>NC_090730.1:91192938-91397938 GCF_036898095.1 Palaemon carinicauda | reverse complement strand
TGCCCTCCCGCCCTCGCGCCCAAGTGCCCAAGCGCCTACGTAACTGTGCTCTCCTGCACATTCTAGGAAGACTACGCAACATTCTGCACAGTGCCATACTGCGCGCCAACACTCTCCGGCACGCCAGCACTCTCCTGCGCACTTGCGTTCTCAGATCCAGCGCTCACCAATGCACCAGCACTCTCCTGCACTCTCAGATTCACTCTCGCCAATGCGTCACCACTCGCTAAAGAGCCAGCACTTGCCTGCTCGTCAGCGCAGCTCCTCTGCTCATTCACTGGAAACTGCGCACCAGTATCCTCCTGTGCACTGCCTTACTGCTCGGCAGCGCTCTCCTGCACATTCTGTGGAAACTGCGCACCAGTATCATCCTGTGCACCAGTATCATCCTGCGCGTCAGCGCTCTCCGGATCGTGAACGCTCCAGTACTCTCTTGTGCACTCGCACGGGAGGAAAAAAAAACGTAAGTGTAAATTTTATGACAGGTCATCATTGCCCCATTCCCCTCCTCGCAATCGCATTACAACATGCCCGCCAGGAAAAGAGGGAGAAATCTTCACAGAAGGGTTCAAGATCCCGAAGATTACATCTTCCAAGGCGAATCAACCGCATTACCATCGGTCGAGACTCCTCACAGGGAACCCTTGGTTCCTCTCTATTCAGGAGGTTTTTCTGACAGTACCACTGTCAGCAATCATGATCTGGACGTTGTAAATGGCCTATCATTAGCTCACAAATCTCTAATTGCCAGAACGCCGATCACTAGCTCACCGACCGCCATTCGCCTATTTTTAGCTCATTTTCCACCAATGAGAAATCATCAACCCACTTATCGTTGGATCACCGTTTGCTGATCGCTAGCTCGCCGATCGCCAGACCGCCAATTGCTAGCTCATCTTTCTCTGATCATTGACCTCCAGTCTTGCCAATTACTAATGACCTCCGATTGCTAGCATGCTGATCGCCAATTGCTAGTCAATAACCAGTCATCAGCTTGCTGATCACTGGATCGCCGATCATCGACCTCAGCTCACTGATCTATAGCTCGCCGATCGCTAGCTCGCCGATCGCCAGTCCGCGATCGAGCGCTGATCGTCAATGGCTCACCGATCACCAACTGACGATCATTGAACCTTTCTGCTGTCTCTCACAGCTCTCCAAGCCGATCACCAACTTATTAATCGCCAACCTTCCTTGGCTGACTGACCAGGCAGCCTTCATCTGCCTGTCAATTACCATCTTCAGCTCACAGATCACCAATTCCCCGATTATCGGCAGTTTACCGTTCACCAGCAATTCGTCACTCAGATTTACTGATCAACCTCTGCCCTTGGTTCCTTAGATCGTAAGGCAAACAACACACTTCTCGCTACTCACCGTTCATCATCACACCAATCCACTAAAGCGATTGGCAGGTGATCGACAGCCCCCATCAGCGGCTTGTAGACAGGTGACTACTCGCGAGCACTTTCCAACTGCACAGTAGCCATGATACCCAGCCGTTAACCATTGATTAACATTCACCAGACCGATGCTGTTCATAGGAATAGCATCAATCCCATCAGGGTGCATGGTAGGGTCAAGTGTTGCCTTACTTCTAAAAGTTAAAGTTCTCTCCCAGGGAAGAATCCTTACACAGGGTATCGCGTCTCATCCTTTCTGCCACGAGTCAAGACCCAGCATCAACAATCTCCCATGCGAAAGGATCCACAAGGAGCTGTCCCTTTGGGTCGATGTCCACACCATGTTGGAGGAGTTCGGACAAGGGCTAAGACCACAGGTCTTCATGTGCATGCTGGACCTAAAAGACACATACTTCCAGGCCCAAACCATCCATCTTCTAGGAACCATTGGAGGTTCAGTCTAGGCAAACAAGAAACACCAGTTTAAGGCCACTGTGCTTTGGTCTTTCCACAGCACCCATCCTGGCTCACAGGATCGGCTTCCGTCTCCTCCGTTTCTGTACGACTGACTGACCTAAGCAGACTCGGTGGCAACCATGCGTTAGCACCGCAACTTCTGAAGTCTTTTTACCAAGATCGGGTGATCATGGTAAACCTTTGGAAGTCTTCCCTACTTCCCTCTCAGAAGACTGGTATATCTGGGAATGATCAATCTCCACAAAACCTTCTTATCAAAGACAGTCTTAGAAAAGTCACAAGACCCTTTCTCAAGACGAGAAGAACTCCCAGTCCAGAGTGACTATTTTTCCTTGGACACCTATCATCTCTAGCCTGTCTAGCCTCCAACGGCCACCTCAGGATTCATTCTCTCCAGTGGTGGCTTGAGACTTTCAATTCCCCGGACATTCTGATCCCCACGGGACCAGAATTTTGGACGAACCTCAAGGTATGGATGTCAGTTGAGAATCTATGGAGTGGAGTCATCTTCTCATCCTTCTCCACCCCTCAGACTTGATGCTGTGCTTAGACAAATCAAAAGAAGGGAGGAGAGACCATAGTGCTGCACCACACGACCTCAGGCCTCTGGACAGAGTCCGAAAGTACCTTCACTTAAATCTCTTAAGAGATGAAGGCCAACTTTCCGGTCCTTCACCAGCCTCATCAGTTCCTAGCGGGCCACTCAGTGGTGCGTTGAGCAACAACACCACATATAGGCTCACATCAACAAGCAAGAAGGAACTTGCTCGCAGCCTCTTCCCATCTAACAGTATAAGTACTAAGATAGGCCGAAGTCCGCTCGGTACCACTATCAGCACGCTTCATTCCAGACTAGAGGAATGTGCTCGCCGACAATCTGTGCGCAGCATCTCAGATAAGGTGTACCGAATGGTCTTTCGATCGCCTTGTAGCCGACAAACTCCTGACTTTACGGGGTTCTCCAACTATGGATCTGTTCGCAACGGCCCTGAGCCTCAGGTTTCCGCTGCTCTCCAGTCCTGGACCCCAAAGCTCTCTGGCAAGAAACATGCCAACAACAGTGGGTATAACAACGATGTTTACGCCTCGTCCCTGATTTTTTTCTGAAGATAAGGGTACTCAACAAGGCTAGAACATCGGTCAGCCTCTCAAGGGCTCTCATAGCTGTGCTATGGAATTTCGCAGAATGGTTTCTAAACCTTCTGCAGCTCCTGATAGTGCCTCCAAGAGAACCCTCTTCACGTCACAGACAACCACACATCAACATCTACTACAAGCTATAGCTTCGCTATGATTGTACGCCTAGAGACTACCTAGTACCTCCTCTCTCAGAGAGGCTTTTTGCAATAAGTTGTGAAGAGGTTGTCTGGATATCTGAGGAATTCCTCAGCATCAGTCTACTTGGCAAAGTGTAACGTCTTCTGTGGTTTTTGTCGGGGGAAAGCGTATCTCTCGACTTGATACCTCTATTCCAGTAATAGCGGAATCCTCGAGTATATGCAGGAGGAAAAGATCCCTTTTCAGTTTCAGCAGGTAAAGACGATCACTCAACCTTGATCCTCGCCTTCAGACTGAAAGGAAGGGACATCCCCTCATCGCTAGATCTTTCCTAACTCATGCGGACTTACAAATTGCCATTTCCCAGTCGGAATTGAGACCTCCCTCTTGGAACATGGTTTGAGTTCTTCGGTCTCTAAGGAGACCTCCTATGTTCCACTTCACCAGGCAACAAATTTTCACCTGGTTTAGAAGACAGTGTTCCTACACACTTTTAAAGCGGCCAAACGAGTCAAGGAACTTCATGGTCTCTCTTTCGACATCGCCCATTCATGAGAAGGGTGAAAGTCAATGTTCAGTTTCGTCCCTAAGTTTGTTGTCAGACACAGTCTCCAGAGGTTACGGATCCTTGACAACAAGTCTCCACTCAGTAAGTGACGATCCAGATCATCTGTTAATGTACCCGGGGTGAGGTTTGAGGCTCTATCTCAAGAACAACAGCCCATCTGAGTCCCTTCTCTTGTCGTCAGCACTGGGAGAGGCAAGAGGAGGATCGGAGGATCACCAAAACATCATCTTTGTTGGATTCACAGTCATCAATTATGCTCTGAATCCAGATCCTCATCCAACACGTCGACCCATAATGTCAGGGGCATAGCTATGCCCCTGGCCCTTCTAAGCAGATTACTCTGTGATGCAGGTTCTACAAGCAAGGGTGTGAATGCTCCGGGTGACTTTCACAACCTTTCTCCAGCAAGACCTGACCCACAGGAACTTAATACGATCTCTATCGGTCCTGTTGTAGCTGCACAACAGCTGGTTGTATACCTCAAGCTCCTTATTGGACAAGTAGCAGAAGGTTGAGGGCACTGTTACCCGGTTTTAGTCTTCGTGAATGAAGAGGTTTGACTGGCTCTTATTCTTGGGGAAAGCATCATCGCGGGTTCTCTGCATAAGCTGACCTCAAATCACTGCAGGTAAACCAGGCTCCCCTGTGTATCTAGTATTAAGCTAATACTGTTGTGTCCCCATACCCTGGTGAGGTGGTATTGGGAAAGTCTTGGTTACAACAGTTTTTCCTACAAAAAGACTCGGAATAACTTTACCTGGACAGTCACACATCTAAATATCTCAACACACAGCTTGCGTAGGCCACGGACCTTGCGTAGCAAGGTATTATTAGTGAGGCGTAGGGACTCCTTATCAGATAAGGAGCCCCCGGGTAAATCCAAAAGCCAGATTGGCATTTACGTCCACCCTTCCTAATGGGTGAGTCACCCCTAAATAATTAGTGTAGGTTTTTATTCCAGTTACAGAACAAATAACAAATTTGTAGATAATTTGTATTTTCCCTAACGATTCAAACCTTAGCTATTTACACAAAATCTCTCTCTCTCTCTCTCTCTCTCTCTCTCTCTCTCTCTCTCTCTCTGTAATAATAAACGGATTTTGAGCGAAGCGAAAAATCTATTTTTGGGTGAGATAGCCATGACGACCTGATGGAAGGTTCCTTCGGTAGCTTCCTTGGGTATATTTAACTACAGGGATATTCCCAGAGAATTAAACCACAGGTTATCACAGAATTCTAACTTCTGGTGCGAGTATCCTAAAGGTTTCCCTCTAGGATATCGTATATCAACAGGGGACGTATGTATTAACACGCCACATAGCTATCTGCACCCCATATAGAGTTAACACTTCGATATGGAAAGGTGGAGAATAACTGGGGAGCCGTTCCACAGTTACACACGTCCGTGGCTGATTTTGGTACTCGAAAAGTAAACAAACGGGCGCCATTGCTAAATGACGTCACGTCCGTCCTCATCCTAAGGCCAGCTCCTTGCTAATCTCCATGATACAGCAGGACAGGGCGGGGCCTGAAAGGCTGGACTAGAATAGCAGGGAGGGTCCATCAGGACGTCATGGCTATCTCACCCAAAAATAGATTTTTCGCTTCGCTCAAAATCCGTTTTTTGGGCTCAAGCCATGACGTCCTGATGGAAGTGTACCAGAAAATCAATGTATCGTGGAAAATTTCCCCTTTTTTAAAGTAAGTGCAAAGGGCTCCGAATAGAGGTATGTAAAGTGTCCTCGGTAGAGGTTCCGTGGGGATCCAGCTTCCTGCCCCCCTGGCAGAGAAGTCCCGGCGGATTATACCAAAATCCGAAGTGGTCATGAAAGGGCTACTCACCCTGCGGAGAGTTCGTGCAGGACTCGGAGACAAGACAGAAGGTTAATATTTGGGTAGGAATATTCTCAAGTATAAACAAGTGATAATTAATCACTACACTCCATGGAGGAGAGATCAATCTGGTCTCGAAAGCAGGACGAAGGTAAGTATTCAAGTAGGAATATTACACAGCATGAGTGAGTATATAATACAGGTAATTTATATTATTCTTCTCATTCCAAAGGAAAGGGGTAAATAAAACTATGACAATCATGTATTTCATAATGGTAATAGGAGCGGAGAGAGACGCAAATGTAATAAAATAGACATTTTATTTCATAAACTGCAGGTTATAGTAATAATAATTGCAATAACGAGTGTAAAGTTAATTTACAATAATAAGAATAATGTACATAGAAAATAAAAGACTTCAATCTTGAATCTGAAAGAAATTTCACTTTTAGAAACACAAGTTCCGGAGGAACGTCAGTCTTTTTCAAAGAAAAACACATCATGCCCTAGGGCATGTGGCACTCATGTGAAGTCTATGACATTTCACCTTGATAAGAACAGTCTATTAGAAACACTAAGTGTCCATGAAATCACTATGTATCACACAAGGGTCAAAACAGGCACCCGTAGAGTTAAAGTCCCAAGTAACTCTCTGTTCTATGCAGAGTTAAACGGCAGGTTTCATAACACTACCTGCGGCTACCACGAAATGTTTAACTTCATGCACCTGCTTCGCGTAGTGCTTGAAGAAAACACGCGACGATTTCCACCCTGTGAAGCTCTTGAGGCTTTCGAAATCCATACTCTGGAAGAAATTCAGAGAAGACGCGACTTTTCTAGGATCATGACCTGCGGGTGTACTGTCAGGATCCGCTCTGCGAATGAAGTAGGTGATTTTCGCTCTTAGTTGTTTCAGTGACAGGTCGCTACCCGATGTGTCTCCTTTGAAGAGTTGACCTCCACCGAAGTCTGAAGTTCTTCGAAGATAGACCTTAAGACTCTCCACTGGGCATAGAGAGACATCTTCCTTCAGGGGGCATATTCTCCAGGGGCCCCATCTCTTGTTGGGTAATTCATTTTTTGCGAGAAACGTCGGATCAGGGAAGAGGGTAAGTTCTCCTGTATCTGCGAACAGGATATGACCCTCGTCTCTTGATAATGCCACTATTTCGCTGACTCGGGCTCCCAAGGCGAGAGCAAAAAGGAAGATAAATTTTTGAGTCAGGTCCTTGAGAGGGCACGAATCATTGTCCAGGTTAGAGGCAAAATGGAGCACCTTGTCCAGGGACCAGGAGATAGGTTTTGGCGGAGGTGCTGGGCGTAGTCTAGCGCATGCCTTTGGCAGTTTATTGAAGATATCGCTGAACAGATTAATCTGGAAAGCGTACAGTAGTGGTCTAGTCAAAGCCGATTTGCAGGTGGAAATCGTGTAGGCTGCTAAGCCTTGTCCATGAAGGTGAATGAAGAAGGACATGCAAAAATCAATGGTGATTTCCGTAGGATTTTTTGCTTTGACGAACGAGACCCACTTTCTCTAGGAAGATTTGTATTGCCGTCGTGTGGATTCGGTCTTGTATTCCTCGAGGAAGTCTAGACTTTTCTTCGAGATCCAAAACCTTTTCTTTGCGGCCAGGGAGAGAAAATCATGAGATGAAGGTCCCTGACTTTCAGTGATGAAGCAAAGACAGTCGACTTCTGTACTTGCTGAGAGAGAACTGGGCCCGGGAGGGGGATCAGCGTGGGCTGCAGCTCCAGGACCAGGGGGTACCAATTGCTCCGGGGCCACTTGGGAGCCACTAGGGCCGCTGTCCCTTTGAAGGTTCTCAGTTTGGAGAGGACTTTCAGCAGAAGGTTGGGGGGAGGGAACAGGTATATCCTGGACCATATGTTCCAATCCAGTGACATGGCATCCACTGTTTCTGCCTTGGGGTCCTCGTACGGGGCCACATAACGAGGAAGTTGATTGTTGTCGCTCGTTGCGAAGGGATCGATCTGAAGTTCTGGGACTTGGCGAGAGATGAAGGAGAATGATCTTGTGTCTAGAGACCATTCCGACTCTATTGGGCTTGTCCGTGATAGAGCATCCGCCGTCACGTTGCGGAATCCTTGTAGGTGAACTGCAGACAGGTGCCATTTCTTCTTTTCTACCAGACAGAAGATTGGAAGAAATACCTGATTTATCTGGGGCGATCTCGAGCCCTGACGATTGAGACAACTGACTACCACCAAGTTGTCCAGAGTCAGACGGATGTGGATCGAGGGAGGCGGAGAGAGTTTCTTCAGGGTGAGAAGGACCGTCATGGCCTCCAAGATGTTGATGTGAAACGTCTTGAATAGGGGAGACCATGTTCCTTGAACCTGTCGTTGGTGGGAGTGACCTCCCGAACCCTCCAGTGAAGCGTCCGTGTGGATGTTGAGCGATGGAGGCGGGTGTTGAAGAGGAATGGACCTTTTCAGGGCCTTTGCTTCCGACCACGGCTTTAAGAGTAACCGAAGTCTGTTTGGGAGCCGTCTCTTGAGGTCTCTTCGAGCGATGGATGCAGAACGTCTCCAGACTCCCGCGGCATCCTTTAGCTGTGCGCGAAGCACTGGGTTTGTCACAGAGGCGAACTGTAGAGAGCCTAGAACTTGTTCCTGCTGTCGTCTTGAGATCCGTTTGGATATCAGCAGTTTTCTGACAGACCCTGCTATTTCCTTCCTTTTCTTCTGCGGGATGGAAAGGCGGTGTGACTGAAGATCCCAATGGATTCCCAACCATTGGAACTTCTGAGCTGGAGAGAGGCGAGATTTCTCGGCGTTTATCTTGAATCCCAGATGTTCTAGGAACTAGGTGACTTTGTTGCAGGATCTTACACAATCTTCGGGCGATGTCGCCCAGACCAGCCAGTCGTCTAGGTAAGCCATCACTTGGACGCCGCGAAGGCGGAGCTGTTGGACGATGGCGTCTGCCAGCTTGGTGAAGATCCGTGGGGCCACGTTGAGCCCGAAGGGCATGGCCCTGAAGGCGTAACTTTTCCTTTGGAGTCGAAATCCTAGGTAGGAGGAAGCGTGATGATTCATTGGAACGTGCCAGTAGGCATCCGCCAGGTCTATGGAGACCGTGTAGACCCCTTGAGGCAGAAGGGTCCTTATTTGTTGGAGAGTCAGCATCTTGAACTTGTTGTTCGCAATGAACTTGTTGAGGGGGGATAAGTCTAGAATGACTCAGAGTTTGTCGGAGTCGTTCTTGGGAACGCAAAATAGTCTCCCTTGGAACCTGGTTGACTTTACCCTCCAGATCACCTTCTTGTTCAAGAGTTCTAGGTCTTCCAGGAGGGGGGTTGACTGTTGGAAGAATTGCTGGAAGGCTGGGGGTGGTTGTGTCCAGCTCCAGCCTAGTCCCTTCTTGACGATGCTGTGTGCCCAGGGATCGAAGGTCCAACGATCCTGGAATTGGCGGAGTCTTCCTCCCACCGGAAGCACTTCATTGCTTCTGGTTTCCCGAGGGTTTGCCACCTCGGCCGCTACCTCCCCTTCCTCCTCTGCCTCTGGAGGGGCGGCGAGACGAATCTCTGCCGGAACCTCTGTTTGAGCCCCTATCTCTGGGACGAAAGGTAGTAGTATGTTGCTCAAATGCAGGGGTGAAGACCGGTGACTGCGATACCACCGGCTGGGTGACCAGCTGAAAGGTCTGCTGTGGCTGAGCTGCCACTTGGGGAGTAGCGGAACCCGGAAACTGCCGTCTCTGTTGACGTTGCTGGGGTTTCTGTTTCAGGGATTTCCTCTTAGGTTGAGGGCCATCGTCCTGAGAGGATTTCCTTTTCTTCGACATGCCCCACTTATGGAGAAGGTTCCTGTTCTCCGTGGCGGCCTTGTCAGCAATCTCTTTCACCAAGGAAGAGGGAAAGAGGTATTTACCCCAGATATTGAAGGAAATCAGCCTCCGGGGTTCGTGTTTTACCGTTGCGTTGGCAAACACGAATTCACGACAGGCTCTGCGAGCCCTAGTGAAGCTGTACAGGTCCTTCATTACCGTTGCCAAATGCGTTTTGGCTAGGACCATGTAGAAGTCTGGCATTCTATAGTCTCCGGCCATAACTTCGAGCTGTACCTGGAGGGACAGCGATGCGGCAAGCCTCTCCTTCGTATCCTGTTCCCTACGAAGGAGGTGATCATTTAGCTTTGGGAGGTCCTCATTGAACTGATGACCGGCTACGTCAGGCTCTAACTTCCCCACTGTGAATGTTGACTGTACGTCTTTCCAGTGTCTATCATCAGGGGAAACAGTAAGGGAGAAGGGTCGGCACTCCTCCAGTACAGGGCAAGGTTTCCCTTCTTCCACTGCTTTCAATACCGCAGTGAAGGCCTTTTCTATAAAGGGGAAGGTCGCATTGTTCGGCGCAACGAAGGTTGGGTGCTTCTTGCTAAGCGCTGGCATCTTGGAGTTGGTGAAACCCCTACTCTTCACCGCATTGGCTAGCATAGCCTGGGCCTTCGCGAGATCGAACACGATTACTTCCTTCGGTTCGGTCTCTTCCTTTGAGGCTGGTTCGGACCTGAGCCGGACGTAACAGTCCGGATAAGCCTCGAAATTCGGGAAGAATTCCACTTCTTTCAACACGATCGAGCCGACCTTCTCATTGATGAAGATCTTGCCAGTGGTGATCGGCATATGCTCGGCATACCTCCATGGGTTAGTATCCGAGCAAGCGGGGAGGTCCTTAACCGAAATCCGTTTCGGTTGTTTAAAACTTCCTAGGTTAGACCTGAATAGCTCGTGGGTCTCGCGAAGTTTTCTTTCCATGAGGGCTTCAAGCATCTTGAAGACCTCCTGAGAGCCTGATGGGAGAGGGTCCGGGGTGGCAGAAGTCGAAGGAACAGGTTCCTCGGCCGGTGCAGGAGTCGGTGTTGGAGTAGGAGTGGGAGCGACCTCATGCTCCGAATCAGGGTATTCCACCTGATCTTCCTCATAGTCGAGCTCCTCGCCCATGAGGTTCCTCTCCGTCCCTTCCGACACTTACGACATACGTTCCGCGTTGTCGGAATCTAAGCGGCACTCATGCATGGACTGGGCCATGACGATATCAGGTTCCACCACTATCTGGACGGTGGGAATCTGATCACTGGGGACCACGGAGTCTTTTGGTGCCTTTGGAAACAGCAAGGCCGTCAAATCTTCGGTGGCGAGATACGGTCCGGTGGCGTTCTTCTGGAAGCCACGCACCCACTTGCGTAGCTTCTCTCGAGCGTTGTCCCTTGCCTCCGCTGAAGGAGGATCGTCGAACGCTTCGACCAGACGACTCTTGCAGACTGTACAGTGCTGCGGGTCCCAGAATTTCAGGTCGCCTTTCTTGGCGGCGCAGGGGGCGTGGGTCCGGCATGCCTTGTGCCAGTAGAAGTCCGGGCGCTTCACTCCACAAAAGTTGCTTTCGCACTTCATATACTCCTCCTGTAAAAGAAAGAGATCATGAGTACATGGAAGGCATAAGAATGACTTACATTACTCTAAAATTAAGATTAATTAATCTAAATTATTTAAAGCATTAATTAGTTTATAAGTATTATAATGCATGAGAGTAGAGAGCGGGAAAGGAAGTAGATAGACACATACTTGTGAATCCCGCCCAGTCGGTTACCGTAACCTTATCATTGGGCAACCTCTTTTGTGGCCGAAGGTCACAAAACGGAAATCCATGTGGATAAGCCGTGGTGGGTAGAAGCTAAGCCTCCAACAGAAACTGCCTGCGAGGTGCATCAGGGGCTGAGACCACTCAGTTCCCTGGGGTAGAAGGGGAATAGGAGACCCCGTATTAGATATAGGTTCCGGCAATCGGCCGTACTAAGACATACAGAGTATGCTGGAATATTGTAATGTGCAATCAGAAAGCACAGCCACAGATTTAGATGGTAAGACAATACCTATATATAGAAGTGGCTAAGCCATCTTGCTGCAGTGTGATGACTGTCGACATGTTGTCGGCAGGTATGAGAAGGGGTGCATGTCCCTTGACGTCTCTGGAGGGTGCCGGCAGACCGACGGCACTCCGGCAGACCGACGGCACGCCGGAGGCCGGTCCAGCAGGGTGGAAGGCATCAAGACAGACACATTGAGTATCTAAACATAATACCATCGTGGCGACCGCCGGCACAGCGGCGGGTCGCCGGCAGGAGGTGGCGGCTCCGGCAGCCGAAGGCTGACGGCCTGGTGAGCTTGGATCAGTTCATAAGATAATTATGTATATGGTTGTAAACCTAGACCGCCGGAAATCAATGCCGGCACGCCGGTGGCCGGCTCCGAAGGTCGGCCAGCTGTTACTAAGTAAAGGGAGGGGTGGGACATCGGCTGTATGCCGACGGAAGGCGGCAGCCTCCGGCACACGGAAGGCTGACGACTTAGAGGAGGGGAGGAATCTTACGAAAGAGTGTCACCAGAGGTAAGGCGGTATCGCCGGCAGTAGAGGCGGCAAGGGACCGGCACCAGGATAGAGGGAGAGAAAGGTAAGGAGGGATTGGAGGGGTAAGACCACATACCCCTCCGGCATCCCTCCGGAGAGAATGCACTCATGAAAGGAGTAGGTACTCCTAGCATCCGGTGGCAGGGGGCCGGCAGTCGGCCGGGTGCCTGGGGTAACCCAAGGGAGGGTTAGAGTGCACTCAAGAGTGGGAACCCCCCGCTGGCCGGACCGCTGCCGGCGACTACCCCCATAGAATGCTATGAAGGGTATATGTACCAGAGCGGCCAGCTCAGCAGGAGAACAAGTTAGCCCTACCACTCCACCCCAGGGCGAGGAGCTGTAGGACTAAGGACAGAAGTGTATAGGCAAGCCTACACCAAAGGGATAGGTGGGGAGGGAGAAGAAGAGGGGGTCTTTCATAGAGGAGGCTCTGTACAAGAACGGCCACCAAGGATAGGGAGAACGCTCCCTAGCCTAGGTTAGGTAAGCAGAATGAGATTGGTACAGGAGTACTGTCTCAAACTATAAAAGTACAGAACTAGCCCCCCCCCCCCCCCCTAAAGCCTAACCTAGATAAGGAGAGTTAATTCCTAGGCTAGGTAGGCTGAAAGACACATCGCAAGTTGCAGGAAGGGATGGGTAACCCAGCCAGAGGCAACTGTGGAAGGGCAGAGCCGTTCCTTATTTCTCGGCCTCAACCCTAAGGGGGGATCATTCCCTTAGGGTAGACTGAGAAGCGATAAATACTCTGATTGTAGACAAGATTCCCCTATATAGAAGGGGAAGCATGGCCACACAGAGGGAATGCCCGCAGGCAGGGGATTAGGGAGCATATAGGGGTTCCTATATTTAGGTTAGGTTGGAAAGGAACGCAATCAAACCGATCCCCTATATGGTCCCCAAAGGCGAAAACACTTACATCACAGTTAACAGTATGTTAAATAATGCCACAATCTTCATAACTTAACCTAGGATCACTGGTATATATCATGCATGAACACAAGAGCTAGGCTATCTAGCCTAGGGGCTAAGCTAGCGATTTAGTATGGGGTCGAACGACGACCGAGTAGATGAGCGTTAAAACACGATATACGTAATTCCTAGCTATGAAGACTAAATAACTAATAATATCAATTAGTTAAGAGGCTGGATAAAGCTGTTCTGGCTAGCTAAATAAGGCATGCAAAAGAACAGCGACGCCATAAAAGGGCGCGTCCGGGAACGGCACAGCTCTGCCACAAAACACAATATTTAACGAAAAGTAGAAATTACTTTACGGCTAGAGCTTATTTAAACAATACTGGGACCTGGTACTCAACTTTCCAGAAGAAGGCGAGGCTGAAGGTAAAGACATAACGGCGATTTAAGTCGATGAAAATCGCACAAAGGGAAATCCGACTAAAGCAAGGCGCTACAGGCAGAAGGATGAGGACGGACGTGACGTCATTTAGCAATGGCGCCCGTTTGTTTACGTTTCGAGTACCAAAAGCAGTCACGGACGAGTGTAACTGTGGAACGGCTCCCCAGTTATTCTCCACCTTTCCATATCGAAGTGTTAACTCTATATGGGGTGCAGATAGCTACGTGGCATGTTAATACATACGTCCCCTGTTGATATACGATACTGTATATGTATATACATATATATATATATATATATATATATATATATATATATATATATATATATATATATATATATATATATACAGTGAGCCCTCGCTACTTCGCGGTTCGACCATCGCGGATTCACGACTTCGCGGCCTTTTTTTCATTATATTCGGCATCCGATTTCATCAGCAAATCACTATTTTTGGGGGAAACATCATTTTATTCTAGAAAATTGCTACTCTTTAAATAGTTAATTGCACATTAAGAAAGCGTGTACTTTTGTTTTTAAATTTCGGGTGTGTTTTAAAAATCGAGTATTGTTGACTTCTTTTTGTTTTACTTTTGGCTGTGATCAGATCAGCTGACGTCTAGCTGCCGGTCTCAAGAATATGCGCGTACGAAGTATTGTTTATACCATTTCTTAACTTATTCAAACTGTCTATACAGTTGATATTACATAAACACCAATGTGTTATAACCTATCATATTTTTTTGTTTATTACATTTAAAACAACTCTCTCTCTCTCTCTCTCTCTCTCTCTCTCTCTCTCTCTCTCTCTCTCTCTCTCTGGGCTACTTTTCACTACCTCTCATTCCTTACCTCTATCTCACTAACAAATGAAATTTTTGTTGCTTCACAAAGTTTCATTTATATTGAAAATCAATCATGATTCAATTTTCCTTACTTGCTCCAATCTCGCACTATGTCACATCGAACGTTATAGCGGTAACTTTAAAAATAGGCCTAGTACTTGCTTCTTCTCTTACTTTTTTTTTTTTTTAGATGGTTTCACAATTGAGGGGGGTACAAGTTGACTTATAACTGAAGTTAGGAAAAGTATTTTGGATATGGAATGGAGAATCATATTTAGTAACAGTTTAGAATTATCGTAAATTATCATTCGGTCATTAGCGGCAGTTTGTTATTGTTGATTAAACGCCAAAGAAAAAAGAAAAAAAAAAATTTTCCTGCTTTGCTACGTATGTAGGATTTTATATAGATACGATAAATAATATTTGTAATAACATATTTACTAAAAGCTTTTAATATCATTATTTATCACTTTCATCATGCGCGTTTAATGCCTTCGTTTGTTTATTACGATCGAAGATGGAGTGTACAGTAAACGAATGGAAGGTTTCCGTTTCAGGCGGCGTCATAAAGAAAAACATTATATACAGTAAATGGCATTCATTTCATTTATTTGGAAGTCCTAAGAAAAATTAAGTAAAACATTGGTAATAACAAAATCAACATATAATCAATACTTGGTAAGATTGCTGTCGATGCAAAAACTAACCTATACATAGATGTGTAAATGCGTCTGTTTCTTCATGATGATCAGAGATAAACGTAAGCAAAACATTGGTTGTCATTTTTTATCGTGCTTTTTGGCGTGTTTAGGAAACGCATGATATAAAATCGCCTTTAATATTTGTGCCTGTTTTAGTTTAGAGTACTGTAGTACATGCATTAAGTGTTCTGTACATTAAAGGGTAGTTTGTTAACAGTACTACGTAAAGGGAAGGTTTTAAAAGTCTGAATATACATGTTAAATAAATACGTAAATATGGTGTCCCTACTTCGCGGATTTTCAGCTATCGCGGCCGGGTTTGGAACCTATCTACTGCGATAAACGAGGGTTCACTATATATATATATATATATATATATATATATATATATATATATATATATATATATATATATATCCTAAAGGGAAACCTTTCGGGTACTCGCACCAGAAGTTAGAATTCTGTGATAGCCTGTGGTTTAATTCTCTGGGAATATCCCTGTAGTTAAATATACCCAAGAAAGCTATCGAAGGAACCTTCCATCAGGACGTCATGGCTTGAGCCCCAAAAAAAATCTTTGTTGCTTTGCTAAGTCTCTGAAATATCATTCGGTAGCATGCCTTAATAATAAGGGAGTTATTTGATCCAAAAACTGAGGTTGACGACAAACTAGGTAGGGTTGATCAACTGATTTGAATGTAAACAATGCATAAGATTATAATTTGCAGTTTTTGATTATAAATACTATACTAAAAACGGATTTTGAGCGAAGCGAAAAATCTATTTTTGGGTGAGATAGCCATGATGTCCTGATGGAAGGATCCTTTTTGGTAGCTTCCTTGGGTATATTGAGTACAAGGATATTCCCAGAGAATTAAACCACAGGTTATCACAGAATTCTTACTTCTGGTGCGAGTATCCTAAAGGTTTCCGTTTAAGACATCGTATATCAACAGGGGACGCATGTATTAACACGCCACATAGCTATCTGCACCCCATATAGAGTTAACACTTCGATATGGAGAGGTGGAGAATAACTGGGGAGCCATTCCACAGTTACACTTGTCCGTGGCTACTTTTGGTACTCGAAACGTAAACAAACGGGCGCCATTGCTAAATGACGTCACGTCCGTCCTCATCCTGAGGCCAGCTGCTTGCTAATCTCCATGATACAGCAGGACAGGGCGGGGCCTGAAAGGCTGGACTAGAATAGCAGGGAGGGTCCATCAGGACGTCATGGCTATCTCACCCAAAAATAGATTTTTCGCTTCGCTCAAAATCCGTTTTTTGGGCTCAAGCCATGACGTCCTGATGGAAGAGTACCAGAGAATCAATGTATCGTGGAAGATTTCCCCTTATAGAGTAAGTGCCAAGGGCTTTGAATAAAGGTAAGCATTGTAACCTCGATAGAGGTTCCGTGGGGATACAGCTTCCTGCCCCCCTGGCAAAGAAGTCCCAACGGGTCATACCAAAGTTCAAAGTGGTCATCGAAGGGGTACTCACCCTGCGGAGAGTACGTGATGGACTCGGAGACAAGACAGAATGGTCAATATTCGTGTAGGAACATTCTCAACAATAGATAAGTGGTGGTTAGACACTATATTCCATGGTTAGAGAACAATCTGGTCTCGAAGGTATGGCGCAAGTAAGTATTCAATTAGGAATATTACACAGCATAGGTGAGTATATAATATGGATAAAACATATTATTCTTCTTATTTCAAAAGAAAGGGGTAATGAAACTATGACAATCATGTATTTCATATTGTAAATAGGAGCGGAGAGAGACGCACAAGTAATAAAATAGACATTTTATTTCACAATTGCAGGTTATAGTAATAATAAATGCAATAAATGATGTAAAGTTAATTTACAAAACAAAATTATAATGTACATAGAAATTAGAAGACTTTAATCTTGAATCTGAAAGAAATTTCAAATGATTAGAAAGCACAAGTTCCAGAGGAACGTCAGTCTTTAATAAGGAAAAAACACATCATGCTCTAGGCATGTGGCACTCATGTGAAGTCTATGACATTTCACCTTGTAAAGAACAGTCTATGAGAAACACTAAGTGTCCATGAAATCACTATGTATCACACGAGGGTCAACACAGGCACCCGTAGAGTTAAAGTCCCAAGTAACTCACTGTTCTATGCAGAGTTAACTGCAGGTTTCATAACACTACCTGCGGCTACCACGAAATGTTTGACTTCGTACACTTGCTTCGCGTAGTGCTTGAAGAAAACGCGCGAAGATTTCCATCCTGTGAAGCTCTTGAGGCTTTCGAAATCCATACTCTGGAAAAAATTCAGAGATGATGCGACTTTTCTAGGATCGTGACCTGCGGGTGTACTGTCAGGATCCGCTCTGCGAATGAAGTAGGTGATTTTCACTCTTAGTTGTTTCAGTGACAGGTCGCTACCCGATGTTTCTCCTTTGAAGAGTTGGCCCCCACCAAAGTCTGAAGTTCTCTGAAGATAGACCTTGAGGCTCTCTACCGGACATAGAGAGGCATCTTCTTTCAGGGGGCAGATTCTCCAGGGGCCCCATCTCTTGGTGGGTAGTTCGTTTTTCGCGAGAAACGTCGGATTAGGGAAGAGGGTAAGTTCTCCTGTATCTGTAAACAGGATATGGCCCTCGTCTCTTGATAATGCCACTATTTCGCTGACTCGGGCTCCCGAGGCGAGAGCAAAAAGGAATATAACTTTTTGAGTCAGATCCTTGAGAGGGCACGAATCATTGTCCAAGTTGGAGGCAAAATGGAGCACCTTGTCCAGGGACCAGGAGATAGGTTTTGGCGGAGGTGCTGGGCGTAGACGAGCGCATGCCTTTGGTTGTTTATTTAAGATATCGTTGGACAGATCAATCTGGAAGGCATACAGTAGTGGTCTAGTCAAAGCCGATTTGCAGGTAGAAATCGTGTTGGCTGCTAAGCCTTGTCCATGAAGGTGAATGAAGAAGGACATGCAAAAATCAATGGTGATTTCCGTAGGGTTTTATGCTTTGACGAATGAGACCCACTTTCTCCAGGATGATTCGTATTGCCGTCGTGTGGATTCGGTCTTGTATTCCTCGAGGAAGTCTAGACTTTTCTTCGAGATCCCAAACCTTTTCTTCGCGGCTAGGGAGAGAAAATCATGAGATGAAGGTCCCTGACTTTCAATGATGAAGCGAAGACAGTCGACTTCTGTACTTGCTGGGAGAGAACTGGGCCCGGGAAGGGGATCAGCTTGAGCTGCAGCTCCAGGACCAGGGGGTACCAATTGCTTCGGGGCCACTTGGGAGCCACTAGGGCCGCTGTCCCTTTGAAGGTTCTCAGCTTGGAGAGAACTTTCAGCAGAAGGTTGGTGGGAGGGAACAGGTAGATCCTGGACCATCTGTTCCAATCCAGTGACATGGCGTCCACTGCTTCTGCCTTGGGGTCCTCGTACGGGGCCACATAACGAGGAAGTTGATTGTTGTCGCTCATTGCGAAGAGATCGATCTGAAGTTCCGGGACTTGGCGAGAGATGAAGGAGAAGGATTTTGCGTCTAGAGACCATTCCGACTCTATCGGGCTTGTCCGAGATAGAGCGTCCGCCGTCACGTTGCGGAATCCTTGTAGGTGAACTGCAGACAGGTGCCATTTCTTCTTTTCTGCCAGGCGGAAGATTGGGAGAAGCACCTGATTTATCTGGGGCGATCTCGAGCCCTGATGATTGAGACATCTGACTACCACCGAGTTGTCCAGAGTCAGACGAATGTGGATCGAGGGAGGCGGAGAGAGTTTCTTCAGAGTGAGAAGGACCGCCATGGCCTCCAAGATGTTGATGTGAAACGTCTTGAATAGGAGAGACCATGTCCCTTGAGCCTGTTGTTGGTGGGAGTGACCTCCCCAACCCTCCAGCGAAGCATCCCTGTGGATGTTGAGTGATGGAGGTGGGTGTTGAAGAGGAATGGACCTTTTCAGGGTCTTTGCTTCCGACCACGGCTTTAAGAGTAACCGAAGTCTGTTTGGGAGCCGTCTCTTGAGGTCTCTTCGAGCGATGGATGCAGAACGTCTCCAGACTCCCGCGGCATCCTTTAGCTGTGTACAAAGCACTGGGTTTGTCACCGAGGCGAACTGTAGAGAGCCTAGAACTTGTTCCTGCTGACGTCTTGAGATCCTTTTGGATTTCAGCAGTTTTCTGACGGACCCTGCTATTTCTTTCCTTTTCTTTTGTGGAATGGAAAGGCGGTGTGACTGAAGATCCCAATGGATTCCTAACCATTGGAACTTCTGAGCTGGAGAGAGGCGAGATTTCTTGGTGTTTATCTTGAATCCCAGATGTTCTAGGAACTGGGTGACTTTGTTGCAGGATCTTACACAATCTTCGGGCGATGTCGCCCAGACCAGCCAATCGTCTAGTTAGGCCATCACCTGGACGCCGCGGAGGCGGAGCTGTTGAACGATGGCGTCTGCCAGCTTGGTGAAGATCCGTGGGGCCACGTTGAGCCCGAAGGGCATGGCCCTGAAGGCGTAGCTTTTCCTTTGGAGTCGAAATCCTAGGTAGGAGGAAGCGTGGTGGTTCATTGGAACGTGCCAGTAGGCATCCGCCAGGTCTATGGAGACCGTGTAGGACCCTTGAGGCAGAAGGGTCCGAATCTGTTGAAGAGTCAGCATCTTGAACTTGTTGTTCGCTATGAACTTGTTGAGGGGGGATAAGTCTAGAATGACTCTGAGTTTGTCGGAGTCCTTCTTGGGGACGCAAAACAGTCTCCCTTGGAACCTGGTTGACTTTACCCTCCTTATCACCTTCTTGTTCAAGAGTTCTAGGACATATTCTTCCAGGAGGGGGGTTGACTGTTGGAAGAATTGCTGGAAGGTTGGGGGTGGTTGAGTCCAGCTCCAGCCTAGACCCTTCTTGACGATGCTGTGTGCCCAGGGATCGAAGGTCCAACGATCCTGGAATTGGCGGAGTCTTCCTCCCACCGGAAGCACTTCATTGCTTCTGGCTTCCCGAAGGTTTGCTACCTCGGCCGCTAGCTCCCCTTCCTCCTCTGCCTCTGGAGGGACGGCGAGATGCATCTCTGCCTGCGCCTCTGTTTGAGCCTCTACCTTTGGGACGAAAGGTAGTGGATTGCTGCTCAAATGCAGGGGTGAAGACCGGTGACTGTGACAAGACTGGTTGGGTGACCAACTGAAAGGTCTGTTGTGGCTGAGCTGCCACTTGGGGAGTAGCGGATCCTGGAAACTGCCGTCTCTGTTGACTTTGCTGGGGTTTCGGTTTCGTGGGTCTCCTCTTAGGTTGAGGGCCGTCGTCCTGAGAGGATTTCCTTTTCTTTGACATGCCCCATTTGTTGAGAAGGTTCCTGTTCTCCGTGGCGGCTTTGTCAGTGATCTCTTTCACTAGGGAGGAGGGAAAGAGGTGTTTACCCCAGATGTTGGAGGAAATCAGCCTCCGGGGTTCGTGTGGCACTGTAGCATTTGCGAACACGAATTCACGACAGGCTCTACGTGCCTTCGTGAAGCTGTACAGATCCTTCACGACTGTTGCCAGATGTGTTTTGGCAAGGACCATGTAGAAGTCAGGGACCCTAGTGTCACCAGCCATGACTTCGAGCTGTACCTGAAGGGACATAGATGCAGCGAGCCTTTCCTTCGTATCATGTTCCCTACGAAGGAGGTGATCGTTGAGTTTTGGGATGTCCTCGTTAAACTGACGACCAGCGACGTCAGGCTCTAGCTTCCCCACTATGAAGGTTGACTGGATGTCTTTCCAGTGTCTATCATCAGGGGGAGTGGTCAGGGAGAAGGGCCTGCACTCCTCCAGTACAGGGCAAGGTTTCCCTTCTTCCACTGCTTTATGTACCGCAGTGAAGGCCTTTTCCAGAAAGGGGAAGGTCGCATTGTCTGGTGCGACGAAGGTCGGGTGCTTCTTGCTAAGCGCCGGCATTTTCGAGTTGGTGAAGCCCCTACTTTTCACCGCGTTGGCTAACATAGCCTGGGCCTTCGAGAGATCGAACACAAAAACCTCCTTCGGTTTGGTCTCTTCTTTAGAGGCGGGTTCGGACCTGAGTCGGACGTAACAGTCCGGGTAAGCCTCAAAGTTCGGGAAGAATTCCACTTCTTCCAACACGATCGAGCCGACCTTCTCACTGATAAAGATCTTGCCCGTGGTGATCGGCATGTGCTCGGCATACCTCCATGGGTTAGTATCCGAGCATGCAGGGAGGTCCTTAAATGAAATCCTTTTCGGTTGCTTAGAACTTCCGAGGTTGAACTTGAAAAATTCATGAGTCTCGCGAAGTTTCTTATCCATGAGAGCGTCAAGCATCTTGAAGATCTCCTGAGTGCTAGATGGGGTAGGGTCCGGGGTAGCGGATGTAGAAGGAAGTGATTCCTCAGTCGGTGTAGGAGTTGGTGCAGGGGTAGAAGCTGGAGCGACCTCATGCTCCGAATCAGGGTATTCCACCTGATCTTCCTCATAGTCGAGCTCCTCGCCCATGAGGTTCCTCTCCGTGGTCTCCGACACTTCCGACATACGTTCCACGTTGTCGGAATCTAAACGGCACTCGAGCATGGACTGAGCCATGACCACTTCAGGTTCCACCACTATCTGGACGGTGGGAATCTGATCACTGGGGACCACGGAGTCTTTTGGTGCCTTTGGAAACAGCAAGGCCGTCAAATCTTCGGTGGCGAGATACGGTCCGGTGGCGTTCTTCTGGAAGCCACGCACCCACTTGCGTAGCTTCTCTCGAGCGTTGTCCCTTACCTCCGCTGAAGGAGGATCGTCGAACGCTTCGACCAGACGACTCTTGCAGACTGTACAGTGCTGCGGGTCCCAATATTTCAGGTCGCCTTTCTTGGCGGCGCAGGGGGCGTGGGTCCGACACGCCGTGTGCCCGTAGAAGTCCGGGCGCTTCACTCCACAGAAGTTGTGGTCACACTTGATGTACTCCTCCTGTAAAAGAAAGAGATCATGAGTATACGGAAGGCATAAGAATGACTTACATTACTCTAAAGTTAAATTTTAAGTAGTTAAACTTTCACTTAACATTAAATAATTCAAGAATATTGTAATGTTGAAGAGAGGAGCGGGAAAAGGAAGTAGATAGACACATACTTGTGAATCCCGCCCAGTTGGGTACCGTAACCTTATCAATAGGCAATTTCATTTGTGACCGAGGATACAAAATGGAAATCTCCATGGATCACCATAGTGGGTAGAAGTTAAATTCTAGCAGAGATTGCCTGCGAGGTGTATCAGGGACTGAGACCACTCAGACCCTTGGGGTAAAGGGGTAGCAGGAGACCCCATAAAGGTCTAGGTTCCGGCAACCAACCGTGCTAAGACACACATAGTATGCTGGAAATTTGTAATATGCAAGAAGACAGCACAGCCACTAGTAGAACGGTAAGACAATACCTATCTATCGGAGTAGCCAAGCCATCTGGCTGCAGTTCAGGGCTATCGGCATGTAGTCGACAGCTAGTAGAAGGGGTGCAAGTCCCTTGGTGCTTTCTGGGGCTCCGGCAGAGCGGCGGCACGCCGGAGGCTGCTCCAGCAGGGTTTATGGCATTAAGGTAGACACATTGAGGATTTAAGCATAATACCAACTTGGCGGCCGCCGGCGGCTCCGGCAGTCGGAGGCTGACGGCTTGGTGACCAGTTCGTAAGATAAGGCAGAATTGGCTAGTATACCCAGACCGCCGGCAATCAATGCCGGCACGCCGGAGGCCGGCCCGAAGGTCGGACAACCGATACTAGGTAATAGAGGGGTGGGCCATCGGCTGTATGCCGACGGAAGGCGGTAGCCCTACGGCACACGGAAGGCTGGCGACTTAGGGGAGGGAGGGTATCTCAAGAATGTGTCACCAAGGGAAGGGCGGTATCGCCGGCAGTAGAGGCGGCAAGGGACCTGCACCAGGATAGGTAGAGAGACAGATAAGGAGGGATTGGAGGGGTAAGATCACATACCCCTCTGGCATCCCACCTGAGTGAGTGTACCCATGTTAGGAGTGGGTCCTATCATCCAATGGCAGGGGGCCGGCAGTCGGCCGGGTGCCAGGGTAACCCAAGGGAGGGTTAGGGTACACCCCAAGAGGAGGGAACCCCTGTTGGACAAATCGCTTCCAGTGGCTAACCCCATAGGAGGCTATGAAGGGTATATGTACCAGAGCGGCCTGCTCAACAGGAGATCAAGATAGCCCTATCGCCCCACCCGAAGGAGGAGTTGTAGGACTAGGTACAGATATGTATAGGCTAGCCTATGTATAGGCTAGTCTATGCCAAGGGATAGGTGGGGAGGGAGAAGAAGAGGGGTCTGCCATAGGGGAGGCTCTGTACAAGAACGGCCACCAAGGAAGGGAGGACGCTCCCTAGCCTAGGGTAGGTAACCTGAATGAGAACGGTGCACGAGTACCGTCTCAAACTATAACAGTACAGAACTAGCGCCCCCCCCCCTCCCCCCAAGGCCTAACCTAGATAAGGAGTGTTAAATCCCAAGCTAGGTAGGCTGAAAGACACATCGCAAGTTGCATGGAAGGTTAAGTAACCTAACCGAAGCAACTGAGGAAGGACAGGCCGTTCCTCTTTCTCGGTAACAACCCTAAGGGGGGATCATTCCTTTAGGGAGGACAGAGAAGCGATAAATACTCTTATCATGGACACGATTCCTCTATATAGAAGGGGGAGCATGGCCACACAGAGGGAACGCCCGTAGGCAGGGGATGAAGGGAGCATATAGGGGTTCCTTCATTTAGGTTAGGTTAGAAAGGAACACAATCAAACCGGTCCCCTATATGGTCCCTGAAGGCGAAACACACTTGCATCACAGAAAACAGTATGATAAATAATGCCACTATCTTCATAACTTAACCTAGGATCACTGGAATATATAATGCATGAACACTGGTGCTAGGCAATCTGGCCTATGGGCTAAGCTAGCAATCTAGTATGGGGTCAGTTGGTGACAGGATAATAGAGCGTTAAAACACGATATATGAAGTTCCTAGCTATAAAGACTAAATAACTAATAATATCGATTAGTTAAGAGGCCGGAATAAGCTGTTCTGACTAGCTAAATAAGGCATGCAAGAGAACAGCGACGCCATAAAATGGCGCGTCTGGTAGCAGCACAGCTCCGCCAGAAGACATGGAATATCACGAAAAGTATAAGTTACTTTACGGCCAGAGCTTATTTAAACAATACTGGGACCTGGTACTCAACTTTCCAGAAGAAGGCGAGGCCGAAGGTAGCGACATAACGAAGATGCAAGCCGATAAAAATCGCACAAGGGGAAATCCGTCTATGCAAGGCAGCTACAAGAAGAAGGATGAGGACGGACTTGACGTCATTTAGCATATGGCTTTATCTCAGTCTAAGCCTGGATCTAAAGAATTGAACACTGCAACCCTGCCTCTTTATGAACCTGTTGAACTGTCTTTACATATTCTCTTTTGACTTTTGCTCGTACCTACATGCACTACTTGTAACTGTCAAAGAGGAAGTGAATACCTCATTATTATTATTATTATTATTATTATTATTATTATTATTATTATTATTATTATTATTATTATTACATGTTAAGCTATAACCCTAGCTGAAAAAGCAAGATGCTTCAAGCCCAAGGTCTCCAAAAGGGAAAAAATAACCCAGCGAGGAAAGGAAACAAGGAAATAAATAAACTATAAGAAATGTAATAATCAATCAAAACAAAATATTTTAAGAACAGTAACATTAAATTAGTTTTTTTATATATAGACTATAAAAACAAAAACCAAAATCAGGAAGAGAAGTAAGATAGAACAGCATGCCTGAGTGTACCCTCAAGCAAGAGAACTGTAATGGAAGACAGTGGAAGGGCATGGTACAGAAGCTAAGGCACTACCCAAGACTAGAGATCAATGGTTGGATTTTGGAGTGTCCTTCTCCTAGAAGACCTGCTTACCATAGCTAGAGAGTCTCTTCTACCCATACCAAGAGGAAAGTAGCCACTGAACAATTATATTGCAATAGTTAACCCTTTGATCAAAGAAGAATTATTTGGTAATCTCAGTGTTGTCAGGTGTATGAAGACAAAGGAGAATGTGGAAAGAATAGGCTAGACTATTCCGTGTATGTGTAACAAAGATAAAATGAGCCATAACCATAGAGAGAGGGATCCAACCTAGACTTCCGTCCCTCCTAAGAATGACTCCCATTTAAATAAACTACAAATTTTAAAAACAATTTGTATGTTTCCTAGCTATACAAACCTGAGTCATTCAAGTACATGCCCCACTGCAACCACCCTACAAATCTTTAACCAGTTACCAGAATAAAGTGAAGTCTACCACACACCAACACACAACACTACCCAGCAGTTGAGTTGCTTGGTAACCTTTTTCTTTTATTATCTGGTTGTAGAAAATGGAGCTAGGATTAACCCATTTAAATAACTTGGGTTTGTAAAGCTAGGAAAAATACAAATTGTTTTTAAAATTTGTAGTATTAAAAGATTACAGGTTGTCTATTAGCATTGGAGGATTTAATGGAATAGATATCCGCTTTCCTTTTAGTGAGGGCAGAAAAGAGACTTTAGCTATGGTAAACAGCTCTTCTAGGAGAAGGACACTAAATCAAACCATTGATCTCTAGTCCTGAGTCTAAAATAACTAGTTTAGCTTTTCAATCTCGGGAAATTAAAGTCCTCTTGATGGACCCTGATGCATATGGAGGTGTAGACCCAAATAGTATTTTTCCTTTGTTTTTTATAAAGACTGTAGATTTCTTAACTCCAAAGTTATCTGTTATTTTGTGCAAGTTAGTAAGAAGAGGAGCTTTTCGAACTTTTTGGAGAATCGGTAATGTTATGCCATTGTGTAAATGTGTTTTTGGTAGTTCAAGTCCAACTGATTACCACCCAATTTCCATACCTCTAATATTATCTAAAGTTATTGAACGTCTTTAAGCAAAATGTCTAAATAGGTTTACAGAAGACAATTTGGCCTTCGTGAAGGCCTTGGACCATGTGATGCCCTTCTTACAATCTCAAATGCTGTACAGAAATCCCTTGATTGTGGCCAGGAAGTTCATATGATTGGCCTTGATTTTAGTGCTTCTTTTGACCGTGTTATTCATGAGGCCCTTATTTTCAAACTTAAACAGTTGGGAGTGGGTGGGTCTTTTCTTAGTATCGTCATTGCATCTCTAATTACAGTAATGCCTGACAATACAAAATTGATTGGTTCCGTTCTGGCTTTCGTACTGGGATTTTTTCGCATTGCGAGTCGCCTTTTACATGCAAATAGCCTAATTTGTTCCAAGCCCTACAAAAATACTACATTCAATTTTTATTATAAGGGTACACTCCACTAAACACAATCAAATACAACCATTTGGTTAATTCAATAGTAACCTAACCGTTAATAACCTGTAAATTAAATGTATAATTAGAACAGTACAGCATTGCAGTAATAAGTGGAACATAAACCTTACCTTTGGAGTGAGGCAGTGTCTAAGGGCCTGGCCAGACCAAGCGCGGCTAGGGGCGAGGTTAGCGGCAAGAGGTTCCCGCGGCAAATTGAAACCTTAGGTATCTTATGTAGGTGGCCAGATAGGAGGCGCGGGAAGCCTCAAGCCGCTGCAGTTGCCGCCAGACTATGTTTTATGTTTTAAAAAATCGCGGCGGTTCTAGCGTCTTCACCCAAGCTTACGCCATTTTTCATCAGTTCCTGAAGGTGTACGCGTTCAGTTGTTCGTTTCCAGCCATAACTAATCAACAATTTATTGGGAGGTGTTTCGGAGAGCAAAAATAAATTAAATAAATGAAAGTTATGGCAATCAACTGCAAATGGATGGTAATAAAAAGGGATTTTGACGAAGGACAAATCTATTTCTGGGGAGAGACCTGTGACGCCCGGTGAAAAGTCTTTCTTTCTACCTTTTCTGATATAAATCTTCCAAATATACCAGAGAAAAATAAAAGCATGGAATGCAGAGGTTACTACCCTCGCGCGAGCACCTCGTGAGTGTCGTGTATACATCAGGGGCGTGTGAAAACCACTATTCACAGGCTGTCTTCCAATTAGATAACTCCTTCATCAAAGGGAAGGGCCGTAACGAAGACCCCAGAAACCACACTTGTACCACGCCCTGTCACCCACACGAACGCCTTCTAGGTCATCCTTCTGTTTTGGACTTGCCCGCTAAGTCGTTAATTGTTTTGATCGGTGTTTTCGCAAGTGATTGTCGTTAATTCAACATGACTGACGCTGCTACTTCACCTTTACCAATGTTAAGTACCATAGTTTGTTTTGACAGTTTATTTCAGTACCGGGCTGTTATAATATTGTTTTGTCCTTTTGCTCTTTCATACCTCACTCTGAACCGTTTGTCTGGTGATCTTTTCATACTTTGTTTACTTACCTGATGGAGGGACAGTCGAAGCAACTTATCAAGTAATTCTCTGTTTCTTTTGTATTTCCTTTTGTTTATTCCATTTGTATCTATTTGGTTTAATTAGATTTACTTTGAGGATCTAACATAGTTTGTATTACATTTATTATGGGGTCTGCTAATTATGTTCGTGATTGTTTCAGGGAATAATCTACTGAAGTTTAAGTTGAATAAAGCTTGGGTAGCAACAGCCAAGTTTTTTAATGTCACAACAATTTATTCAACTTAAACTATGGAGAAACTATTGAAGCCTGCCCGTTTGGATCTGGACCCTAGCCTTCCTTCTGCAGCAAAGGAATGGCGGCATTGGCACAAGACGTTTTCCAACTTTATTCAAGAATGTGGTGAAAATGCACCAAATAAATTAAGGACACTTGTGAACTATGTCAGTCATAATGTGTATGAATACATTGAAGAGTGTGTGGATTATGATACTGCCATTTCTACATTGGAAAAGTTAAATGTTAAGGCACCTAATGAAATATTCACCAGACATTTACTTGCTACTCGCCAACAAAAGGCAGGGGAAACTTTGGATGAGTTTCTGAGAGAATTGCGTAAATTAGGTAAGGACTGTAATTTTAAGTCAGTTAGTGCAGAACAATACAGAGAGGAGTTGATCAGGGATGCTTTTATAAATGGCTTGGCCTCACCTATGATTCGGCAACGTCTTCTTGAAAATAAAACTCTAGATTTACAGGCAGCTTATGACCAGGCTTACTCTTTAGACCTAGCCCAACGTAATGCTAGTTTTTACAGTCACATGCTTCCTCATGTTGGGCATACTGCTGCTGTGGTTACATCGGATCATGCACTTATTACACATGATCATGTGAAGAGTGGACCAACGTCTGAGAGCTGTGAGGTAACTGCTGGAACTCAAGTATTAGCGACTACTCTGTCCATGAAGAGAAAGTGCTTTTTTTGTGGAGGTCCCTATCATATTCGTGCACACTGTCCAGCTCGGGATTCTATTTGCAATAAATGTGGCAAGAAGGGGCACTTTGCAAAAGCGTGCCTGTCTAAATCTACATATGGAGGTAAATCTACAACAGCTACAGTATTTGATCCCTCACAGTCATCTGTTCTTGCGGCTAATGCTGGTACCTCTTTTCCTCAGAGCCTCTATCGGGCAGCTACCTTGACAACAATTAAAGGACGGAAGTTGACAGCCCTTGTCGATTCGTGCAGTGATGACAGTTATATAGATGAAGATGTAGCGTGGGAATTGAAGCTACCAATACATCCCACTGATAAAGACGTTGCTTTAGCACAGAAATCTTTGCATACAAGCTCTCCAGGTTATGTCAATGTAGACTGGACTCTTCATCTTAATGGAGAAACTTATCCATCCACGCGTCTAGCAGTAATGAAGGATTTATGTTCAGGAGTATTAATTGGTCAGGACTTCCAAGAGCAGCATCAGAAAGTGACTATTGAATACGGTGGGCCGAAACCAGCGCTCAACTTATCTGGTGCTAAGCCCTACTGTTCGTTGGCAGCCGCTGCTGTGGATGAACCTTCTATCTTCCAGCATTTGTTACCTAATTGTAAGCCTATTGTCACTAAATCAAGACATTATTGTAAAGATGACAAAGAATTCATTGAAGCGGAGACTAGTCGTCTCTTGGCTGAGGGTGTTATTGAGGATAGCATATCACCATGGAGAGCTCAAGTTGTGGTGGTTAAGGATTCCTTTAATCGGCATAAGAAAAGGATGTTTGTTGATTATTCGCAAACTATAAATCTGTTTACAGAACTGGATGCTTATCCATTACCAAGGATTGACACCATTGTTAATGAACTCTCAACATATTGCGTATTTTCGACTTTTGACTTGAAAAGTGCTTACCACCAAGTCCCACTAAAGGAATCAGACAAGAAGTATACAGCTTTTGAAGCCAACGGACGCCTGTACCAGTTCTGTAGAGTACCTTTCGGAGTTACCAATGGAGTTGCAGCCTTCCAACGAACTATGGATAAGTTGGTGAAAGAAGAAAACTTACAAGGTGCTTTCCCATATTTGGACAATATCACTATTGCTGGACACACTCAAGAACAACATGATCAGAATGTGCAGCGCTTTCTTGAGGTCATCAACAAGAGGAACCTAACTCTCAATGCTACTAAAACTATTAAATCTGTGCGTACCATTAATATTCTTGGCTACTGTGTGGGGAATGGTGTAATAAAGCCTGACATGGAAAGACTCCGGCCTCTACAAGAACTACCACCTCCCACTAGTCAAGGATCTTTAAAGAGGGCAATGGGTATGTTTGCTTATTACGCTAAATGGATACAGAATTTTTCTGCTAAGATTCAACCACTGGCAAGAGTAAAGAAATTTCTTTTAGATGAAGAAGCTTTGCAGGCTTTCGAACTACTCAAACAAGAACTTGAAGGAGCAACGCTACACTCTGTGGATGAAAATTTGCCTTTTGAGGTCGAATGTGATGCCTCGGAAGTAGCAGTCTCAGCAGTACTCAACCAGAATGGCAGACCTGTGGCCTTCATGTCTAGGACTTTACAAGAAAGTGAAATTCACTATCAAATCGTAGAGAAGGAAGCCATGGCTATCGTGGAGGCTGTACGTAAGTGGAGTCATTTTCTTGCTAGACAACACTTTGATCTCGTTACAGACCAACGTTCTGTGGCCTTCATGTTTGATAACAGGAAACGCACTAAAGTTAAGAATAATAAGATCCAGGAATGGCGGATGGAACTCGCAGCCTTCAGTTATACAGTACATTATCGCCCCGGTAAAGAGAATGTGGTTCCTGATGCCTTCACCCGAGCTTTTTGCGGTTCCGTGGTTTCTATGTCATCTACCCTCACTGAACTACATGGAAATCTGTGCCATCCAGGAGTGACTCGCTTGTTGCACTTTGTGAGATCAAAAAATCTTCCTTTTTCCAATGAGGACGTTAAGAAGGTCTGTGCTTCTTGCAGGATATGTGCAGAATTGAAACCAAGATTCTACAAATTCCAAGAAGGAACACTCATCAAGGCGACACAACCAATGGAGAGATTAAGCATTGACTTTAAAGGACCAGTTCCGACGGCCTCGCGCAACCCATATCTACTTATTGTGGTTGATGAATATTCCCGTCTTCCTTTCGCTTTTCCGTGTCCCAACATGAACACAACTACAGTGATTAAGTGCTTAGAACAAATATTCAGCCTGTGTGGGATGCCTCAGTATATACATTCGGATCAAGGAACCTCATTCATGTCTAGGGAGCTCAAAACCTATCTCGCACAGAAGGGAGTTGCAACAAGTCGAACTACCCCTTTTCATCCAATCGGTAATGGGCAAGTGGAGCGGCTCAATGGTACTGTATGGAAGGCAATCCAGTTGGCACTCAGGTCTCGAAATCTTCCCGATCAGCACTGGGAATTAGTACTCACTGATGTGGTACATTCACTTAGATCCCTTCTGTCGACAGCAACTAATGTCACACCCCATGAACGCTTTTTTGGTTTTCCACGCCGCTCATCCTCGGGGAGCTCTCTGCCTTCGTGGCTTATGTCGTCAGGACCAGTATTATTGAGGAAGTTTGTCAGAACAAGCAAAAATGAACCCCTAGTGGATGAAGTTGAACTATTATCTGCTAAACCAACATATGCTAACATTAGACATCCCAGCGGACGAGAGTCAACGGTTTCCTTACGTGACTTGGCCCCATGCCCTAGGGATAATTCTGTTTCTGAAAATCAAGAACTACCTTCTGTTTCATTGTCACCAGAGGCCATACCATCTCAATCTCCAGTGTCACCCAAGGCAACCCATCAAGAGTTTCCAGAAGGTATGGGACTTCATCCAGAAGCTGAAATTAGAACAGAGGCTGCATCACCTCCAGTACATAGATCAACCCGGGTGTCAAGGGCTCCGAACCGATATGGGTGGGATTGATTACTTATGAAGTGATGTAACCAATTTTATATTGAGAGGGGAAGAATGTTATAATATTGTTTTGTCCTTTTGCTCTTTCATACCTCACTCTGAACCATTTGTCTGGTGATCTTTTCATACTTTGTTTACTCACCTGATGGAGGGACAGTCAAAGCAACTTATCAAGTAATTCTCTGTTTCTTTTGTATTTCCTTTTGTTTATTCCATTTGTATCTATTTGGTTTAATTAGATTTACTTTGAGGATCTAACATAGTTTGTATTGCATTTATTATGGGGTCTGCTAATTATGTTCGTGATTGTTTCAGGGAATAATCTACTGAAGTTTAAGTTGAATAAAGCTTGGGTAGCAGCAGCCAAGTCTTTTAATGTCACAACACGGGCATTTGTTCTTTTTCCAGTAATATGGATTTTAGTTTGGGAAGCGGTTGGCCTGCCTCGGTATCGGCAGCCATTTTGGTTTTGTTCGCTTCGGTAGTTTTTCAAGTTAATATTGCCCATCTGGTACTCTGTCATCTAGGTTATATCACTTACGATTTATGACCAATTTTATTATCATTATTTATTATTGTTTTTACTATGGTAATTATTTGCTAGCAAGTCCAATTTGGACCAACGAAGAATATCGATCTAGTCTTTGTTATAGTTTTGTACACGCCTCAGGAAGGTGCTTGTTTTAGACTATATCTTTATGTTTATTTGTTACGTTGTCGTTATTCTTCGTTCTTGGTTATTACAATTTTTATCGTTATTCTTATCATATTATTGTGTGATTTTGGTTCTTTATTATGTAACCATGAGAGCGTAAGCATAGAGTGCTCGTTTTCTGTTACTACAGTTACGAGTTACCCTTTCTCTCGTTTTCTTTATTGAGCTCGAGTAGGGGAGGTGGATTTCCCGTTTTCCATTTTATACGATCACGAGTTATTCCTGCCTCCTCTTCTTCTCCGGGTTGATGATATCACGTTTGATGATATTCACGTTTTATTGATGTGGTTACTGTTAATATAGCTAGCACTATTAATAGGTTCCGTTAGTGTATGAGTCATTATTTTGGGATCGCTTATGCCGACACCCGTAGCTCCGCCTTGAGTTATACTCCGCTATAATGGATACTCATTGGGTGAGAACTAGTCAGATATTTGGAGTGCAACGGTGAAATCCGGCACTCAGACTCCGGCTGAGGCCTTTTGCACACGAACCTTTGTCATGATTAATCACAATTACATTATTACGGTCCTTTTTTCATCGAATCTCCGGCTTCACTGGAGATAACACAGACGTTCAGCATTGAGGTTAATATTATCTTACCGCTGAGGTTCACGATTTCACGATGATGGACCTTTGTCACCGGATCTCCGGTACAAACAGAGATCAATCAGACGATCAGAACCAGGGTACGAACCCTTTTTTCATGAATAATCACAATTTCACTATTACGGTCCTTTTTCATCGAATCTCCGGCTTAACCGGATATCACACAGACGTTCAGCATTGAGGTTAATATTATCTTACCTCTGATGTTCACGTTTTCACTATGACGGACCTTTGTCACCGGATCTCCGGTGGCAACAGAGATCACTCAGACGTTCAGAACCGGGGTTAACATTATTTTACCGATGAGGTTTATAGTTACATGTTACGTGGTTACTGGATATTAGTATATTAGTTGTAGCTCTAGCTAACAATTTTGAAAATCATAGTAGTCACACATAGTTAATGTTAATTATTTCTATTGATTCATCTGTTCACTGACCAGAGTCTCAAGGAACAGTAAATAGCCTCTCATGGCATGGTTGGTTTCGACCTGGCTTTTCATTAGAAGGGGCTAGCGTTCGATCCCAAGTACTGAGTAGAAATTTATTTCTATTTGAACACGATGTTGTATGGATATTTATCCATATATATACATATTTATAATTAAATATATGCATAAATATAGACATATGTATTATATACACGTACAAATATATACATACACATATATTATTATTTATAGATATTTGGTTGATCCCAGCCTGTGAATAGGATCACTAACCAGAGTTTCAAGGAACATCCAGACTTATGTCTCCTTTCTTTTACAGAAGGTCCGCCTACATGGTATGGTTCCCGGAGTCATGCACGCTCTGCTACGAGCTGTCCTCCCTACTCCTGACCGATGATGTAAGTTGGTTCTAATTTGTTTCTTTTTGGTATCCTTTGGCGATGATTTAATTTGTTCTGGATTTATGAATACATTGCTTATTGAGGAGAACGGTCTTCTCCTTCGTCACTAATCCCCTCACTTCTTTCAGGATGATGATGAATCTCTCCGGCCAGCAAGAGCGGCTCTCTGCCCTTGGGTATCAAGATTTGGAAGGAATGCTCCATCTGGAGGACCCTATCTCCTCGGAGTGTCCTCTCTAGGGTTGGACGTCGACCCCATGGACGGGCAGGTAGGTGGTGATGAGTTTTGAGCCTTCAGCTTTGCCATTATCTGCGTCACCGACCTAGGACCCTCAAAGGATCCTGATGTTCATATTACCTTGCATAAAACTGTGACTGCTAAAAGTCAGGGGTAGGGTTAAAGAGCAGATACAACACATTCTAGGGCAAGCCAAGGAGCTATGACGGAGCTCAAAGATATGGTGGCGAATCGGATCCGTTCAGGAACTCGGATGTCTCCCCCTACAGCCCCAGACGCATCGAAGTAACCTCCTTCGATAAAAACAACACATAGAAATTTGCCTTACATGTCCCATATATAGATGGTACCATAACTCTGGATGGCATAGACGTCCGCCCTCTGGAGGACCTAGAATTTACTCTCAGGGACTAGAATTCCCATTCAATGGATTCGTTCGATTGAAAGAGCATGCCTTGGTTAGGTTAGACAAGGTACCGAAGGTAATGGTAATATTTCCTAAAGAGCAGGCCCAATCTGTCTGGACCAGGATATTGTCGGTCTGGGGGTACGCTAATTCCAAGCTCACCCCACACAATGGGGCCTACGCCATATCTACAACTGCTCCCATTATTACCTTGCCTATTACGGATAAATTGACAGGTCTTACTATTCAAGCTGACAAAGAAAGTTCGGCCTTGCCGACTCTTAAAGAGACGGACCCCACCTCGGGGAGCCCCTAGCCTCGATATATCCCACTGAGACTTTGTTTCGGATATTCACGAAGAACCAATCTCTGCCCTACCAATTCGACCTACACGCTTTGTGGTCTGCTCAGGTTAGTTGTAGGAAATACATTCTGCCTGAGGCATCTATCAGACATGAACCGAGCAGGCTGATAGCTTCCTCCTGATGGGGTAAAACCCTCTTCCCTCAGGAGGAGGTGAACAAGGTTCTATAAGATGATACGAGAGCAAACCAAAATTGCAGGTGAGGCGGGGCCTTACTGCCAAAAAAAAAGGTCGAAGACCAGAAGCAAGCTTTCTCCAAGAAGAAGCAGAGAGTTACCCTCTACAAAACGAACCGGGGTCACTGCCATCAATAGTCAGTTACCCACTCGTCATCACAGTCTTCCTCTGATTCGACGCCTATGCATCCGAATCCCCCTCATCAGGTGGTCTACCTCACTGATTCCCCAGGTACACAGCCCAACCCCGTTTGGATGTCCTCGCCTGCATACAGCCCTAGCTCCGAACCCTCAGGTTCCTTTCGTGGACACCAGAGAGGAAGCTACAGGAGTAGAAGACAGTTCCACCATCGAGGTGGACCTAGGAAAAAGGGGGCTCGGGGAAGGAAAGGACCTAGATTCACTCCCTCACAACGAGGTGGTCCCGGTAGGGGAGAGACTTTACCACTTTCGAGACCATTGGACCTTCGGTCCGTGGGCTCATAGCATAATCTCTAAAGGTTTGAGGTGGAAATGGCCACAAGGTCCTCCTCCTCCACCAGTGACCTTCTCCCAGAAATCCACTCCCATCCTGAAAGAGTACACCACAGAGTTACTCATGAAGAAAGCAATCAAACGGGACCGATCACCATAGTTCCAAGGCCGCCTGTTCACAATTCCGAAGAAAGGCTTGTCGGCATTGAGAGTGGACCGGGACTTGTCAAAGCTAAACTCTTACATTCTCTGCGACAAGTTCCGGATGTTGACTATCTCTCAGGTACGGACCTTACTCCCCCGTGGGGCCGTCACCACCTCTGTCGATCTTACCGACGACTCTTATCATGTGCCTATAGCTCGAAACTTCTCTTCTTATCTGGGTTTCCGCCTAGGCAGGAAAGCCTTTGCGCTCAAGACATGCCCTTCGGCCTCAACATTGATCCCAGGATATTCACGAAACTGGGAGAGACAGTGTTAGAACAACTCAGGAACCAAGAGATACAGATCATTGCTTATCTGGACGGTTAGCTCATTTGGGCCCGGTCGGCCATAGAAGGCAACAGAGCTACGAAGGAAGTACTTCGATTTCTCGACAACCTGTGATTTCGGGTCAATCTCCAAAAGTCTCGCCTGCAACCATCAGGCCACTTAGAATGGTTAGACATTCAGTGGGACCTTTCGAAGCACACGTTGTCTCTCCCTTCCAAAAAGGTAAGAGGAATAGCTTCCAAGATCAAGAATTTTCTCAAACACAAACAGGTGTCCAGAAGAACCTTAGAAAGTATCATCGGCCTTCTCCAATTCACTTCAGTAACAGATCTCCTATTAAAAGCCAAACTCAAAGACATCAATCGAGTTTGGAGAAAGAGAGCTACAGTACCTTTAAGAGACAAGGTCTCGAAGATCCCCTCTGTCTTGAAAATGAGACTACGCCCATGGTCCGAACCGAAGAACCTCTCCAAATTGGTTCCTCTACAATTCCCACCTCCACAAGTGACATTCCATACAGCCGCGCCTCTAAGTGGATGGGGGGATTACTCCGAACATCAGATGTTTCAGGGCTCTTGGTCATCTGCCATGAAACAGTCCCATATCAATGTTCTCGAAGCCATGGCAGTGTTCTTGACCCTGAAGAGACTCTCTCCTCCGAGGTCGATCCACATCAGAGTAGTGTCAGACAGCACAGACGTAGTACACTGCGTCAACAGGGGAGGATCCAAGTCACCCAACCTGAATCGGATCCTGGTCACTATCTTCGCCTGGGCAACAGAGAAGAACTGGTTCCTGTCAGTAACTCACCTAGCGGGAGTCCAAATGTGAGAGCGGACTCACTAGCCAGGACGAAACCACTGGAGTCAGAATGGTCTTTAGACATAATTTCATTCCGGTGGGTACTCAGGAACCATTAGAAGAAGATTTACCTATTTCCCCAAGTGAATCTTCTAATGAGACTTTTACACAAACTATGCTCCTTCCGGGGGGGGAGTGGTTTTAGTACCACCTCACTGGCCAAGAACAGTTGGTTTCCTCTCCTCCTCGAGTTGAAACTCCGCCCCTTCCGGATCCCGTTCCCCAAACTGACCCAAGTAATCCAAACTCACTGTGTCAGATTACTCAAGGATAGCCAAAACTCTAACTTTGTGGACTACAGGAAGTTTGCAGCTCGTAGAGACGCGAACATTGAACCGAAAAACGATCTCTTCATCGAATCAGACAAAAGGGACTCGACAATTCGCCAATATGATTCAGCCGTTAACAACTAGCAGATTCCCTAAGAGTTCAGACCATACTCGTATGTCTCCGAATATAGCCACCTCTTTCTTGAGGTTCCTATTTGGCAAAGGCCTAACAGTTAGCACTTTAACCACCATCAAGTCAGCTTTGAAGAAGATCTTCCTTGTTGGGTTTAACATTAACTTAGCTGATTCCTATTTCTCATCTATTCAAAAAACATGTGCTAGGCTTCGACCTTCGGTTCGGCCACAAAAGGACTCTGGTCTCTGAACGGTGTCCTCAAAACTTGCGCCGGACACGGACAATGAATCCTGCTCTTATATCACTCTTCTTAGGAAGACTTTATTTCTAACGGCTTTGGCCTCAGGTGATGGAGCCTTTTTGTGCTTTGCAACCTATCTAATCACCATTTAGTATATATATATATATATATATATATATATATATATATATATATATATATATATATATATATATATATATATATAAATATATAGAAGATATAGAGAAATTTCAAATGTGAAAAGAATCGTATGTACATTTAAACAATATATCTTATGCAAATGCTAGTTAATTCTGGAATGAAAGGGAGAATGATTTTTCGTGAACTTTATCATATTTGAAGCAATTATAATACCTGGTAAGAGAGAGATTAAGGTTGTCTATAGTTCGACGTTTGTATTTTGAGCCTGAATCCAGGAAGGATGTTGCCATCAAAGAATCAAAAGACTTGTGAAATATGCAGATATTCATTATATCTGTCGCCGTACAAACGAGACTGGCAACATTAATTTCAAAATTAGCTTATTTTCCCTTCTCTGTTTATTAAATTCGTGAATCAAGACTCTTGTGTAATTTATAGTTCAGATTAAAATAACGATTTTCAATCAGAAGTAATTTCCTACTTAAACACCATCGTCATATTTACGAGGAAGGCAATCTTCGAAAGCTAGGACTGTGAGTGGAGGATGCAAGAGAGGTGTAGTGGTTCCGGTGTGGCCACCCAACATTTTGTCGCTGGCTTGCTGCCGAGTCATACCGCTAACCTCGCCGCTCATCGCGCTTGGTCTGGCTGAGCCCTAAGAGTGAAGTGGCAGGGTGGCAGAGGAGGATGACAAATGGCAGAAAACATAAACACTCAACTTCACAATACACATTAATAAATGGAAGAAAACATTAACGCTTAACTATACGAAACACATTAACAAATGGCAGAAAATATTAACCTTAACTTTACGATAATCTTAAAAAGTTAATTTCTTTTTTTTTTTTGCCTTTTTCTAATTTTGTATTCCTTATTTACTCTAGGCTTTATATTTTCTAAACTTAATCATTTTCTTCATCACTTCTACTTTTCTTTCTTTTTTGGGGGGAGATCACTTTCAGCTTCCTCTTGGCCTACTGGTATCAAAGACCTCTTTAATAAATAACTATTCAAGGAAGCTTGTTTCTGCCTACCTAAAATGTTCCTGAAATTACTTGGGTAACCGTCATTAACCTGCTCAAGGAGACAACCTGTGTAAACCTTTTCTGGGGGTCTCTTTTCTACAAGAGCTGCCAGTTCATAGTAGGCAGCTATGACCCTCCTTAATTCATGCTGTTGTCAGTGGGCCATCCTCCTCCTCCTTGCCACTATAGAACTGTTCCTGAATGACATTCTGTTGCATGGCCTCCAACTCCTCTAAGTCGTCCGTCGTAAGTTCCTCTTGATGCTCCTCGAGAAGCTCATTAATGTCATCCTCATCGACTTCCTGACCCATGGACATCCCGAGTCTAACAATCTCGGCAACCTCAAATTGAGCAACAGGTTCAGGATCATCAATTTTTTCGGCATCAGCTTCACCTTGGCCTACAGGGAAGCCCTCAAAATCTCGTGCAGAGATGGCAGCAGGCCACAGTTTCTTCCAAGCAGAGTTCAAGGTGCGCCTCTAAACCTCCCATCAAGCTGTATCGATGAGTCTGAGGGATATGAAAATGTCAAAATCTTCCTTCCAAAATTCACATAGGGTAAGGTTTACACTGTCAGTAATATCAAAACATCACTTGAAGAGATGTTTTGTATAGAGCTTCTTAAAGCTTGAAATCACTTGAAGGTCTATGTGCTGTAGAATAAAGGTGGTGTTAGGCAGAAGATAGAGAACCTTGATGAACAAATAATCTGCTAGGATATCTCCCTCAAGGGCAGGAGGGGGGACAGGGGCATTGTCCAACACCAGCAGTCATTTCTGGGGGAGGCGCTTCTCTTCCAATTATTTTTTCACAGCCGGTCCGAAAGAAAGATTTACCCACCCGGTGAACAAGCTTCTTGTTACAAAGGGTTTTGCATTAGTCTTCCACATCACCGGAAACTTCTCCTTAAGCACTTTGTGGCCTTGAAGGCCCTTAAATCCCCACTGGCATTTGCTCAGAGTACAAGGGTAAGCCTGTCCTTCATAGGCTTATGCCGGGGGTAGCTTCCTTTCTTCCGCCGTAATGTACGTCCGACGAGGCATTTTCTTCCCAAAAAGCCAAGTTTCGTCGCAGTTGAAGACTGGCTGGGGACTGTAGCCTTCTTTGATAGTAAACTTGCGAACGTCATAACAAAGGCTTCAGCAACTTTCATGTCCGAGCTGGCAGCCTCCCCATGCCACACCACCGAATGAATGCTAGACTGTCTCTTAAATTTTTCAAACTATCCTCAAGGAGCCATGAACTCTGGGGATGCCTGCTTGGATGTCCATTCTCCTGCGTCATCTTTGGCTTGAGCATGCACGAGATCACTGAAAATGGCGCTGGCCTTCTGGCAGATTAATGTCTCGATGATCATGTCTCCAGCGATTTCTATGTCCATAATCCAAAGGAGAAGCAGTCTCTCCATCTCATCATGGACGTAGTTCCTCTTACTGGAGAAAACAGTCACGACCTTAGAAGGTGTTGCTGCTTTGATGGCTTCAATTCTGTTTAAAGATGGTTCCTTTCAAAGATGGATTTTGGCCATATTCCTTAGTGATCACACTTAACCGGATGCCAGCCTCGTACTTCTTGATTATCTCAAGCTTCGTCTCCCTAGAGCGCCTCCTCTTCTTCTTTCCCTGTACATCGGCAACTTTCTTGGGACTTGTGGCTAATAATGTACGAGTGGAATAACACAACTCGATGCAGTTCAGTAAGTTAAAGCATGAAAGCGAAATCACCAACACGAATTCAATCTGAACGATAGCACTGCCGAAACAACATGATCGAGAGACGACGATATGTAGCTGCATGATGGGATAGATGCTAACCAACAGTAGAGCATTATCAAATGGCAGTAACTAGCATCAGAGTAGGGAGATAAACAATGGGAGCACGGGAGGATGGTGGCAAGTTTACGGTTGGCGGAACGCAAATTCTAAAATTAGTCTCGGTGGTTGGGCGAATCTCATACCGTACCTCGTATTGTAGCATGAAACATTTTTCACAGTGAGTCAGAAAACTCTTTGCATCTCGTTTCGCAGCATGAAAATTTTGTATGCTGAAGCTTTCGTATTGAGAGGTATCACTGTAATAGGTCACAAAGAGTTGTTGTTGATGGTCATCATAGTGAGAATAGGAATGTGATATCTGGTATTCCTCAAGGAAGTGTTCTTGGCTTATTAATTTTTATCCTATATACACGACATGTGGTTTGGCCTAAAAAACAAGCTGGTTGCATAAGCAAATAATTTTACTCTCTTTGCATCAATTCCATCTCCTGAATGTAAACTTGGGATTGTTGAATCCCTTAATAGAGATCTTGCTAAAATTAGTGCATGGTGTAAATTATGTAGTATGAAGTTGAATCCGAACCAAACTCAAAGTATGATTGTAGGTAGGTCGAGGACAGTTGCTCCTCAACATATGGATCTCAGCATTGATAATGTTTCTTTAGATGTGATTCTCGATAAACGGATTTTGAGCGAAGCAAAAAATCTATTTTTGGGTGAGGTAGCCATGTCGTCCTGATGGAAGTTTCTTTAAGGTAGCTTCCTAGGTTATATTTGACTACAGTGATATATCCCAGAGAATTTTACCTTAAGGTATCCAGAATTCTAACTCCTGGCGCGAATATCCCTAACTTTCACCTTTAGGGATATCGCATAATATCAGAGGATGTATTCTTGACACGCCACATAGCTATCTTCACCCTGAATAGCGTTTTTGTTTCAAGAGGGAAAGTGGCAAGAATCGAAGGAGAGCCGTTATTAAGGAACGCACGACTCCTTACTGTTTTGAGTACCTGTATGACGTCACGTCCGGGCGCCATCTTGTTATTCCTTGTAGCGTTAGCGAGGTGCTACAGATACATTACTTTCGGGAGGGATTCTTTCAACCTTTTTATAAAAGGAGGGTGGGTCCATCAGGACGACATGGGTACCTCACCCAAAAATTGATTTTTGGGCTCAGGCCATGTCGTCCTGATGGAAGTTTACCAGAGCATTAATGTATCTGTGGATTTTCTATTAGTGCCTAAACCGCGAGACAGATTTTTCCCTAGTCTTTTAGACCTTGAGACGTATGGTATTACCGTTATGCACCATTTCAACTAATCATAAACTATGTTAGTGCTTCCTGCCCCTACAGGGAAGAGTCATGCCAGACTCTGGGAAAAGTCTCGAGGATTGCATATTCGTATGAACAATCTAGCCAATAACCAGGTGTATTGGTCTCATCATATACCGTTTTAAAACAGAGTTTGTATTTGTAAAGGAACAAATGTATCTATTAACTACCGACACCTCCTCCGGTCTTCTTGGCAAACTGCATGCAAAGACAGACAGGTTTGAATCCATGAAGGAACAGTTGTTGTATAAGTCAGTAATACAATCAAGGTATATTAAATCAGTCGCAACCCAGGACTGACAAACCTGATGTATACACACAAAGAGAGGGTTTGTTAGCTTTTAGAACAGATATTTATATATGTTCAACCTATATATTTGCAAAAATAAAGGGTTGTATATAAATGCTCCAACATGTTTTATTTATTCAGAATTTTGGGGCGAAAAAAGATGCAAAATTCAATTATACATTTATTGATAATCAATAAAGCATGAGGTCAATGTGCATTTTATAGTACAATATAAAACGAAATTTGGAAATATAATTAAAAGCATAAATAAGAGGGTAATATCAGAAATAATTGTTTCATCTGAAAAGAAATGCGTAAGCCACTTAGAAAGGAAATTTTGTAAAATTTTCTTATTTTCTTATTTCTGTCATTACAGTCTATAGACACTTCACTTAACATGTCACTCCGTAGGAAGAGATCATGTACACTCATCACCAAAAGTCCCAATTAGTGCACTGTTCCTCGCAGTTTTCAAGCGGCAGGTTTTAGCACACTACCTGCCACCACCACAAAGCGCTTGATCTCTTGCACTTTCTTCGCGTAGTGTTTAAAGCAGACCCTGGATGACTTTCATTCGGTATATGAGCGAAGATTTTCAAAATTCATATTTTGGAAGAAGTTCAGCAATCTTTCTCAGATCATGACCTGCGGGTGTACTGTCTGGATCCGCTCTGCGAATGAAGTAGGTGATCTTTGCCCTTAATTGTTTCAAAGACAATGTTGAACCTGAGGTTTCTCCCCTAAAAAGCTGTCCTCCCCTAAAGTCTGATGTTCTACGAAGAGAGACCTTTAGGCACTCTACAGGACATAAAGATGCATCTTCCTTTAGAGGGCAGATTCTCCAGGGACCCCACCTTTTAGTGGGTAGCTCATTTTTAGCGAGAAACACTGGGTCAGGAAAGAGATTCAGTTCTCCACTCTCCGGGAACTGAATATGGCCCTCATCCCTTGAAATGGCCACTATTTTGCTAACTCTGTCTCCCGAGGCTAGTGCAAATAAGAATATAACTTTTTGGGTCAAATCTTTTAGAGAGCACTCTTCATTGTTCAGGGTTGAAGCCAAATGAAGAACCTTATCTAGGGACCATGAAATGGGCCTCGGAGGTGCTGCAGGCCTGAGCCTAGCGCAGCCCTTAGGGGTTTTATTGAAGATTTCGTTAGAGAAGTCCACCTGGAAGGCATACAGTAAGGGTTTAGTCAAGGCAGATTTACACATAGAAATCTTGTTGGCTGCTAAACCTTGTTCATGGAGATAAATAAAGAATGATAAACAGAAATCTGTCGAAATTTCTTTCGGTTTCTTTGCCTTGACAAAGGCAACCCATTTCTTCCAGGATGACTCGTATTGTCTTCTGGTAGATTTAGACTTATATTCTTCTAAGAAGTTTATACTGTCTCTCGAAATCCCGAATCTTTTCTTGATTGCTAAGGAGAGAAAATCATGAGATGAAGGTTTTGGGTTTTCTGTGATGAAGCGAAGACAGTCGACTTCTGCACTTGTTGAGTCAGAACTGGATCCGGCAACAGGACCAACTTCAGTTGCAGTTCCATTATTAGAGGGAACCTGATGCTGTTCGGCCACATGTGAGCCACTATCGCTGCTGTTCCCTGAAAGGATCTCAGTTTGTTGAGAACTTTCAACAGAAGGTTGGGTGGCGGTAACAGGTAAATCCTGGACCATCTGTTCCAAACTAGGGACATCGCGTCCTCCGCTTCCGCTAGAGGGTCCTCATATGGGGCTACGTATTGAGGTAGCTTCTTATTGTCGCTCGTCGCAAATAGGTCGATCTGCAGTCCTGGGACTTGACATAAGATGAAGGAGAATGATTCTGCGTCTAGGGACCATTCGGATTCTATTGGGGTAAACCTGGATAGAGCGTTCGCCGTCACATTGCGGAACCCTTGAAGGTGAACTGCCGACAAGTGCCATCTCTTCTTTTCCGCTAGGCGTAAAATGGCCATCATCACTTGGTTGATTTGGGGCGATCTCGAACCTTGTCGGTTCAGACATCTCATTACCACTTCGCTGTCCAGGACCAGTCTAATGTGGATCGAGCAGCGAAGCTTCAGTTTCTTCAGAGATAGAAAAATTGCCATGGCTTCCAGAATGTTGATGTGGATGGTCTTGAAGAGGGAGGACCAAGTCCCCTGGACTTTCCGTTGGTGAGAGTGGCCTCCCCATCCTTCTTTTGAGGCATCCATGTGAACGATGACTGAGGGTGGAGGTAGTTGTAAGGGCACCGATTTCTTTAGGTGCTTGGCCTCCGATCATGGCTTGAGAAGTGATCGCAGACAGGTTGGTATTGGTCTTGTTAGATTTCTTCGAGCGTTTGATGCGTGTCTTCTCCAGACTTCTGATGCATCTTTTAATTGTGCCCTCAGCACTGGGTCTGTCACTGAGGCAAACTGGAGGGAGCCTAGTACTCTCTCCTGTTGTCGCCTTGATATCCGAGCGGATTTTAGAAGTCTCTTGACAGATCCCGCTATCTCTCTCCTCTTCTTTAATGGAAGGGAGAGGCGGTGTGACTGTAAGTTCCAATGAGCTCCAAGCCATTGAAACTTTTGAGCTGGAGATTGTCGAGACTTTTCTATGCTGATCTTGAATCCCAGATGTTCCAGGAATTGGATCACTTTCTTGGAAGCTTGCATGCATTCTGCTTTGGATGCTGCCCACACCAGCCAATTGTCCAGGTAGGCTATTACCTGAACTCCTCTTAGGTGTAGTTGATGAATAACTGCGTTTGCAAGCTTCATGAAGATCCTTGGGGCTATGTTTAGTCCAAAGTGCATAGCTCTGAAAACATATTGTCTCTTTTGTAGCTTGAATCCTAGGTAGGAGGAAACTTGTCGATTGATTGGGACATGCCAATATGCGTCTGCCATGTCTATGGAGACTGTGTATGCCTTTTTGGGCAGCAGGGTCCTTATGTGTTGAAGGGTGAGCATCCTGAACTTGTGGTTTACTATGAACTTGTTGAGTGGCGACAAGTCCAAAGTGACTCAGAGTTTGTCCAAGTCCTTCTTTGGAACGCAAAACAGCCTTCCTTGAAACTTGATGGACTTTGCCCTCTTTATTACTCTCTTGTCCAAGAATTCTTGGACATATTCTTCCAGAACGGGGGTTGAATGTTGGAAGAATTGAGGGAAAGCTGGTGGAGCTGCATTCCAGCTCCAACCTAGTCCGTTCTTGATCAGGCTGTGGGCCCAGGGATGGAAGGTCCAACGATCCCAGAAAGAGAACAGTCTCCCTCCTACCAGAAGCATCTCACTTGGAGTGCTGACCAGAGGACTTGCCTCCTTGGCCACGTCCACCTCTGTTGCCTTTGCCTCTTGGGGGGCGCGTAGAGGAGCCTCGAAACGAGCCTCTAGATTTCAGCCGAAAGGTAGTAGATTGCCTTTCGAAGGCCGGGGTAAAGACTGTCGCCAACTGCTGGGGTACCAGTTGGTACATGGTGGGTGGTTGTGCCACTGCCTGGGGCACCATTGCTGCGGGAAGGTGTTGCTGTTGTCTAGGGGGGAGAGAGGGCGCCCTTGGCCTCTTCGTCTTCCTCTTGGGTTGGAGACCCTCATCCTGGGAAGACTTCCTCTTTATCGACAAGCCCCACTCTTGGAGAAGGTTCCTATTCTCCGTGGCAGCTTTGTCGACGACCTCCTTAGCCACTTCACTTGGAAAGAGGTCCTTACCCCAGATGCTGGATGATATCAGCTTCCTTGGTTTGTGCCTCACTGCAGCCGAGGCGAACACGAACTCTCTACAAGCCCTTCTGGCCTTGATAAAGTTATACAGGTCCTTGGTCACGGTTGCCAGGTGTGCCTTGGCAAAGACCATGAACATTTCTGGGGATTGGGAGTCGCTTGCCATCGTCTCCAACATGGTTTGATTGAAGAGACATTGAGGTGGCAAGTCTTTCTTTCGTCTCCTGTTCCCGGCTCAGGTGAAAGTCTGACAACTTAGGGAAGTCTTCGCCAAACTGACGTCCGGCAATGTCGGCCTCCAACGTCCCGACTGAGAAGGTATGATGAACATCCTTCCAATCTTTATCATCCGATGGTAGGGCGAGCCTACACTCCTCGTGTGTGGGACATGGTTTCCCTGCCTCGATCGCCTTCAAGGCCGCCTTGTACCCTTCTTCCATAAAGAGGAAGGCTCGGGAAGAAGCAGCAATGAAGGAAGGGTGCTTCTTACTTAGAGCCGGCACTTTGGAATTAGTGGAGGCCCTCTTCTTCAGCTTGCTAGATAGCAGGGCCTGAGCTTTGGGGAGGTCAAGGACTATGACCTCTTTCGGCTCTGTCTCGTGTAATATTCCTGCTTAATCTATATTGTAGTCATTCTCTGTAAAGATGCATGCAGAAAAAGGAAATGAAAAGACGTGTTCTTGAAAAGAGATGTATTCTCTAGTACACGGAGGCAGACACTGACTCTATTTCAAATTCAACTGCCCAACGGCTGGAGTCATGACGTAATAAAAACGTCACTACAATAACAGAAAATCATGACGTAATGATAACGTCACTACAATAACAGAAAATGGAATTGATCATAAGTTAAGATAAACTAAAGTAATGCATAACAATTGTTCCTCTCTAAATGAAAACAAAATAAGAAGATATAATAGAAAAATAACCTTGGCAATCATTTACAATAACACACCATAACATCTCTAGTATTCATCATAACCATAACGTATCACAGGTTTTCTATTTCTAGTTGAGCGCCTGATAGGAATAACATCTGTTACAGGAATATCACCAGAAACCCCAATAGCTGGTACACTTATGTTATTGTGAGGCGAAACATTGGAAGGGGACTCAACAGAAACATAAGGTTGTACTACTTGTTGCTGAGAAGGTAATTCATTATAGGATGATACACAACTGGACTCATTACTGATACTGTTCTTTGGCTCTGAACCTATAATTGACAATAGTTGATTACAGTGTCGTTTCCATATGACATCTAATTCCTGAACATGAACATTATACACATTTACACCTAATTTCTGAACAATTTCACCTTGAAACCATTTTGAACCATCTCTCAAGTTAAGTGCCAGAACTTTATCACCTACCTCAAATTTAGCAATTTGTTTGAATTCACAAGATGGTTTATTTGAAGTATATTTAGGGTTTATTCTATCTTTGACCGATACAAACTTTCTATTATTCAGGGACACTGATGGGGGAATGTTAGTAACAGAATGTGGAACAGTACGATAATGGAATAAAACTTGAGCCAAGCGTGTTTTGAATGAGTCACCACTTTGGTATTTCTTAAGCAATTCTTTTACAACCCTTAACCCCCTCTCTGCTTGACCATTACTTGATGGTGAATAAGGAGGAGGAGTTATATGAATAATGCCATTGTTCTCCAGAAACTGTTTAAATTTACTGTTGGTGAAACATGAAGCATTATCTGATACGAGTGTGTCACACAACCCCTTAATTGAAAACACCAAACGCAAAGCATCAATTGTTTCATTAGCATTCGTACTATGCACTATTTCCACTTTTATATACTTACTAAGCGCATCTACAACAATAAGACATGTATGAGATTCATAGAAAAAATGGTCTATATGAACACGAGACCAAGGCCTTGGTGGAGTAGGCCATATTACATGTTGATTTTTACTTGGTCTTGCTTGAACAGACTGACACAACTCACAATTTTTAACCAGCCTTTCAACATCATGATCAATGTTAGGGTGCCAGATAAGAGAGCACACTAAAGCCTTCATACTACATATTCCTGGATGGCCTACGTGAAATTTCTCTAATACCATTTGCCGTACAGAATGAGGAATTAAAACACGATTCTGATACAAAATGCAGCCTTTCATAATAGACATATCCTTCAGAACGTTCTTATATGGCAACAAGTTAGACTTAGCATTGATAGGAACTCCGTATTTTATACAATGTTTCAATTCAGATAAATTTTCATCCTTATCTGTCTCCTTTTGAATTTCAACACAGGTTATATTCATATCTGACAGGGAATTCACAATAAAGATTAGTTCATATGGCTCACAATCATGACCATATTCAGGTGGAGGCAGTCTACTTAAACAATCACTGTTAACATTATTTGTGCCTTTTGAATATTCAAAACAATAATTAAACTGAGATAGTCTTAAATACCAACGCTGTAACCTAGCAGAACATGTGAAAGGTACGCCTGCTGTATGAGAGAACAATTTACGCAAAGGTTGTTGATCATTCCTAATGATGAATTTTGAACCAAGAAGAAATTCTCTGAATTTTTTACACTCAAACACCGCAGACAATGCCTCTCTTTCAAGATTTGAGTAATTACGTTCCGCATTGCTCAGAGTACGTGATGCAAATATTACAGGCAGCCACTGAGAGTACATATCTTTACGTTGCATCAGTACAGCAGCAATTCCATATCCTGAACTGTCTGTTTCCAACAAGGTTTCATAACCTGGATTAAACAATTGCAGAGCCCTATAAGATGTGAACAATAACTTAACAGTATCAAAGCACTTCTGTTGTTCTTGATTCCATACAAATCTTGCATTTTTATGCAATAATCTATACAATGGAGCAAACTCGTCAGTGAATTTAGGAATAAACCGTTTATAATAGTTACACAGTCCCAAGAATGCTTGCAATTGCTTTAAATCTTTGGGTGCAGGGGCATCAACAATGGAACGAACTTTTCCAGGATCAGTATGCACCCCCTTATTATTGAATATATGCCCTAAATAATGCACCTCTTCGGTAAAAAAAGAACATTTATTGTTATTAACTTTGATACCAGCATCCTGAAGTGTATTTAATACTTTCCTCAAGGTAACAATATGCTCATCAACATTAGGAGACAAAATAAGTAGATCATCCTGGTAAATAATCAAATTATTAATGTCATTCAGTAACTGCAACATAAATGACTGGAATATACCGGGACTAGTCCGTAAGCCAAATGGGAGGTAATTGTATCGATACAATCCTTCACAAGTGTTAATTGTTGTGTATTTCTTAGATTCTTCATCTAACGGCAACTGTAAAAGTGCATGTGCTAAATCAATTTTAGAGAAAACTGTTGCAGAGCCAATTTGTGCAATGACCTTGTCAATAGAGGGTAATGGAGTCTTTTCTGGATTAAGGAATTTATTGACTGTAACTGAAAAATCCCCACATATTCGAATGTGATTCTCATCCTTCATGACATTAACTGTGGGTGAAGCCCAATCACTGGAATATACCTTAGATATCTTACCACTAGCAATTAACCTGTCAAGTTCTTCTTTTACCTTACTTCGTAAACGCAATGGAACAGTTCGAGCTCTTGCAAAAATTAGCTTTGCATCAGACATGACATTTAAGGAGACAGTATGTTTGACGTCAGACTGAAATTCATCACGTAAATATGTTTTGAATTCAGACAAAATTCTATTCCTGACGTCATCTTATTTACTAACATTTACATTATTTACCTTATCAGAATGTAGCATAACATCGGGTAACACAAGTTTAATATCCATCTTTTGACATAAATCCCTACCCAACAAATTAACATTACTGGAATTTACAATTAAGAATTTGTGTTTCAACATTTTGTGACCATAAGTCACATTTACATAAGCTTCTCCACATAAATTTATAGCATTTCCACTGTATCCACGAACACGGTGTTTTGTTGGAGAAATAACAACACGGGTTCTGGCTGCATCACTTTGACATATTGTAGAAACATGACTTCCACTATCAATTTCAAAATCGACTTTCTGATTGTTAATAAAACAGCTCAACATATATGGTGAATCAGACATAGGCACAGTGGAGTTAATTCTAAAAAAGAATTTACCCTTCGCTGAGAACATTCACAGCTGTCTTCTACGATACTAACATCATCATCCGTCTGGTCACAGCGTGCCATCCCCTTATACTGCGTTGCCACACCTACCTGGGTCGTTGCTGCATCCCTCGGAGTTGCTTCAGAGACCGCATGCAATGATTTTGCAGTGGATTTGCAACACCTAGCAAGGTGACCAGTTTTCTGGCATTTCAGTTTCATGGCAAAACAATCATTAGCAAAATGATTTGCTTGCTGACCACACCTTATGCAAATGTATGAAGTAGGAACCTTTTTAATACCTTTAGCCCTATGTTCAGTAACTTTATAGTTTGTGTGATGATTGCATTCTGGCTTTATATCCTGAACACCAGCGGAAAATGTTGCCAGTAGTTTCGCCTTCTCAACACACTCGTTAAATGACTTGTTTTCACAGTCTTGTAACAAACCACTCAGAATGCTGGCAGACCTTAAGCCACTCACAAATGCATCTCGCAGAGACCTGTCCCGACAACAATCTTTATAATTGCAATTTGAACACAAGTCATTTAATGCACGTGCATAGTTTTCAATAGATTCATCCGGAAGTTGTTTCCTATTCAGGAATTGTACCGTTGCACCTATCACACTCTTTTTAACCTCATACTGAGCAATTAACTTTTCTTTAATATTTTCGTATGTGGTGTCTGACAGTTTCACTGGTTTAAGTCTCCGTTGCACATCAGTAACGACATTTACAGGAAGAGATTTGACCAAAATACTGACCTTCTTAGTACTGTCGTCTCCAGCTTGCTGCAGTAAATCAGCAGATTGAACTGTGAATCTTTCAAGAAACTCAACTACAGTTTCTAAGCTAGGATTGAATGCTGGACACTGTGTAGCCATGATTAATCAATTTATTTTCCGTTGTATTCCTCGTCGTCACTTGTAATATTCCTGCTTAATCTATATTGTAGTCATTCTCTGTAAAGATGCATGCAGAAAAAGGAAATGAAAAGACGAGCTCTTGAAAAGAAATGTATTCTCTAGTACACGGAGGCAGACACTGACTCTATTTCAAATTCAACTGCCCAATGGCTGGAGTCATGACGTAATAAAAACGTCACTACAATAACAGAAAATCATGACGTAATGATAACGTCACTACAATAACAGAAAATGGAATTGATCATAAGTTAAGATAAACTAAAGTAATGTATAACACTCGTGGACAGGAAGTGTGCCTAGCTTGTTGGACATGAAGATGTTCCCCGCCGACATTGGCATGTGCTCAGCATGCCTCCACAGGTTGACGGCTGAGAAAGGGGGAAGATCCTTGACATTCAGCTTCTTCGGAACTGCACGAGATGCTGCGAGTTGGTGCATTTCCAACCTTAATGCAACTTCTTTTTCAGTGGACTGCTTCTTTGAATCTTGTACCATAGTGAGTATGGACGTTAAGGTCTGGCTCATATCGGCCAGTTGGGGAGCAGATGAGGTCGAGGGGACGGGCTCTGCGGCAGGAGCCGATGAAACCGAAACTATCTCGGTCCCTTCCTCGTCGGTCTCAGGAGCCACCAATGACTCCTCCTCCTGATCTTCGGCACTTCTGACATCCTGTCGTCCAGCTGAATGTCCTTCATTGCGTCTGACACATCAGATTCTACCGAAATCTGGATGCAGGGGATCTCTGAATGAGGTTGAGGGATTACTGCATCCGAAGATGCCTTTGGGAAAAGACAGGCCCGCATCTTTTCACTAGGAAGGTAGGGCCCAGTGGTGTTCTTTTGAAAACCCCTGACCTATTTTCGCAGCTTCTCCCTTGCTGCATCCCTTGACTCTGTTGTCTTTTGAACATCAAAAGCCTCAGTAACCAAGTTTGAGCAAACATCACATACCTTGGGGTCCCAATACTTCAGAGCTCCCTTTGTTACTGCACAGCACTTGTGCGTCCTGCACAGTCCATGGCCGCAGAAGTTCTTATTGCGGACGTTGCAGAATACACTCCTGCACTTGGGATGGTCCTCCTGTAAAGAGAGGAAAATACAATGAGTATTCGGGGAATTATCTCACAATATTAAGTATACAATATATTGTTTTGTATATATAGCTTAGGATAGGTAAGCTAGAAAGGAAGAAGGAAAGACACATATATGTGCTTCCTGTCCAGCCAATTGCTGTGACCTCCCCCAAAATTAAAATCATGGGTGTTTCTAATATTAGAAAACCATTGGAAGATTTCTATCCAATAAGGATATACAAGTGTAACCTAACACTGTCTTGAGGATTTTTAATGTTGGAGATTGATATCAGTGATCACTAATTATATTAAAGAAAGAACTCACTTTCTTTGTATTAAGTGGTCTCACAATAGGCTGCCCATGAAAACACAGTGTATGTTAGGAGAAATTATGGGCTACAGTATAATCTATACTGTAGTTTTCTGATTGTAGTATGATCTATATTGCAATTATACTGGCTACTGTATAGTCATATACAGTAGTACCTGCTGGCATATGCCGGCAGGCTAGCACCTAGGTACAAGTCAGGTGGTGTACTGCCTTCTGGGGGTAATGGGCGGCAGATCGCCGGCTGTTGGTGGGTTGCCGGCTGCCGGGAGGTCGCCTTCAGTCGGCAACCTCCGTTAGCTGGCGGTTAGGTAGTATACCGGCAGTCGGCCGTCCGTCCGGCTGCCGGCAGCTAGCATAGCTGTCGGCAGATAGCCGGTGGGCCGCCAGCCGCCGGAGGGTCGCTGGCTGTCGGCAATCTATGCCAGCCGGCGATTAGTTATTATTATATCAGCGATCTGCAGCCCACCCGGCTGCCGGCAGCTAAGCATAGGTAGGACCAGGGTACTATTCAGTAGAGAGAGAGAGAAAGCATGGAACGAAGGATCGTGTAAGAGCCCTGCCTTACTGCCTTCTATTCAGAATGAGGGTTCAAATGGAAGGGAAGAATGTATCATTCAAGCTTCCATCCATCCATGACCTTGCCGGGCTCTGCCGGAAGGGTTTATGGATGGCAGACCAAGGGAGGGCTGAAGAACACTCAACATAGGGGTGGGGCTTCTGCCGGCAGCCGGCACAGCCGAGCAACAGGCAGAAAACCCGAGCCAGTCCCACAACCTACCGGCACTAGGGTCGATTGTAGGATGATGGCCAAAGGTATGTGATGGCTAGGCCATCACTAAACGATAGATTGGAGAGGGGTGAGGGTCCTGTAGGGTGTGGAAGGAGCCGGCAGTATAGCCTGTCCTACCTCACCTAACAAGACTCTGTTCCAGTACTAGAACTATCCCATGTGGCCAGAGAATTCTATTCCGTAGCCTAGGGTTAGTCCAATACAGAAAAGAGATTGGCAGTACCCTCGCCGCCATCTCTAGACAAAAAGGAACAGAGCTCTAGTGCCGGTGTCCCCCAAGCAATAGAAGAATTCTATTCTTCAGCTTAGGTTCTGCCGGCACAGGACTAGTCTGCTAGGCCACAGGGAGAAGGCATCATATCATATAATGCCTTCAGGTGTGGCCTAGGGAGGTCTAGCCTCCTATGTCGGTAGCCTAACCTAGCCAAGAAATTCCATTCACCTTGCTAGTCGGCTACCAACCACAGACAAAATACTCTGAGGTTCTGACTAAACCCAAAAACCTGCATCTGCGGTTACAGAGAGAGGACCGAAACACCCTAGCCTAGTTTTACCCAAATGCAATTCAAGGCAAAGCTGACTAGAGTTAAGCCTAGGCTAACTCAGAGGGAGAAGAGATTGCTCTTAAATCCCCGAAGGAGATTAGTATCCCCCTATAAAAGACTATGAGGTATCAGTCTCCACTTGAATAACGCGATACAAGAGCAATCGGGGATATGTATGAAAGTATACTAAAGCCCCTTGGTTAGTAGCCTAGAGGCAGTGAGAACGGATTTTGAGCGAAGCGAAAAATCTATTTTTGGGTGAGTTGGCCATGACATCCTGATGGAAGGTTCCTTCAGTAGCTTCCTGAGGGTATATATGACTACAGTAGATATTCCCAGAGAATTATACTAAAGGTTTCACAGAATTCTAACTTCTGGCGCGAGTACCCGTAAGGTTTCCGTTTTGGATATCGTATATCAACAGGGGACATATGCTTGACACGCCACATGGCTATCTGCACCCCACATAGCGTTTACGCTTCGAGGGGGAAGGTGTGGCAAGTTATAGGAGGGGCCGTTGCAAATTTCTCCTCCTGTGTTACTGTTACGGTACCGAGCGACGTAAACAAATGGCAGCCATAGCTGTCCGCCATCTTGATAAACGTCACATCCGCCCGCGTCGTTCCTTCTAGCGTTTCTGTCAGTCTCCACGATGCAATTAAGAAAGGGAGGGGCCTGACAGGCCAGAATCGAGAAAATAGGGCGGGTCCATCAGGACGTCATGGCCATCTCACCCAAAAATATTTTTTGGGCTCAAGCCTGATGGAAGTGTACCAGAGAATTAGTGTATCATGGATTTTCCCCGTTTCGGTAGTGCCTTCTACTTCAAACAATATTCCTTTGGTCTGATGACCTTAGAGACCGTGACATCTCTGTTGCATGTCACTACCAGTGGCATAAACTATGACCTGGCTTCCTGCCCCCCGGGCATGGAAGTCCTGTGTGGACGATAGGAACATCTTGAAGTACCCTGATGATGATAAACTCACCTGTAGACGAGGATCTTGCCGGTCTCGATGGACAGATCAGGAAAGTTAAGTACTTGTGTGGGAACAAATATTTCACTTTCATTGGTGAGCAAATCAGACAGGAGCAATATTATAACATGAAATATAATAAAGGTTAAATAGGGGCATTAAAACTCTGGTGATCACTGAGGTAGCAGCAGTAGTGGATTCAGTATATGAAGCTTCATTGTAGTGGATAAAGGGGGAGGGTGAACAGTGGCGACCCTTGCAATACCAACCAAACTCAGCTGAATCCATCGTCAGGCTTGGAGGAACAAAGAGAAGAAAAATCACCTTTTGTTCTTGTTTTACGTTGGCTACCCCCAAAATTGGGGGAAGTGCCATGGTAGATAGATTGATAGATATTTTAATCATCTTTTTTAAGTTTTCATTTTTGGACCTTAAAAAGCTTAAATTTATAAATATAATGAAAAAAATATGATAACCAAAAAAATACCATAGATTTCTGTCTACTTTGTGATTATTAGATGTCACTAGGGTAGGTGCTTGGGAAGTAACACCCGCAATAGCAGAGGGATCACTATATATATATATATATATATATATATATATATATATATATATATATATATATATATATATATACATATATATATATACACACATAAATACATACACACACACACACACATATATATATATATATATATATATATATATATATATATATATATATATATATACTGTGTATATACACACACGTATATACTTATATACATATATATATATATATATATATATATATATATATATATATATATATATATATACACACACATACATATATATACATATATATATGTATATGTATACATACATATATATATATATATATATATATATATATATATATATATATATATATATACAGTACATATATACAGTATATATATAATAATGGATTTTGACATAGAAAAAATCTGTTTTTTGGTGAGATAGCCATGTCATCCTGATGGAAGTTCCTCATTGGCAGCTTCTACTTCGGATATTTCTGCGAGTGATATACCAAGAGAAATTTTACCTTAGAGGTATCGATAGAGTTCTGACCTCTGGAGCGAATATCCCGAGAAATGTCATGAATAAATCAGGGACGTGATAATAACAAGCCATGGCTATCCTTCCCCAAATAGAGTTAACCTTGTCTCGAAGGATAAGGGTACAGGGAAGGACATAGGCCAGTGAGCCTTTACAACCCTCTATCTCAATGTGCTTCAACTAACACGTTTCCTGTTGAACCATTCCAAGAGCAGCCATCGCATGGCACGAGGTCCCACACTGAGAATTGGGAGGGGATGGAAAGTAATGGCCAGGCCATCAGGACGACATGGCTATCTCACCCAAAAATAGATTTTTCCAATGTCAAAATCCGTTTTTTGGGCTCGAGCCATGTCGTCCTCATGGAAATGTACCAGAGAATTATTATTCTCAGTTGTGGCCAGGACAGATTTAACCCTTTATCCCCATAGAAATAATCACATTTCCTGTAGCATTAGTAACTATGGTAACAAGCTAGGGAACAAGCGATATATTTGTAAAAAGTAGGAGCAAAGGAAATCAACCTTACAATCCAACTCACTGTGGAGAAGAGCTTTGTCTCCAGAAGATGAAAAGACCGGAGTCTAAATGAAGGGTTAAAAAATGAGGTATACCACTTTTTTTTATGCAGTAGGTTCAATAAAAGGAAACACAAAAAAGAACAGTAGTCTTTTATTGTTTCCAAAATATGCATAAATGTATCAGTAATCAATTGTAACATTATATGCAGTAGATATATACAGAAAATCAGTGTTTTCAGACCCGAAAATTATGTAACAGAGTAATAAAATAGTACAAGGAAAAATATCACCTTTGACTCTTTATAATATTAGATAATACATTGAGAAGAGGAACATGAGTCCCCTTGCACAATGTAGACTGAGAAGTCCCAACCATACAGTCTATAAGACTCCATATACAACACTTGAGAGGCAGGTGTAATCACACTACCAGCGGCCACCACGAAGTATTTAATCTCTTCCAACAGACGTTGGTAATGTTTGAAGAACACTCTAGAAGATTTCCATCCTGTGTAAGCCTGTAAAGGACATAGATTGGAAAAAATTTTAGGAAGAGGCAATTTTTCTAGGGTCATGACCCGCTGGAATACTTTCCGAGTCAGCCCTTCTGATGGAGTAAGTAAGTTTGGACCTTAGCTGTTTCAGAGAAAGGTTAGGTTTTGTCGACTCCCCTTTTAAAAGTTGACCGCCTTTAAAGGCCCGGCTCTTGGATACGTAGGCTTTAAGGCTATCAATGAGGCACAGAGAAGGGTCCTCCTGTAGTGGAACAATTTTCCAGTGCCCCCAGCGTTTCGTGGGAAATTCGTTTTTCACCAAGAATGTGGGATCTGGATAAAGGTTACCTCTCCCGAATCCGAAAATTCAATGTGGCCATCATCCCTTGAAAGGGCTACAATCTCACTGACTCTAGCACCAAAAGCCATAGCAAGCAAAAAGATAGATTTTTAAGTAAGATCCCTCAGACAGCCAGAGGCGTTATCTATCGAAGAGGCAAAGTGCAAGAATTTATCCAATTACCATGAAATAGCCTTAGGAGGAGCATTAGGTTTCAGTCGAGCACAAGCCTTCGGGATCTTATTGAATAGCTCGCTATTGAGTTCGATATGGAAAGCATACGCGATTGGTCTAGTTATTGCCCACTTAATGAGGTAATAGTTGTAGAGGCTAGACCTGGATCGTGTATTGAAATGCAGAAAGTCCATAGAAATAGAAGAGGGCTGAAGACTTTTCACGAACGTAATCCATTTTTTCCAGGATGACAATTATTATCGTTTTGTGGTGTTGGACTTGTACTCTTCTATGAAGTTAATTCTTTCTCTCGCAACTCCGAATTTTCTTCATGCCACGAGGGCGAGAAAATCATTAGCTGAAGTGTTTTCATTATCCAGGAGGATTGATTGATTGATTGATTGATTGTCAGTTATCTGGCATCATGAATATCCAAGAGAAAGCGAAGACAGTTGTCTGTTGAACAAACTGGGACAGCACTGGAGATGGTAGAGGGATCTGGAGGGGACCGAGTTCCTGAACAAGAGGGTACCAATTGCTCTTGGGCCACTTGGGAGCCACCAGTACTGCTGTTTCCTTGAAAGTCTGCAGTTCGTTCAGTACTTTCAGTAGGAGGTTGAACGTAGGAAAAAGGTAGATGAGACCACTGGTTCCAATCGAGAGATATCGCATCCATTCCTGTCGCTTCTGGGTCCAAGTTTATTGTTGAAGCTCGTTGCAAAGAGATTGATTTGTAGTCCCGGGACTTGCTCTAGAATGAAAAAGAATGATTTTATGTCCAGAGACCATTCTGTTTCCTGAGGCTTGGATCTCGACAGGGCGTCCACCGTCACATTGCGAACCCCTTCGAGGTTAACTGCTGAAAGATGCCATTTCCTCCTTTTTGCTAAAGAGAGAATAGCTAGGATTACATGGTTGATCTGAGATCTGGAGCCCTGTTTGTTGACATAGTGCACTATTGTGTAGTTGTCGATGACCAATTTGATGTGTAATTTCGTCTTTGGGCATAGTCTCTTCAAAGTTAAAAACACTGCTATAGCCTCCACAACATTGATGTGAATCTTCTGAAATGTGATCAACTGACTTTGCACTTTCTTTGAAGAGGAGTGTCCTCCCCAACCTTGTTCTGAGGCGTATGTGTGAATAATCACAGGAGGAGGGTACTGAAGAGGGACGTCTTTCGATAGACTCTTGGCAGTGGACCACGACCTGAGCTGCTTCCGCAATAAGGCCAGGGTTTTGTGGGGGAGATCTCTCCGAGCATTGGATACCTTTCTTTTCCAGACTCTGTTGGTATCTTTGAGCCTTGCTTTCAGGATTGGGTCACGGCAGTGAACTGTAACGACCCCAAGACCCATACTTGTTGTCGTCTGGTGAGTAATTTTGAATGAAGTAGGCACCTGACCAAGTTTGCGATTTCCTTTCTCTTGCCGTGTGGGAGAGAGAGGGTGTGTGACTAGGTTCCAGTGAAGTCCTAGCCACTGGAATTTCCAAGCTGGAGATAGCCTGGACTTCTCGAGGTTGATTTGGAAGCCCATAGATTGTAGGAAGTTCATGACCTCTTGGGCTGTTTGAAGACATTCCGACTTCGTTGCAGCCCAGGCTAACCAGTGGTCCAGGTACACCATCACCTGAAGGCCTCTGTTCCGAGGTTGTTGGACAATGGCCACGACTAATTTCGTGAAAATCCTTGGAGCTATACTGAGCCCGAAGGGCATAGCTCTGAATACGTAGGTTTTTCTTGCAGGTCTGAAACCAAAGGTAGGGGGAGAAGCGCCGACCTATCGGAAGATGCCAATAGGCGTCTGTAAGATCTATGGAGAGGGTGTAGGCCCACTGGGGTAGGGGGGTCCGTAATTGCAAGATATTCAGCATCTGGAAATTGTCGTTCAGAATGAGTTTGTTTAGTGGGGACGAGTCCAGAATAGTTCAAAGAGTTTTCGACTCTTTCTTGGGGACGCAGAATAGCCGCCCTTGAAAGTTGATGGATTTTGTGCAACGGACGACTCCCTTCTGGAGAAGGTCCAGAACTTAATCCTCCAAAAAGGGTGGGTTATGGGTTGAAAGAACCTCTTGAACTCGGGTGGTTTCTGTCTCCATTTCCAGCATAGCCCTTTTGATACTAAGCTGTAAGCCCAGGGATTGAACTCCCCTTTATTCCTGAACAGGTGAAGTCGTCCTCCTAACGGAACTTCCTCATTGTTTTTGGGAAGGACCTGCAACTTTAGACGTCTTGTCTCTACTTCCATGGCCTCTAGTTCTACCGCCTCTTCCAGACCTTCCCCTGTTACCAGAGCCCTTTCTATGATGTTTGGCAGGGTGAAACGTGGTGGTAGCTCTTTCGTACACCGGGTTGGAGGCTGGAGACTGTGAAATGTACTGCTGTGGGACAGTGTATGCAGTCTGAGGAATGGCAACAACTGAGGTTGTCGCGACAGGAAAGGATTTCCTTCCTTGGAAGTAACTTCTGGGCTTCTTGCCCTTGGGTTGAGGTACTTCATTGGGGGTAAATTTTCATTTAGAGGAAAACCCCACTTGTCAATAAGGCTCTTATTCTCCTGAGCCATGACATCTATAACCAGCTTCTTAGAGAAGAGATACTTCCCCCAGATGTTGGAGTCGGTCAGTTTTCTGGGTTTATGTCTGATCGTAGCTGCAGCTAGGACGTGTTCTCTACATGCTCTCCTGGCTAGGACGAAAGCATGGAGATCCCTATGAAACATGATTAGGTGAGTTTTAGCCAAGACAGGGAAGAGATCAGATTTGGAATAGTTTCCAATAAGCATCTCTAGATAAGATTGTGAGGATAAAGACGCAGAAAGTCTCTGTTTAGCTTCCAGTTCTTCCTTCAATAGGGATTTGGAAATCCTAGGCAGTTTCTCATTAAACTGTTTGCCTCCGACATCTTTGTCTAGTTTTCCAACAGTGAATATATGTTGGACGTCCTCTCAATTGTTCGAATCATAAGGAAGTGCTAGAGAGACAGGTTTACATTTCTCTAGCACTGAAAAGGGTCTGTTCTCCCTTACTTCTTTCGATACAGCCTCTAAGCTTTTTGAGGCAAAGGGGAAGACAGTATCTATAGGGGCCACAAAAGTGGACTGTTTCCTGCCATAGGCAGAAAGTTGGGTATTAGTGAACTACGCTGTCTTCAACTCCCTAACCGAAAGAGATTGAGCCTTGCCATGAGCCAGAATAATAGTTTCCTTAGGGATCATATCATCCCTAATGTACCCATCCAAGTTAAACCTTACGTAACAGTAAGGATAGCTATCGATCAATGGAAAGAATTCCAAGTCCGAAACTGGCTTGGAACCCAAACCATCCCCAATATGAAGGAACCCTTCGGTTATGGCCATATTCTCAGCATAGCGCCAAGGGTTCTTAACTTTGCATTCTGGTAGGCTTGAAACTGGGGGAGCCTTAGAAACAGGTGCCTGTTGTAATGCTTATATCCTCGCTGTTGGATCTGCTTGTGAATGTTCTTATTTGGCAGTTAAGTTTTCCATGAAAGCTTTCATGGACGTCATTAGTTCTAAATTACTGGGTAGCGAAGGATTCTCTGATATTGGAACCAGAGTGGAGGAGGAAGCTGGGGCTCTGGTAGAAAGTAAAGAGGCATTGGGAACTGCACTCACCTAATGTATATCCAATAATTCTTCCTATGCTTCCATGGTCAGCAGGATCCTCTCCTCTGATGAAACAGAAGAAGTAGTACGACATGTCACCCATGCCCAGGCTCATGACTTGCAGAGCATCTCGGACTTCATCATCTGCATGATCTGCTGGTACCGGCGGGAGTTGGATTGTTGGTAACTGGTGACCAAAAACAGAGGACACCTCAGCCCTGGGAAAGAGGAGGTTCTTCAGTTCCAGAGAAGGAAGATAAGGGGCACCTTGTTGAGAGCTCTTCTGGAAGCTTCTTACCCAGTGTCAGAGCGTCTTCCGACTTCGATCTCGGACGTCCAAGGAGATGTCAGTGGCATAGAAGCCGGTTTGAAGGAGATCCATGCAAACCTTGCATTCAGTGGGGTCCCAGATTGTAGTGGATCCCTTGGAAACATGGCAACTTCCATGTTTCCCGCAGGTCTTGTGACCACAGGGTAACTTGACCCGCCTGGTACAGGTGACCTTAGAAAACTCCATGTCATCAGCGACCTGTAAAGATAAGAGGAGTAAATGAGTACTGGACATCATTAAAATATATTTTCTGAAAATTAGGAAAAAAAAAAATAATATATCCTATCCTAACTAATACTACACCTAAAAATTGGCTAGATCTAAAATATAATGGAACACATGCCAAACGGCTCAAAAATCTGTAATGATTTATGAAGCAAAACATAATGATGGTGTGGTAGGATTATGGAGGGAAGGATCACATCAAAGGAACACCAGAACCTCCTAAGTAGGTCTATCAGAACAGCTTACGAAGGCAAGTTCACTCATCATACTGCCTAGACCAGCAACAGCTGCCCCCAAGGCGGCAGCAGCTGGGAGGCGGCAACTATTTCTAGTAGCCAGAAAAGAGTGACCTTCCAATAACCCAGGCATGTCGATACAAGGCGACAGACACATTGTAAAGTCAACAGGGGGAGAGTGGACAATCCCAAGGGAAGGGTCCAAACCCTGCTTGCATCCTCGAGTCTGATCTTGAGGAGAGGGTTCATTATAGAAACGTACTGAAGTGAGCCCAGAACCCTTTCCTGACAAGATCTGGTGGTCTTTCTCGACTTGAAGAAAGACCGAACTGACTGGGCTATTTCCTTCCTCTTGGTAGAAGGAATAGAGAGGGTATGAGTCTTTAGATTCCAAAGCATCCCTAACCGCTGGAACACCTGGTTGGGACTTCTTGAAGTTTATTTGGAATCCTAGATATTGGAGGAATCTCACCTCCTGATATGTTGCTTCCGTGCATTCTCTTGCTGAGGGAGCCACACGAGCCAAACGTCCAGGCATGCTGCTACTTGAAGACCTCTTTCCCTTAATTGTTGAACGACTTCATCTATAATTTTTGTGAAAATTCTCTGATCTATGTTGACCCCAAATGGCATAGCTCTGAATACATAAGCCTTTCTTTCCAGTCTGAAACCAAGGTAGGGGGAGAAGTGTTGACCTATTGGAAGATGCCAATAAGCGTCAGTAAGATCTATAGAGATGGTGTAAGCCACCCGAGGTAGTAAGGTCCGTATCTGCGAAATAGTCAGCATCCGGAACTTGTTGCACTGAATGAACAGGTTTAGATGGGACAAGTCGAGAATAGTTCGAGGAATAATTGAATCTTTCTTTGGCACACAGAATAGACGACCTTGAAACTTCATAGGTTTCGTGCAACGGATAACTCTCTTCTTTAAGAGGTCCTGCACATATTATTCCAGATGTGGTGTTGATTTCTGGAAAAATCTCCTGACCCACGGGGGTTGTCCCTTCCATTTCCAGCCCAGACCACTGGAAATCATGCTCTGTGCCCAAGGACTGAATGCCCACCTGTCCTTGAACAATTTCAGTCTTCCCCCTACCGGAGTATTCTCATTGTTTTGGTTGAGGATATGTGCCCCTAGATCCCCTGTTACCCCGGAGATCCTGACTCCTTGGCCTACGACCTCTGTCGGACCGGCCTCTACCTCCTTTTTCAGTCTTGAGGGGACGAAAGGACGAGGTCCCTTGTTCAAATATAGGATTGAATTGCGGGGACTGTGAAGTCACCGGGTGAGTAACAGTGAAAGTATTCTGCGAGGCACTACCTGAAGCTGAAATGAAAGGCCTTTTAAAGAATGTGGGTTTACGGAACCTCTTAGGTTGAGGGCCAACCCCAGGAATAAATTTCCTTTTGAGAGAAATTCCCCATCTCTGGGAAAGACTCTTATTTTCTGCTGTTGCTTTACCCAAGATCTCCTTTACCAATTTCTGTGGGGAAAGATTTTTACCTCGAATACAAGCGTCAATATAACGCTTTGGTTCATGACGAATGGTTGCGGATGCTAAAACGTGCTTCCTGCAAAAAAGTCAAAAAGATCTTTCATAAGAGTAGCCATGTGTATCTTGGTCAAAAGTAAAAGACAGGGGTATCAATGAAATTACCAATCATCATCTCTACAAAGCTTGAAAAGACATCGAAGCTGATAGTCTCCCCCTAGCCTCCAATTCGGCCTTAAGTAGGAGGTCCGGAATCCTCGGCAGTTTTTCATTAAACTGCCGGCTAGCTATATCCTTGTCTAATTTCCCTTCAGCAAAAGTAAACTGGATAGCCAAACTGTGTTCAGCATCATGGGGCAGAACGAGCGACACAGGTTTACATTCTTCCAAGACTGGAAGAGACTTATCCTCCTTGACGGCCTTTTCTACCGCTTAAAAGGCTTTCGAAGCAAAAGGAAATACCATTGTGTTGGGTGCTATAAAAGTAGCCAATATTTTAACAAAAGCGCCTAATTGTTTATTAATACACCCTGCTGTCTTCATCTCCTTTACTGCCAGGTGCTGCGCTCTAGTGTGATCTAGAAGGATGGTTTCCTTAGGGATAGTGTCGTCTCTTAATGGAACACCTCTAGCTAACCTAAAGTAGCAAAAGGAGTAGGCCTCTATATTTGGATAAAAATACAGATCAGCAAACGGTCTAGAGCCTAGCCCCTCTCCAATATGAAGAATACCCTCTGAAATGGCTGCATGGCCCGCATACTTCCACGGATTCTGTTGCGTGCAAGGGGGAAGCTGAGAAGGTAAAGCCTTAGCCTTAGAAGAATCCTCTTGAGGTTTCAAAGCCTGAATCTCCTCCCGTAAGGCTTTAAACATTCGTCGTTGGTAATTTTGGTTCCTTTCTAAAAAAACCTTCAAGCTTGCTAAGAGGGACCTGTCTTCCAAATTAGATGGGAATTTAGGAAGTGTTGGTTCGCCCGGCTCGACCGAGGATGGAGGAGGGACAGTAATGGGAGGCATACCTGAAAAGAAGGTGTCGTCGTAACAGTTGATAGAGGAGCCGCCTTAGTAACAGCTGGTGAAACAACGGAACACACTGAGTGTCTCACGGAAGCCACTCTAACTTCGTCCAATTCTGGCAGGTAAGAATCGTCCACATGAGGGAGGGGTTCCTCCGAATCTACTGCCGACAGGAGAAGTGATTCCCCACCAGGAGATAAAGAAGAACCTGAGGAGAAATTGTCCACGTCAGGGCACACAGAACTTAAAGTTTCATCTACGTGAATATGAACAGTAGGAATAGGTCTAGGTGGGGCGTACACCAATACTGAGTCCGGGGCCGCCTTCGGAAAAAGAATATCCTTCCAAGATACGGAAGGGAGATATTGAGCCTTTGGCTCAGCATTCTTTTTGAAACCCCTGACACAGGAATGAAGAGATCTCTGGAAAAACACTTGGTCGTCATCAGAAACATCCTCCGATACCCATCCAGAATGATGTAAATACTTACACACACTGCAATCCTAAGGGTCCCAATAAGAGATTTGACCCTTCATCCTCCTGCATCTAGCATGTGTCCTGCAGGTATCATGACCACCGGGATACCTCACCGTCCTGGCACAAATCGGGACTCGACAATGCATCTCCTTCGAAGATCCCACCTGTAAAGAGGAGAAAACGGCCATGAGTATTTGAAACTTACTAGATCACCGTGCTGAAAAGAATGATTTAATAACATTAAAAAAATTTGGGAAATTAACCCACAAAATGTGTATATCTACCATTTTCGTGATCAGAAAGAGAAAAAAAGGATCACAATATACAGACCTCTTTAATGTCGTTAGATTGGAAGAAAAGCCAACTAAATTTGTCCCCTTTTATCATTTAAATATTGACCAGTTAAAAGAGGGAACAAAATGCTCTTCAAAATAAATAGCCTACCCTCTCCGCAGGGAAAAGGCTAAAAGGAAGGTAACTGAGTTATCTACCCTGCAAAAATTATCGACGCATTGATAAATGGAGCAACCAAAAGTAAAATTAGTAGGCTATTCTTTAAACCATAAACTGACCAGGGTGATCATAACAGAATCCCCCTGTAAGATGCACAATCCAATCCACGTTTTCAAAAGATCTGAATAAAGTGATGAAAATAATTAACAAATTATAATAGTTAAATCTAAAGTCTAGTTAAGAAGAACCTTTCGCAAAAGAGAACTCCAAAGCTGATGAGCATAAAGATACTTCACAAGTTGTTGAAGTAAGGTCTTTATGCCAATTTGAGGTTTGTACTCATCAACAGATTTCTCTACAAAAAGGCAGTCACTAATAATAAAAACATCTGCCTTCATAACATAATATCCTTTATTCAAGCCAATTCGAGGTTTGTACTCATCAACAGATATCTCTATAAAAAGGCAGTCACTGATAATAAAAACACCTGCCTTCCTAACATAATATCCTGTCTTTATGCCAATTTGAGGTTTATACTCATCAACAGATATCTCTATAAAAAGGCAGTCACTGATAATAAAAACACCTGCCTTCCTAACATAATATCCTTTCTTTATGCCAATTTGAGGTTTGTACTCATCAACAGATAAATCAACAAAAAGGCAGTCAATAACAATAAAAACATCTGCCTTCATAACCAGGGCTGGGGAGTCGGGATTCTGAACATCCGACTCCGACTCGGACTCCGACTCCTATAATTTTTTAGAATTGACTCCGACTCCGACTCCAATTTAAAAAGAAATAAGAATAATTAAATATTCTTATATAATTTTCTTATTTTATGTTGCCTATTAGTCAAAATAGCATTTCATCATTACTAGCCTACCAGCCTAGTAAGTAATTGTTTTATTGAAAACATTTCACGTAATTTCTTGGATTCAGCTTTTCCTAGGTTACACGAAACTGTAATCAAAACACCCATCATTTCGAGATGTTTACATATGAATAATGACTTATTTCTAAGATTATTCATATACGTGCTGCATAAAACTATGAATCAGTAACAACTCTTACCTTTTAAATGGCTAATGATGATTAAATGAAGAGTTAATCATGAAATAAACTTTAATGTCCAAAGACTCGTGTGGAGAGAACCACTGATCGCAGGTATGATATTATTGTTTTGGTTTGGCTTATGAATGAGAGATGGCAGGAGCTATATGTGTCTCCCAGTGACTGCCTTTATTCGAGAGGGTGTTAAAGAAAACGGCGGGTAATATGAAACGTTTTCTGAACGACTTTGAAAAAAATGTGACTTAGGATACCAAAAGAGAATATTTCTCCAGCGCAAAAATTTCATTTTTGAGGAGTCGGAGTCGGAGTCGGAGTCGGAGTCGGAGTCGTTGGAATTTTACCGACTTCGACTCCGACTCCGACTCCGACTCCTCTAGTCCATAAATTGGCCTCGACTCCGACTCTGACTCCTCAACTCCGACTCCGACTCCCCAGCCCTGTTCATAACATAATATCCTTTCTTTATGCCAATCAAGGTTTGTACTCATCAACAGATAACTCTATAAAAAGGCAGTCAATAATAATAAAAACATCTGCCTACATAACATCCTTTCTTTATGTCAATTTGAGGTTTTTACTCATCAACAGATATCTCTATAAAAAGGCAGTCACTAATAATAAAAATATCTGCCTTCACAACATAATATCCTTCCTTAATGCCTATTTGAGGTTTATATGTAATATATTAGATATTACTTGTTTAAAACACATGACCTGCAGGTCATTGTGGAAGTAAGAGAAGTGTGAGAACTGCCATAGTCATATTCTAAGCAGGATGCGATTGCCAAACCTCAGCAATGTAACATTTTTCATGAAGAGTAAACACAACGAAGCCCCGTGAGAAAGAAGTTGTCTGTGAGAACGGAACAAGCATCTTCCGGTATAAATGTTGTGTTTACTATAATTCCATAAATGCTGAGATACCTGTGTAAACTTTAGTATGAAATTGGATATTTGTATCAGTTCACTTTACGATGTCATACGGAATGGTCATCTGACCAAACCATCTATACTCCTGTGATGGAGATGTTAACACTTTTCTTAAAGAATAAACTATTTTAAAGTTAACTTACTTAGACTTTACTTGAAGATGTAATATACCAACTCTAATATATAACACATTTTAGATGACATTTGAAGAGAACCCAAATGTGTGTTAACAACAGTTGCACACCAATAAATGGTGGTAGCGGTAAAACTCTAAGAACCAGAGAAAGATCTTCAAGAACCAGCGAATGAAACACTGAGAACCAGAGAAAGATCTTCAAGAACCAGAGAATAAAACTCTAAAAACCAGAGAAAGATCTTCAAGAAATCAACAGTAATGAATCTACAATTTTGACTAAGTAGCATAGTCCACCGAAGAAATGAAACATTTAATACCAACAAATGAATGTTATACAAACTAAGGAACTGGATCTTCAATCAACATCCTAAGAAAACCAAGGACTGACATTCAACGTTTACAAAACATTGAAGAAACATATCCAGGAAGCACTACATTCAACGGAAATCGGACCGAAAACATTCACCCAAACATCCATAGGAAGGAACAACCCAGTGCGAGTGAGAGAGGAAATGACGACATCACACTTCGGCATATATACCGAAGATAAGTACAATTTCTTATTCATTTCAGTTTTGAGCAGTGAGGTGTAGTTACCACGAGTCGATAGTCCATTATTACTGGGGTGAGTTGTTTTGCTAATCTTCAATTTCCTTTCATTAAAGGAAACTGTGTTCAACTTCGAATTCTCGTCTAGAATTATTTTTTCTCTCTGTGCTAATTCCCTTTTCTTTCAGAAGTTCTCGGGAAATATCTTTGTATTAGTATCATTGTTTTGGGGGATTTTGTTATAATCTTTATCATTTAGTGCTTATGCGTTTACGCAGTGGACGTCTGTATTCATATAGATATTTTGATAGAAATGCAAGGGGTTGAAGAGATAGGAAAAGAAATACCGTAAACATGACGCCCCCCGTGAGCCCAGCCCCTGGACCGAGTAACCCAACCACAGGACATGGTAACCCCCTTCCTATTGTGACATTACTAAATGCTCGCTCTGCAATCCTTCCTTTTCAGGGTCAGGTTAATGGGTTCTTGCCTCAGAATGTGGAGTCATGGATTTCATCCGTCGATGCCCATTTAAATGCTAAACGAATCATAGACCCGTTTGTACAATTACAAGAAGCTAAAAGTTTTATAGACTTTTCTAAAGGAGATGCGAGTGCGTATTTATGGGGTGTTTCATTTCAAGAAGCAGTTACCTGGGATGATTTCAAAGTTAGGCTACGTGCAGTCTATGGGGGTGAAGAAGCCTTGGATGTAGTTTTAACATTAAGAAATACACTTAATCAAGCCACTATGACTCGGCTTAATGTTATTGAGAGAGCAGCTCTCATAGCCGATAGGCTTAATGAATATCAAGATATTTTAGGTAATTCCACTTGGGTTACTAGAGATAACATCTCCGTGAAAGATTTTTTTACGATTAATGTATTTAACTTGCATGACATTTATGTTGCCTGAAGCTTTAGTGCGGTGTTTTGATAAAAAGTTAACACCAGCAAGTACGGAATTGGATGTATATAAACAGATAAAGAAACACATGTCTAAGTGTCCTGGTCTTGATCCCGTGTTAACTCAAGTTTTTGCAAAAAATGAAACAAAGCCACAACAAGTAAATGTAGTTAATAATAGTCAAGTTGTAGGAATGACGTGTTATAATTGCAAACGTCAAGGTCACTTGATTGCGGACTGCAGAACGAGATTCTGTTTGATACATAATAGTTTGACTCATTCATATAGTCAGTGCTACTCGCGTAAGACACAACAGAATCCTAGAAATACACAGTCAATTCCACAGTCAGTTCCATATGGAAATAAAAAGAAAAATCCTCATTTCAATAAGAGGAAACAGCCAAACGTCAATGTAGTTCAGAATCCGAAACAAACAAACAGTTCTTCGAATAATGCTGATCCTGGGTCGTCAAACCAGACCTCGCAAGGTCAGACTAATTTTCAGAATGTGCAGAGCAAAGCAAATACCACATAATTAACTCCAGTGATGTTGGGTCAAGGTCATTCATGTCAACATCAGTAGTATTGAATAATCAATTTAATGTTTTATCAGATCATTGTGAGGCAATAGATTTTCCTATGAAACACACGGCCAAATTAAGTAAATCAGTGCATGCTCCTGTAGATTTGCAATGAATTCATACAATAATAAGCCAAAATGAGTTACGACCAACATTATATGCTGTAAATTTAGAACACAGATCATTTACATTATTTTTTTACTCTGATAGTCCACGTAATATCATGGATTTGAGGACACATCATTTGTTGTTTTCGAACTTCCCAATAGAAAAATCCGGAGTAAGACTCTCGGGTATAGGAAATAATGAATTAGATGTAATAGGCGTAACTCATGTTCAGTTCAAGGTCGGTAAGCGCACGTTTGCCGATACATTTGTTGTTGTACAAAACATTGATATGTATCCAGCTGTAATTATAGGATACCCATCTATGGGCAATCAAATCATTATCTTAGCCCCTGCCAAGCACGGCGTGTATATCAAAGGAAAATTCTATAAGTCTTCTAATACCTTAAAATCAGTTTTGGATAAAAAGGAGACGACAAATAAAACAGTGACGTACGTTGAAGAACCAATAACTTGTCTCACTAATAAAGAAATAATATACGCGACCCAACAGAATTCTCGTTCACCCGTAATATCATCTTGCACGCAATAATCGAGCCGAACGTACCTTCGAATTTAATAGTGCAAGTAAAGAAAACATTTACCGGGATCTGAAATGTTAATCCTTTACGACACTTTGAAAACTAACGGATTGTCTGTCACACAAGCTATTTATACAGTAGGCTCACATCAACAATATAATATTGAAGTCTGTAATCATTTAAATACTACTTTAGTAATTCACAAAAATCAACATCTCTTGGATGTAGAAGTTTATAAACATCGTATTCTTACCGTTGCTGAAATCAATCACGCTCAATCAGTTGCGGATGAATCCCTTTTGCAATCTATTAGAAATAAAATCAATAAAGACATTCAAGACGAAGAGATTCAGCAGAAAATTTTTAGACTTTTAACTGAATATCATGATGTTTTTTCCACTACGGATGGATCCTTAGAAAAAACAGATGTGATCGAGCATCAAATAAGGTTAAAGGACAAGCAAAAAATTATCTATGTACCCTCGTACAGACTCCCTATGAAATTCCAGAATGAAATAAATGATGAAGTAGGTAAAATGCTAGAAGAAGGAGTCATTAGGAAATCGAACAGCCCTTATAATTTTCCATTAATAGTTGTACCGAAAAAAGATCGAACATGGCGTATCTGCGTAGACTTCCGTCGCCTAAACGAGGAGATGATCCCTGATCGATTCCCAGTGCCATGTACTGACGATATTTTATCTTTGTTAGGTCAGAATAAATAGTTTACCTGTTTGGACTTACTTAAAGGCTTTCACCAGATATCATTTGAAGAAAATAGTATCCCATACACAGCCTTCAGCACAGCCAGGGGACATTATGAATTTTTACGGATGCCTTTTGGTTTACGTTGTGCTCCCATAACATTTACAAGAATGATTAACATAGTGTTTGGAGACTTGCTAGGGGATATATTGCATGCCTATATGGACGACCTTGTAATCTTTTCCAACACCATAGAAGAACATCTACGTAAATTAGAACTAGTACTACAGAGACTAAGACAACATAACTTAAGGGTAAAGATTAGTAAGTGTGAATTTTTCAAAACAGAATTAGTCTATTTGGGTTTTATGGTGTCAAGCCAAGGTCTTAAAGTAGTCCATGATAAGGTGTCGGCTATCCGTAACTCTCTGATACCTACTAATGTCAAGGGAATACAGCAATTTCTGGGTTGTAGTGGATATTACAGGCATTTTATGCTCAATTATTCAATAATAGCCGCTCCCTTAACTGATCTTACAAAGAAGGGCGTAGATTTCATATGGTCTGAGCAGCATCAACAGGCGTTTAATACCTTGAAAGATGAACTGTGTAGTTCTCCTATCTTAAAATTTCCTGACTTCGGTAAGGAATTCTTCATTGCAACAGACGCCTCAGACTTAGGAGTAGGTGGGGTATTGCTTCAGCAATATGAAAAACAATTTTTCCCGATAGCTTTTTATTCTCGAAAACTGAGAACTTCCAAAAGTAAGTATGCAGTAATAGACAAGGAAGGGCTAGCTATTGTTAATTCACTAGTGCATTTTAAGTTCATAATATACGGTTATCCCGTTAAGGTTCTTACTGATCATAAACTACTAACCGACTTCTTTAAAGGCTTCAGCCACAGCCCCAAACGAACTCGGTGGCATTTGATCATTCAAGACCTTGGCGCGAGAATCGGGTATTTACCTGGGAAAGCAAATATCATTGCTGATGCATTATCACGCAACCCCGTGTCATCTTGTACGGAGCCTTTAGCTGAATTAATAGATATATCAACATCCATGCCTATTGTTAAAACGATATCTGAACAAGAAGATTTGGGCTGGAGTGCTGAATTATTACAGACTGAGCAAAGAAAAGATCAGAAATTAGAAAAAAATTATAAATGCTTTGAAAGGCAATCATAAGGAAAAGGAATATATAAAGTATAAGCAGCAGAATTATATAATCAAAGACAATATTCTGTGTAGGACCGTGACAAGGAAAACCCGCAATACACCATATGTAACTAACGACCAGGTAGTGGTACCAATCTCACTTATTTCCACTGTCCTGAATTGGTTGCATGCAAATCCATTGCATGGACACCCGGGGTTCTCATTAATGTCACAGAAAGCCAAATCATTGTTTTATTGGCATACGATGCTTACAGATATAAAAAAAACACATAGCTAATTGTCGCACATGTCAGGAAAACAAAGGGCATACGAAAACACCTGTCAGCCTAGGGGCTTATCCCGTGCCCAATCAACCCTTTGAAAGGATACATTTAGATTTATTAACAGGATTTTACGAGTCAGACAGAGGAAATAAGCACCTCTTAGTAATTGTAGATGCTTTAACTCGATGTACAGAACTAATAGCGCTTAAAACTAAAACTGCGATTGAATGCGCTAGGAAGTTTTACGAGTGTTACATTTTTAAACATGGAATTCCACACATGATAATCTCAGACTCGGGTGGAGAATTTAATAATCACTTTCTTACCTCATTGTGTGAATTCCTTAGAATAAAGAAAATAAATACCATGATATATCACCCAGAGTCGAATGGGCTAGTGGAAAGAGCAAATAGGAAGGTTTTAAATATATTAAGAGTAACACTAGGGGGATCAGACCCCAACTGGGATATTGCAATACCTGCGGTACTGAGTACTCTGAATCATTCATATCATATATCAATTAAAATGTCACCGCACGAAGCATTGTATGGTACCCCAGTTAGAACGCCTTTCCATGTATTAACGCCTACAACTAATCTATCAAATTCTTTAAAAGAATGTATAAATGCAAGCAAAAGTCGTTTTGATATCCTTCGAAAGAATTTAGAAGAATCACAAATCATAATGAAAAGGAATCATGATAAAATAGCGAAGCCATCTAAAACATATATCGTTGGTGATAATGTATACATACAGGTAAATGTACGTAAAGGACTCCATTATAAACTAACACCTAAGATTGATGGCCCATTTAACATTTTGGAAACATTAACGGGCAATAGGTTTAGAGTTCAAAACGTATCCCAACCCAGCCCATTGGCTCACATAAGAAATCAAAATAAGAGGGAAAGAAGTGAGGGAAAGATTTTTATTTTTTTTTAATTTTTTATAAATATTATATGTTAAAAGTTTATCTTCTTAATACAGGAGTAATTACATATATTTTTCTCGTTACAGGTTTCCTAGATGAAGTTTTTATTGTCCGGAGTGATACTGTTCGCTCAGACATTTTTCTCGTGTGGGATGAGCTCTAAAACTAAAAGTATAGATTTTAAATATGGCACTATAGTTGAAAGACAAGAAGACGTTTTTATTACATCAAGTAACGTAGTTGTTGATGTGCGTATGCAAGCAATTTTTCTCCCAGAGAATGACGTCACTAGCTTAAAGAGCGCCATTTCAAGGTTTGCTGTTTCATTATATGAAATGCATAGAAGACATTTTCCTTTTAATACAGAGAGTTCGCTTGCATCGACACTAAAAGTTGCAGAGATGCTATCTGACGACTTGCAAAATAAGACTTACGAGGAAGAAACTTTGACTCGTGACCTTTTGATGTGGACTGTAGGACACGATAATCTTGAGAAACGTAACCCGTTTATTTTTGCTGCACTAAACATCTTTGGTTCTATTGCAAGTTTGGGCTTAGGAATTTCCAATCGTCTTAAGATTAGTAATCAAAATAAGAAAATTGAGTTTTTGACTCATGAAGAGGAATTGATTATGTCAGAACTAAGGAATCAGTTAGCTTCAATCAATCAGATTATGAGTTTGGTAAATGATCATTCTAGTAATATCAATTAGATTATGGAAGTACAGGATTTGTTGGCAACGTTAACGTATTATGATTCAAAAATAGATCACATACATAATAGAATTGCACATTTCATTGAGAAATCAAAAGATTATGTGGAAGCTATCACGTTAGCGACTAAAGGTGTACTGTCACCCCACTTGTTGCCAATAAGAGACTTCACGTTAATTGTGGAGAACGGACGGGAGAAATTAGGTTATATTCCTTTGTTAGACGCACGTAGGTTAGAATTTTATTACAGCCTAATTACAGTAAGCGTTGAAAATCACAGGATTATGATTACAATTCCCTTTAATTCTTCAGATGCCTGGCAATCTTACAGGATATCACCATTTCCGACTTTCATGACGAATCACTCAAATCCAGTAATATCCAGTTTGACAGGACACGTATTGATTTCCCCAGACAAGGAAACATATACGGTCATTAAAGACTTAAATCAATTAACTCACTGTTCAGACGCAATGGATAAAAAAATATGTACAGCTGAATCATTTGAATTCCATAAAAACTTAATGGATTCATGCGAGTTAGGTATAGTGCTAGACGGTGCTCTCTCCCATGCAAATGAAAATTGTCTGGATAAGCTTCATCCCTTTGACAATAATAAGTTCAATTGCAGACTGAACAACGGCTCGTGGATACGATACGACAAGGCCGGCTTCAATGTATCATGCCCGGACGGATCCACGTCCTATTCCCAAATCTTCGTTGCAGCAGATGGTTGTATCGGGACGTCCCCGAATTATACGGTGCATGGAATCAAGACTATCATCAGAGAACGAGCCTACTTCGCGAACTTCACGTGTTCAACAACAATTCCATCTTTACCTCTCCCATACAATGAACATGTGGTTGATGAAATTAACCGAGATGGACCACCCGACACCGACATATGAAGAACGTCGATTCTACATATTACTAGCAGGAATAAGTGTTACGGTGATGATATTTATCGCCGTTAACATCCTTGTTTGGCGTAGGTTAAAGAGAAATAGTATTGTGATCAAACAGAACGTTTTGCCATGTCCAGATAAAGCTCCTTATTTAATTCAATTTAAAGCCGTTTGAAACTGGCCCCTTCATTCGTTCAAGGAAGTAATATTGTCTTGGAAAAGTGTTGTGCACGAAAAGTAGTTAGTACGCTAGTAATATGTAATAGAAGAGACTATAGAACATTTGCATTTAAAAAAAAAAAAAAAAAAAAAAAAACATTTACAAAATATTTAAAAAATAAATCATTTTTTCGGCACCTAATAAAATATATAAGCCTGAATGTTAAAAAACAGAATCTATGGGCATCTAATAAAATATATAAGCCCTATATATAAATATGTATATATATATGTACGATACCGTGGTACGTGTACGTACCAGGAATTCGTGTTTGTGCACTAAAATTGTATCTTTACCAATGTAACAAATATTTTTATTAGTTACTGTATTATAATAATCTATGTTTTTGACAAAGGTAACAACTATTCTTTAACAAAGTTACCGAATCATATGTATATCAGTATTTTTTTTTTTTTTGATACCATATAATCGTTTGCTAGCAATGTACCATATATGTGATTTGTATTTATCATGCATTTTTTCTTTGTTTTGGCAATATTTATTAAGTATGCATTATTATTTTTTTAATGTGCCTATTTGAACATTCGTTCTCATTTGCTTATGGCTAAAGTTAAAAAAAAAATAATAAATATATATATATATATATATATATATATATATATCCAGTCACACTCCTAGTAAACATATTTTGACGTATTTAAAATTTAGGTAGCTGACCGAGCTAATGTAATATATTAGATATTACTTGTTTAAAACACATGACCTACAGGTCATTGTGGAAGTAAGAGAAGTGTGAGAACTGCCATAGTCATATTCTAAGCAGGATGCGAATGCCAAACCTCAGCAATATAACATTTTTCATGAAGAGTAAACACAACCAAGCCCCGTGAGAAAGAAGTTGTCTGTGAGAACGGAACAAGCATCTTCCGGTATAAATGTTGTGTTTACTATAATTCCATAAATGCTGAGATACCTGTGTAAACTATAGTATGAAATTGGATATTTATATCAGTTCACTTTACGATGTCATACGGAATGGTCATCCGACCAAACCATCTATACTCCTGTGATGGAGATGTTAACACTGTTCTTAAAGAATAAACTTTTAAAGTTGACTTACTTAGACTTTACTTGAAGATGTAATATACCAACTCTAATATATAACACATTTTAGATGACATTTGAAGAGAACCCAAATGTGTGTTAACAACAGTAGCACACCAATATATACTCATCAACAGATGTCTCTATAAAAAGGCAGTCACTATTAATAAAACATCTGCCTTCATAACAAAATTCTTTCTTTATGCCAATTTAAGGTTTGTACTCATCAACAGATATCTCTATAAAACGGATTTTGAAGCAAAGCGAAAAATCTATTTTTGGGTGAGATGGCCTTGTCGTCCTAATGGAAGGTTCCTATTGGCAGCTTTCTAAGGGATATTTAGCTACAGTGATACTCCCAGAGAATTGACCGTAGGTCTCCAGAATTCTAACTCATGGCGCGAGTATTCTTAAAATTTTTCTTAAGGATATCACATAATATCAGGGGACATATATCTTGATACGACACATGGCAATCTTCACCCCGAATAGCATTTTCGCTTCAAGAGGGAAGAGTGGTGAAATTGAAGGGGAGCCGTTATCAAGGTTACCATTCCTCCCCTACTATTACAGGGCTCCAAGATGGCGCTCATTCCTTGTAGCATTGAGCATGGTGCTACAGATATAGTAGTTTCGGGAGAGATTATTACCTAAGCCTTTTCTTAGAAAAGGAGGGTGGGTCCATCAGAACGACATGGCCATTTCACCCAAAAATAGATTTTTCGCTTTGGTTCAAAATCGGTTTTTTGGGCTCAAGCCATGTCGCCCTGATGGAAGTTTACCAGAGAATTACTTGAAAGTACTGTATCTGCGGATTTCTATAAGTGCCTCAACCTTGGATTAGCTTTTAAATGGTCATCCAGACCATTGAGAGATATGACGATATCGTTATACATCACTACCAATAATCATGGAACAATGTTAGGGCTTCCTGCCCCCTGCAGGGAAGTGTCTTTGCTAGACAGTAAAAAGCTTCAAGGTTTGTTTGTATACGTGCAGGAACAAATATAAGTATCAATCAGATCTATATGTTTCTATGTATCAGTACAATAAGTAGAAATTTTACTGAGGAAAATAAGTAAAAGAACTCCGGCCACTTTTTATTTTGCTACTAATGGGGCGAAATAAGATGGAATTACACATTTTTATTCATTTATTTAAGTTAAATGAGTAAAATGGGGTAACATGTGTAATAAATATAAAGTAGAATTATACATTCAACATATACAGGCAATGTTTTTCTACCTCAAAGGGAACAAAAGGGTTAATGCCACTCATAATAATTGATAAAATTATCAAGATAATTTTACTGTAAATGTTGGATACTATCAACACTGTGTACAATGTACACATGGCACAAGTGGCATTTGTATGATTCTTCACCTGAAAATTGAACAGTCTTAGTGTCACCAGGGTGACACTCACATAAAAGGATATTGCACTAAAAAGAGTCAACATCTTTTCACCCGAATTGAGAGTCCCAATCAATTCACTGTTCATCGCAGCACTGGACAACAAATGTCACTACACTACCTGCCGCCACCACATAACGTTTGAGTTCGTGCACTTGCTTCACATAATGTTTGTAAAACACTCTAGAGGACTTCCAACCGGTGTATGAGTGATATGAGTGAAGACGCTCAAACTCCATATACTGAAAAAAGTTCAGTGAGGAAGCAATTTTTCTCGGATCATGGCCTGCGGGTGTACTGTCAGGATCTGCTCTGCGAATAAAGTAGGTGAGCTTTGCCCTCAGCTGTTTTAGGGATAAGTTTGATCCTGAGGTTTCACATTTGAAGAGCTGTCCTCCCCTAAAGTCTGAAGTTCTTCGAAGATAGACCTTTAGACATTCTACTGGACATAGAGAGACATCTTCCTTCAGAGGGCAGATTCTCAAGGGACCCCACCTTTTAGTGGGTAGCTCGTTCTTGGCGAGAAAGGTAGGATCAGGAAAGAGATTCAGTTCTTTCACTTCTGTGAACTGAATATGGCCCTCGTCTCTTGATAGGGCTACTATTTCACTAATTCTAGCCCCTGAGGCTATAGCGAACAGGAAAATCACTTTTTGGGTTAGATCCTTAAGAGAACAATCTTCATTGTTCAAGGCTGAAGCATAGTGCAAGACTTTGTCCAGAGACCATGAAATGGGCTTCGAAGGGGCTGCAGGTCTAGTCTAGCGCATGCTATCGGGATCTTGTTAAAGATTTCGTTCGCAAGGTCCACCTGGAAGGGGTATACAAGAGGTCTAGTCAAGGCTGACTTGCACGTAGTTATCGTGTTGGCAGCCAAGCCTTGTTCATGAAGGTGGATGAAGAAGGACAAGCAGGAGTCTGTTGAGATTTATCTTGGCCTTTTTGCTTTAACGAAAGTAACCCACCTTTTCCAAGACGATTCGTATTGTCTTCTGGTTGACTTTGACTTGTATTCTTCTAAGAAGTCTATACTGCCTTTCGAGATCCCAAATTTTTCTTTACCGCCAAGGCGAGAAAATCATGAGATGAAGGTTTTGGGTTCTCTGTGATGAACCGAAGACAGTCAACTTCTGAACCAGTTGAGATAGAGCTGGGTTCGGAAGAGGGACCAGCCTCAGCTTCAGTTCCATCACTAGGGGGAACCAATTTCTCTTGGGCCACTTGGGGGCCACTAGTGCTGTAGTTCCCTTGATGGATCTCAGTTTGTTGAGGACCTTCAGCAGGAGATTGGTTGTAGGGAACAGGTAAATCCGGTTCCAAGCGATCCAATCGAGGGACATGGCATCCGTCGTTTCTGCCAGAGGATCCTCATACGGGGCTACGTATCGAGGTAGTTTCTTGTTGTCGTTCCTCGTGAAGAGGTCAATCTGCAGTTCCGGGACTTGTTCCAAGATGAAGGAGAATGAGTCTGCGTCTAGGGACCATTCTGACTCTATCGTCTATAGCCTGGATAGAGCGTCCGCCATCACATTGCGGAACCCTTGTAAGTGAACTGCTGATAAGTTCCATCTCTTCCTTTTTGCTAGACGAAAGATGGCTAACATCACATGGTTGATGTGGGGCGATCTCAAGCCTTGTCGGTTCAGACATCTCACTATCACTTTGCTGTCCAAGACCAGCCTGATGTGGGCTGATCTGTGAGGTGATAGTTTCTTCAACGTCAAGAGGACAGCCATGGGCTCCAGAATATTGATGTGAAATGTCTTGAACAGGGATGACCAAGTCCCTTGGGCTTTCCTTTGATGGGAGTGACCTCCCCATCCTTCCGTCGAGGCATCCGTGTGAATGGTCTCCGATGGGGGAGGTGGTTGTAAGGGAACGGTCCTTGTTAGGCTCTTGACCTTCGACCACGGTTTGAGAAGTGATGTGCGTTTGATGCGTATCTTCTCCAGACTCCTGACGCATCTTTCGGCTGTGCTCTTAGCTCTGTGTCTGTTACTACTGCAAACTGGAGAGAGCCCAGTACTCTCTCCTGTTGGCGTCTTGAGATCCTGTCAGATTTCAGTAGTCTCTTGACAGACCCTGCTACCTCTCTCCTCTTCCTTGGTGGAATGGAGAGGCAGTGTATCTTCAAGTTCCAATGGATTCCCAGCCATTGAAACTCCTGATCTGGAGAGAGTCGAGACTTCTTGAAGCTGATCTTGAATCCTAGATGTTCCAGGAACTGGATCACTTTCTTGGATGCTTGCAGACAAGCATTCTTGGATGCTGCCCACACCAGCCAGTTGTCCAGGTACGCTGCTACCTGAACACCTTCTAGGCGTAGTTGTTGTACGACTGTGTCTGCAAGTTTTGTGAAGATCTTTGGGGCTATGTTTAGTCCGAAGGGCATGGCTCTGAAGACATACTATATCTTCTGTAACTTGAATCCTAGGTAGGAGGAGAGGGGGCAGCTGACTGGGAGGTGCCAATAAGCATCTGCCAGGTCTATTGAGACTGTGTATGCCCCTTTTGGTAACAGGGCCCTTATGTGTTAAGGATTAACATCCTGAACTTGTTGTTCTCGATGAACTTGTTGAGGGGCGACAAGTCCAGAATGACTCTGAGTTTGTCCGAGTCCTTCTTGGGAACACAAAACAGCCTTCCCTGGAATTTGATGGAATTTGCTTTCCTTATAACCTTCTTACTCAAGAGTTCTAAGGTATATTCTTCCAATAAGGGGGTGGAGTGTTGGAAGAATTGAGGAAATGACGGTGGAGACTTGTTCCATTTCCATCCTAGTCCATTCTTGATTAAGCTGTGGGCCCAGGGATCGAAGGTCCAACGATCCCAAAAGTGTTGGAGCCTCCCTCCTACCTGAAGCATCTCTTTGCTTAGGATGCCCGGAGGGTTTACCACCCTGACCGCGTCCTCCCCTGTCTCGGGAGGGGTGTCTTGAGCAGCCCCGACGGGAACCTCTTCCTTTCGGACGAGAGTTAGTGGTTTGCCTCTCAAACCCTGGGTTGAACGCGGGTGACTGGGCAACCAGCAGTTGAAGTACCACTTGGAATGTGGTCTGTGGTTGAGCAACCACTTGGGGCACCGTGGTCATGGTGACTGTAGGATGTTGCTGGGCCGGCCGAGAGGGTAGTCTTGGCTTCTTCGACTTCCGTTTAGGTTGGTGTCCCGCATCTGGGGAAGACTTCCTCTTTGAAGAGATGCCCCACTTCTGGAGAAGGTTCCTATTCTCTGTGGCGGCTTTTTCGACCATCTCTTTGACCGTTTTACTCGGAAAGAGGTCTTTACCCCAGATGTTGGAAGAAATCAGCTTCCTGGGTTCGTGTTTTCCTGTTGCAGCAGCAAACACAAACTCTCAACAGGCTCTCCTAGCCTTCATGAAGGCGTACAGGTACTTCACCAAGGTGGCCATATGCATTTTGGCCAGGACCGTGAGCATGTCTGGGGTGCCTTTGTGGCAGTTCTGCAGGAACGGGGAGGCTGTAAGCCTCTCTTTCGTCTCTTGCTCCCTACGCAAGAGAAAGTCTGACAGCTTAGGGAGATTCTCGCTGAACTGTCGTCCCATGATATCTGCATCTAGCTTCCCGACTGAGAAGGTTAGGTGAACTTCCTTCCATTCCTTCTCATCCGTTGGTAAGGCTAACGATAGAGGCCTACACTCCTCTAGTGCAGGGCATGGTTTGCCTGTCTCAACTGCCTTGGCAACTGCCTGGAATGCCTTCGACGTAAAGGGGAAGGTTCTGGAAGCAGGAGCAAGAAAGGTATTTTTTTTTTTAATTGAATTTAAAAAAAAAACCACAGGATCCACATTGGATTGGAGCTCAGCCACTCTGCCTGTGACGTCCTCCTCCACTCAAGGGCAAGCCCATGAGGGAACGGTCTTCAATGCTCAGGAGTAAGTAAATACTCAAGAGCCGCTTCCCGCTCAGAGGACGACACTTAACCTCGTCATCATGGTTGAACTCGTTCCAAGTTTTGGACTTGAAATCGTCAATCACACTATAGAATTGATCCTATGTAGTATGATCATAGGGTGTTTCTTGCTCAATGTCGACACTTTCGAGTTAGTATAACCCGCCTTCCTCAGGCTGCTCGGCAAGAGAGCCTGTGCCTTGTCGTGGTCGAAAACCATGGCCTCCTTCGGTTCTGTCTCCTCCTTTGACGCTGGCTCATGCTTCAGTTGAATGAAGCAGTTAGGGTAGGCATTGAAGCTCGGCCGGAACTGAATACCGTCTAGGGGGACAGCTCCCATCTTCTCTGAGATGTCGAGTTTGCCATTGGTAATCGGCATATACTCCGCATACCTCCAGGGGTTAATCTTGGACCAGGATGGCAGGTCTAGAACTCTGGGTCCCTTGTAATACCCTCGGGAGGCGGTGATCCGTGCTTCATGGAGCTCTCTTTCGAGCTTCACTTCCCTTTCTTCGCCTTGTTTGCGAAGATTCTCCATTAATGAAGTAATATGAGCCAAAACTGTCAGGCTCATGGCATCTAATGGAGGGGTAGGAGCTGTAGATGGTGTCGGCTCTAGTGCCGGCACGGGTGGAATGTTTTCACCCACTCCCGACGACTCAACGTCTTCTTCTCCGTCGGTAGGTAGAGTAGACTCTTCCCCGGGATCGTCCATAAGGAGATCCTTCTCTGTATCTGTGGAGACTTCAGACATCCTTTCCTCCTAGTGGATGTCCGTGCCTTGTATCGCCTCACTGACGTACGTCTCAATTGCAATCTGGATGCAGGGAGGTCTGGGTCGTGTTTGGGGCACGACAGCTTCATTACCCGCTTAGGGGAAGAGCAAGCTACGCATCCTGTAGTTGGGCAGGTACGGTCCCGGAGAGTTCTGGAACCCTCGTACTCAATTGCGCAGCTTTTCTCGTGCTGCATCTCTCGACTCCGCTGACTTGGGGTCGTTGAAACCTTCGACCATCTTGGCCGAGCAGACGTTGCAGTCCTGGGGGTCCCAGTACTGCAAGGTTTCGGTGGTAATGATGCAGGCAGCATGAGTCCTGCACATAGTGTGACCACAAAAGTTCTTACTCTTGTGGTTGCAGTATATCACCTCGCACTTCATTTTGGGCTCCTCCTGTAAAGAAAGGAAATATAAATGAGTATGCGGTTATTTATCACACTTGATAAATAGGTACTATGCAATAAATATATTGGTATCTTACCCATTATAGCTAAGTGGAGGAAGGGAAACCTTGCCCTGCACTGGAGGAGTGCAGACCCTTCTCCATTACTCTTCCCCCCGATGATAGGCACTGGAAAGACATCCAGTCGACCTTCACGGTAGGGAAACTAGAGCCTGACGTAGCCTGTCGTCAATTTAATGAGGACCTCCCAAGACTGAACGATCACCTCCTTCGTAGGGAACAGGATACGAAGGAGAGACTTGCCGTGTCGCTGTCCCATCAGGTACAGCTTAAGCTCATGGCCGGGGATACTAGAGTCCCAGACTTTTATATGGTCCTAGCTAAGTCGCACTTGGCGACTATAACCAAGGACCTATATAGCTTCACTAGGGCTCGCAGAGCCTGTCGTGAATTCGTGTTTGCTAACGCGACAGTGAAACACGAACCCCGGAGGCTGATTTCCTCCAATATCTGGGGCAAGTATCTCTTTCCATTTACCTTGGTGAAAGAGATTGTGGACAAAGCTGCCACGGAGAATAGGAACCTTCTCCATAAGTGGGGCATGTCCCGCAAGAGGAAGTCCTCTCAGGATGATGGCCCTCAGCCTAAGAGGAAGACTTCAAAGCCAAAACCCCAGCAACGTCAACAGAGACGACAGTTTCCGGGTCCCGCTACTCCCCAAATGGCTACGCAGCCGCAACAGACCTTTCAGTTGGTCCCCCAACTGGTGGTGTCGCAGTCGCCGGTCTTCACCCCTGCATATGAGCAACACTCTACTACCTTTCGTCCCAGAGGTAGGGGCTCAAGCAGAGGTTCCGGCAGAGATTCTTCTCGCCGTCCTTCCAGAGGCAGAGGAGGAAGGGGAGCTAGCGGCCGAGGTGGCAAACCCTCGGGACACCAGAAGCAATGATGTGCTTCCGGTGGGAGGAAAACTCCGCCAATTCCAGGATCGTTGGACCTTCGATCCCTGGGCACACAGCGTCGTCAAGAAGGGACTGGGCTGGAGCTGGACTCAACCACCCCCAGCCTTCCAGCAATTCTTCCAACAGTCAACCCCCCTCCTGGAAGAATATGTCCTGGAACTCTTGAACAAGAAGGTGATCAGGAGGGTAAAGTCAACCAGGTTCCAAGGGAGACTATTTTGCGTTCCCAAGAAAGACTCCGACAAACTCAGAGTCATTCTAGACTTATCCCCTCTCAACATGTTCATTGCGAACAACAAATTCAAGATGCTGACTCTGCAACAAATAAGGACCCTTCTGCCTCAAAGGGCCTACACGGTCTCCATAGACCTGGCGGATGCCTACTGGCACATCCCAATGAATCATTACGCTTCCTCCTACCTAGGATTTCGACTCCAAACAAAAAGTTACGCCTTCAGGGCCATGCCCTTCGGGCTCAACGTGGCTCCACGGATCTTCACCAAGCTGGCAGACGCAATCGTCCAACAGCTCCGTCTTCAGGGCGTCCAAGTGATGGCCTACCTAGACGACTGGTTAGTCTGGACGACATCGCCCGAAGATTGTGTAAGAGCCTGCAACAAAGTCACCCAGTTCCTAGAGCATCTGGGCTTCAAAATAAACACCGAGAAATCTCGCCTCTCTCCAGCTCAGAAGTTCCAATGGTTGGGAATCCATTGGGATCTTCAGTCAGACCGCCTTTCCATCCCACAGAAGAAAAGGAAGGAAATAGCAGGGTCTGTCAGAAGGCTTCTAAAATCCAAACGGATCTCAAGACGACAGCAGGAACAAGTTCTCGGCTCTCTACAGTTCGCCTCTGTGACAAACCCAGTGCTTCGCGCACAGCTAAAGAATGCCACGGGAGTCTGGAGACATTTCGCATCCATCGCTCGAAGAGACCTCAAGAGACGGCTTCCAAACAGACTTCGCTTACTCTTAAAGCCGTGGTCAGAAGCAAAGGCCCTGAAAAGGTCCATTCCTCTTCAACACCCGCCTCCATCGATCAACATCCACACGGACGCTTCACTGGAGGGTTGGGGAGGTCACTCCCACCAGGGAATATCTACTGTAGTCATATATATATACCCTCAGGAAGCTACTGAAGGAACCTTCCATCAGCCAAAAAAACAAACATATTGTTACCTGCAATAGATGAAGAATTGTTAGTAATTATTTCTCAGCTGATCCCATCCTCGTCGCCAATTAATATGATGATAGGATGTCTACATAACAAACATATTGTTATCTGCAATAGATGAAGAATTGTTAGTAATTATTTCTCAGCTGATCCCATCTTTGGTCGTCAATTTTTCTTGGTGGGATTTAATGATACGTTGGTATTCTTAAAATACATTTCAATAAATCTTGTGACTACATTGCTCTATGACAGCCAACTCCTAACCCTAAGTGTGTGTGGAGCGTATACACAATCTGACAAAACCAAAACATTGCTAAACAACAAAAGACCATCGCTCTCAAAGACTTAAATCCTACTCCAGTACAAAACTATAAAGAATTACATCCTATCTTTGAGGTAACTGATAAATGCTTGAATCCTAATATCAAAATAAATCATTTCACTTATATACAAAGCATAACATGTTTTATTCATGTAATATGATGCAATGTTGCGCAATACATGTAACACTTGAAATAATACAATACATTATTACAATAATACATAACATGTATCACTTTCAGGATCACTGGACCTTCGATCCCTGAGCCCACAGCCTAATAACGAATGGACTCGGGTGGAAATGGAACAGACCTCCACCCCGTTTTCCAGAACTCTTCCAACACTCCACCCCCTCGTTAGAAGAATATACCTCAGAACTCTTGAACAAGAAGGTAGTAAGGAAAGCGAAGTCCATTAAGTTACAGGGAAGGCTGTTTTGTGTTCCCAAGAAAGACTCAGACAAACTCAGAGTCATTATAGACTTGTCTCCACTTTGCAACACATAAGGACCCTTCTACTAAAAGGGGCGTACACAGTCTCAATAGACCCAGAAGATGCTTACTGGCATCTTCCATTGAGTCGCCCTCTCTCCTCCTACCTAGGATTCAAGCTACAGAAGAAGTTTGTCTTCAGAGCAATGCCCTTCGGACTGAACACAGCCCCAAGGATATCCAAGAAGCCGGCAGACACAATCGTCCAGCAACTACACTCCAAAGGAGTTCAAGTAGTAGCATATCTAGACGATTGGCTGGTATGGGTAGCATCCAAGACTACTTGTCTGCAGGCAGCCAACAAGGTGATCCAGTTCCTGGAACACCTGGGCTTCAAGATCAATCACAAGAAGTCTCGCCTTCCTCCAGCTCAGAAGTTCCAATGGCTAGGAATCCAATGGGACTTAAAGTCACACCACCTCTCCATTCCACCCAAGAAGAGGAGAGAGATAGTGGGATCTGTCAAGAGACTAATCCGTCACAAGAGGATTTCAAGACGCCAACAGGAAAGAGTATTGGGCTCTCTCCAGTTTGCAGCAGTGACAGACCCGGTGCTAAAAGCACATCTAAAAGATGCGTCAAGAGTCTGGAGAAGATACGCATCAAACGCTCGAAGAGATCAACCAAGGTTGTCCCCAACCCTGTTGCGCACGCAGTTAAGGCCGTGGTCAACAGCCAAGAGCCTAGCATGGACAATTACCCTGCAACCACCACAACCACCAGTGGTGATACACACGGGTGCCTCCTCAGAAGGATGGGGAGGACATTCTCACGACAGAAAAGTGCAAGGGACTTGGTTGCACCAGTTCAAAACCTTTCATATCAACGTTTTGGAAGCTCTGCCAGTTTTCCTGACGTTGAAGAAACTATCCTCTTGCAGAGCAATTCACATCAAATTGGTCCTGGACAACGAAGTAATAGTAAAATGTCTAAATCGACAAGGCTCGAGATCGCTTCACATCAACCATGTGATATTAATCACCTTCTACCTGGCAAGGAAGAAGGGATGACACCTATCAGCAGTTCACCTACAAGGGTTCCGCAACGTGATAGCGGACGCTCTATCCAGGCGAAAGCCCATAGAGACAGAATGGTCCTAGACGCAGACACATTTTCCTTCACCTCGGAAAAAGTCCCGGAACTGCAGGACGACCTCTTTGCAATGAGCGACAATAAGAAACTACCTCGTTACGTAGCCCCTTATATGGTCTCTCAAGCAGAGGTGATGGACACCATGTCCCTCGACTGGAACAGATGGAATCGCATTTACCTGTTTCCACCAACCAATCTCCTGCTAAGAGTCCTCGACAAGCTAAGATCCTTCAAAAGGACAGCAGCAGTAGTGGCCCCCAAGTGGCCCAAAAGCAATTGGTTCCCTCTAGTTCTAGAGCTGAAACTGAAGCTGTTTCCTCTGCCGGATCCAGTGTTATCTCAACTGGTCCAGAAGTCGACTGTCTACGCTTCATCCTCGAGAACCAACAACCTAGGCTACATCTCATGATTTTCTCGCCCTAGCGGCAAACAAAAAGTTTGGAATCTCGAAGGATAAAGTTGACTTCATCGAAGAGTATAAGTCAAGTTCGACTAGGAGACAATATGAATCGTAATGGAAAAAATGGGTTTCCTTTGTAAAAACAAGGAAACCGACAGAAATATTGATAGATTTCTGTCTCGCATTATTCATATTCCTACACGAACAAGGCCTGGCTTCTACTACGATTACCTCGTGTAAGTCGGCCCTGGCTAGACCACTTCTGTACACCTTTGGAGTGGACCTCTTTAGTGAAATCTTTAACAAGATCCCAAAAGCATGCAATGGACTCAAGCCAGCAACCCCACCAAAGCCCATCATGTGGTCCTTGGACAAAGTCTTGCACTATGCTTCAAACCTAAACAATGAGAATTGTACTCTAAAGGATCTAACACAGAAAGTAATTTTTCTGTTTGCAATAGCCTCAGGGGCTAGAGTTAGTGAAATAGTGGCCTTATCTAGAAACGAAGGCTATTTTCAGTTCCTAGACACAGGAGAACTGAACCTCTTTCCTGATCCTGCCTTTCTTGCCAAGAATGAGCTACCCACTAAGTGGTGGGGTCCTTGGAGAATCTGCCCACTGAAGGAAGATACCTCTCTGTGCCCAGTAAAGTGTCTTAAGGTCTATCTTCGAAGAACTTCAGACTTCAAGGGAGGACAGCTCTTCAGAGGCAAAACCTCAGGATCAAACCTATCCCTAAGACAACTGAGAGCGAAGCTCACCTACTTTATTCGCAGAGCAGATCCTGACAGTACACCCGTAGGTCACGATCCAAGAAAGTTGCTTCTTCGTTGAACTTCTTTCAACATATGGACTTTGAAAGACTCCGCTCATACACTGGGTGGAGATCATCCAGAGTCTTCTACAAACACTATGCGAAGCAAGTACATGAAATAAAACATTTTGTGGTGGCGGCGGGTAGTGTTATTAAACCTGTCGTCTAGTGCTGCAATGAACAGTGAACTGTTTTGGGACTTTACAGTGCATCGGGTGCATGGGTACACTTACCTTCTAGTGCAAATCACAACGATGATTAACACACTGTTCCATATAGGTGCATATCTGACCAATAACACTAGTGCCGAGTGAACATTTGCGTCACAGTGTTTATGCATTCCCAAAATCTGTACAAGTCAGACAGATGTGGTTTCACATCTCCATTGAGTGGCATTATTCCAATAATGAAATTACATATTTTTACTACAAGAGAAAATATGGACCCTGATGTTTTTTAATGCTGGATCAGATTCATACTCTATTGTGACTACATTTGATAATCTAGTTGCAAAATAAAAATACTAAACATATTTGCGTCTTATTACTGCTATCTCATTTACTGACAAATAAAACATGCTAGAGTTTTATTTAAGCCCTAGAAGGGCCCAGAACTTGAAATCTGGATACAGATTTCCAGGGTAAGTGAAAGTTAAGCTCTAAAGTTTTACGTTCCGTTCCTACGGAAATTCAAACCTTGAATCCTTATTGTCGATGTCGATTCTTTCCCTGCAGGGGGCAGGAAGCACTAAACCAGTTCCAGGCTTAGTGGAAATGACAGTCAACTGGAATTTCACATACAGGTCTAGCAGACCAGATTAGGAAATCCATTCAAGGTAGAAGACACATACTGTACACAAACCCACAGCTATAGTAATTTCAAGTTAATTCTCTAGTATGCTTCCATCAGGACGACATGGTCTGAGCCCAAAAAAACGGATTTTGAGCAAAGCGAAAAATCTATTTTTGGGTGAGAGTTCCATGTTGTCCTGATGGATCAACCTTTTGCTGACCCCTCCCAAAATTACTCTATCAGCGGCCATTTCTGCTTAACGACAAAAAAAGGAATGGCGTCGTAGTAGTAACGGGGTAGGAGGTCCACCGGGTACCTAGATCGGCACCCCTTCTTTTGCCTCTCTTCCCCCTTACATCAAAGAGTTAAATCTATTCGGGGTGAAGACTGCTATTTGTTGTATCTAAAAATACCTTCCCTGATATTATGCAATATCCTTAATTGGATACTCCATCCAGGAGTTAGAATCCTGGAGACCTTTGGTTTATTTCTCTGAGGGTATTACTGTAGCAAATATCCCTTAGTTGGCTACCTAAAGGAACCCTTCTATCAGGACGACATGGCACTCTCATCCAAAAATAGATTTTTCGCTTTGCTCAAAATCCATTTTATATATATATATATATATATATATATATATATATATATATATATATATACATATATGTATATATATATATATATATATATACATATATGTGTGTGTGTATAGATAGATAAATATCATAATCATCATCATCATCAGCCATTACCAGTCCACTGCAGAACAAAGGCCTCAGAATGTCCTTCCACTTGCGTCTATTTATAGTCTTTCTGTGTCAGTCCATGCCCGCAAATTTCCTTAGTTCATCAATCTATCGTCCTCTTCCTTCCTCTGCTTCTTTTGCAATTCCTGGGGATCCATTCTGTTATTTTTAATGTACATTTACTCTCTGTCATTCCCATTATATGTCCTGCCCATGTCCTTTTCTTTTTCTTACACGTTGTTAGAATATCCTCTACTTTAGTTTGCTCTCGTATCCATGTTGCTCTTTTTCTGTCTTAGTGTTATTTTCATCATTATTCGATTCATAGCTCTGAGTTGTAATTAGCTTAGGTTCTAAGGCTTTAGTAAGGCTCCAAGTCTCTGATGTATAACTTAATAGGCTACTGGTAAGACCATCTGATTAAATATTCTTCTTTTTAAAGGAATTTCATAACGCAGGGTTTTCCACAGAATTAGCCGCTGAACACTATCTAAGACTTTTCCAGTCCACAAAGACCATCAAAAGTGGATTTCTATATTTGCATTTCTCAAAATGAAAATTGGTTAGTACAACTTCTACCTTTTCTAAAACCTGCTTGTTCACCTCTCAGCTTTTCATCAATCTTTCTCTCTAATCTCTTTAGAATTAGCATACTATATATTTTCATGACAACAGACGCAAGTGTCATGCCTCTGTAATTATTGCAATCCTTCATGTCTACTTATTTTTTTTTTCACAAACATTCCCAACCATCAAGCTATGCCTCTTCATGCCACATTCTACAAAATAATATTGTAAGTATTTTGGGGGTCAACTTCATTTTCAGCCAGTATCATCTCAGCAATTATTCCTATGCATCCAAGGGCTTTCCATCTCCTGAGTTTATCAATGATAGCTTCGACTTCAAACACACTGAATTCATTCATGACCTCTTCGTCAGCTTTAGGTGTATCATTAAGATTATTCCCTTCATATCTCCTATTCGTGACCTCAGTAAAGTGTTCCATTCAAAGTTGTCTTTCTTCATCTTTTATTGTTATGACAGGTCCATCTCTCTATTTAATGGGTATATGCTTCTTCTTCTTCTTCTTTGCCCCCGTAGAGATTTCCTTCACAATTCTACGATAGATTCTTACACCATAGCCACTCTGAATTCATAGCTTTGTCAGACTCATCAGCTTTCTTGTCTAAATACTCTCTCCAGTCATTCCTGAGGTTTCTTTTGACTTCACTGCCAATACTGGAATACTTGGCATGGTCTACCTTGTAAATACATACATACACACACACACATATATATATATATATATATATATATATATATATATATATATATATATATATATATATATATATATATATATATATATATATATAAATATATATATCTTCATAAAGGCCCATAAAATAAACAAACTGTAAAAATATAGCTTACACACCAACCAGCAAAGGAAAAGAGCCAAGATAAGTGAAGAGAAAAATAACTACAAAGACGATAACGGTGAAACGACAGACTGGTTCCTGGTTCCTAATTGCTCACTACCCAAATTATGTTTGCAGGCACTCTATCACCTTATAGTAGCCTCAGAAAATTGTATATAAAAGATATTACCCTTGGATCTCAGGGTGCTTTGTGAGAGGAACTCACAAAGTACCCTGAGGTCCAAACCCGAAGCTCCTATGGCAAGGACCACAGCAACAACATAAAGAGCCTAGGTTTAGCTGAGGATATTCTGCAACTAAGCCCAGACTCAAGCCAGGGTGCACAACATATCCCGCCGTGGAAGAAAGGGTGACCTTTAAGTACACTAAGCTTCCTACAGCAAAGGAAGACTGCACAATGGAGAAACTAAGGAATGCGGCCCAGGCAGCAATCGTGATTGCGGAAACAGCAGGAGCGCAGACCTTTTACGCTGATGGTACTTTAGACCCTGGAATCCAGACAACTGGACCTACAGTATTTTCCAGTAATTTCACGGCATGCTGAAGGACACCCAATAATGCCTCCAATGGCAGACAGAGCTTGTTGCAATAAAACAAGCACTAAAATACTCCATTGAAAATAAGGAAGGACCAGTAGTCATCCATACTGACTCAAGATCCTCAATACAAGCCTTGCAACAGGAAAAGAACAAAGAAAACAAGGCCGTGCTAGCTGATATCAAAGCACTATTATATCAGAACAATGAAAGAGGCAGACCTGTGACTCTCAACTGAATATCCAGTCATATTTGAATACCAGGAAATGAGAAAGCAGATGAACTAGCCAAAAGCACCAGCCACATAGACAGAGTACAGGTGCACATACAGCCTGCACTGCAACAAATAAAGAATAAAATAAAGCCACAGCTCAAAGAAAATCTAATCAAGGAGATAGGGAATAGCTCCCCCTCTGCCACATGATACAAATGGGTCACGGAACTAGTCGTCCTCCCCCCCCCCCGCCCATTGACAGACACACCAAGAGAGCAGGCATGCATACATAGACTCAGGCTGAGATACAAAACAAACTGGGAGATGTTGGAAAACATCCAAAGACCTTGTGAACATTGTGACGTCATACCACAACAGGCCCTCCTGCACTACCTACTAGAATGTAGGGAAACTGCACAGCTGAGGGGCGACCTTCACGAGGACATCAACTTACAACACGCCAGGCAGACTGCAGCCACACTGGTAAAAGTAATTGTCGAAAGCATAGAAGTACACAGACAATTGCTTTCAAGCCTACCTCCACCGAGGTAACAACCTCTGAAATTTTCATCAAACCCATCTCATCCGTTCACCGCAAGGCCCTATACACATAATCCCCTGTATACTTCCATAACCTTTTCTACTACTGAAATACTCCGCAGGGACCCTAGGGAGTAAAGGGTTGGACAACCCCACCTGCAACTTTTCTCTACTTTTCAAAGGCCTTATACCCATTTCGAACTACCACTATCCGTGACATGATGGTCCCCTTCCACTACCACCATCATCCTTACTCTGTTCTCACTTGTATCTACAATTAAAAACCTTTCAAATTTCCTTTTGTTTAACAACCAACCTTCTATAGGTTACCTACGGGCCGAGCAAGGGAGGGGACCGTACCAACAGGAAATGTCAGCTACAATACAAGAACGAACGAACGAACTAGACCAAATAGTAGGCTACAGCGTTTAGTCAGTTGTTTAAAGTAAGAAATAAGAGAGAATTGTGCAATCTAGCAAAATTTGTAAAAATAATAATGGAACAGTTTTAGTTATATATTATTAGATTTATCTAGTCCATAATGCCCCCATTATATATGGCATATATGGGTATACGGATATATGTGTTGTGTAGATATGTGAATAAAAGTAGTTTTGCTTCTTTTTACTGCCATCTTGCTCTATTATTGCAAGTCTAATTGTAATTTTGTGTATTTTATAATGTGCTCTCATACCCCGAGAGGGGTCGCTGGAGTTAATAAAATCCATAAATCCTTAAAGCTTCTAAGATTATTCTTAAAATTGCAATCAAGCTTATTTTACCTGTACCATGAATAGATTAATAATGAAATTCTCAATCTTTACTTTCATCCCATTCTACCTTGAAATCAAATATGATAACACTTGCTATCATCTGTTTTGCTAACCCAGTCAGTGTATATAATTGGTTTTGGGTTAATGGTGGGAGTTTTGTGTGTGTGTCTATATATATATATATATATATATATATATATATATATATATATATATATATATATATATATATATATATATATATATATATATATATATATATATATATGAGAGAGAGAGAGAGAGAGAGAGAGAGAGAGAGAGAGAGAGAGAGAGAGAGAGAGAGAGAGAGGGTTTGTGCTGCTATTTTGAATCACCATGATTAGCAAAGCTGTACTAGTTATGGCCGCCCATACTATATGTCGGTTTCTTGTAAGTGATTAGACAAAAAATCTCCCACCATCACCAGTTCGCAATGGCCAGCGTGGTGATTAAGTGACCATAGCCCACCATGAGTGACATGTTTGAGGCCTTTGTCTTACTGTGGACTAGAAACGGCTGCATTTGTTTACACACACACACACACACACACACACACACACACACATATATATATATATATATATATATATATATATATATATATATATATATATTTATATATATATACATATATATATATATATATATATATATATATATATGTATGTATATATATGTATATATATATATATATATATATATATATATATATATATGTATATATATATATATATATATATATATATATATATATATATATATATATATATATATATATATATATATTGTTATCTCTTTTTATAGGTATAAATAACACAACAGCTTTATTTTAAATTAAAATAAAGGATATACTGCATACCCTTTCGTGGGTTTACAAGGTAAAAATAATTTATTAATTTGATTTAATTCAGAATTCTGTTAGAAATATAAGTGAACTCTCAATACTAATATAAATAAAATGTATTATGCATATATCCCTACCCTACGTCATAGAGCAGCAAGTCACTTTTCCCTCATATTAAACAACTTTGACTGTTTCAAACTGTAATGGATTTTCTTTTCATATTTTCGAAGGAACCATTACACGGTCGATAACAACACACGAACGAACTGGATATACCTGACCTACGAGCCGAGGGCCAAGGGAAAGGCGATCTAACAAACAAGTTACCAACTTACCAAATAGGAGAAGTGAAACCATCGTCTACGACGAAGATTTCAGAAGGTTTGCTTCGAACCTTGGCGGTCAAGGTGAGGGGCTTTTAGGGGGGATAGTTTTTTGGAGATGGGGGAGTCAATATGGCGGATGGTTTCCACCAATAGAGAGTTAGATAACGGGGGTTTCTAAAGCAGCGTTGCCATTATAGCCAACGCGCCAGAATTAGCTTATCTTGGTACAAACATTTTCCAAGCTTATTGCGTGCGCTTTTAGAATATGATGCTAAAGAGCAAGAGAATGTACTAGCATAAACTAGCAATCCAACGGATAAATTTTTGCGCGTTCATTTCAGTATTAAATGTATTGGCATAACTATGAAAATCTTAGTGCGGGCAAGAATAAATTCGTAAATATTTTATTTACCTAAGACTTAGACCGCATTGCAATGGAGGTAGTCTATACGTAGCCTATATGAATAGAGAAATAGATGGAAAAGTTAATATTATACTTAACATATACTCTAATTCTCCCTCTCTAAGAAAGGAAGCTGTGAAGAAGAAGAAGAAGAAGAAGAAGAAGAAGAAGAAGAAGAAGAAGAAGAAGAAGAAGAAGAAGAAGAAGAAGAAAGAATCAAATCTGTGGGAGCAGGTACGCTGGAGCGGGTAATGTATTTTACGAAAACTAATCCCACATGATTATCATCAAGATTTACACCAATTTCTGAATATCGGAGCTGGGTGACCTCCCCCCCCCCACGCCATTACAGCAAAATGGGACAGTGACCTGTGTTGGCACAAGGTCGGTTTCATCTAAACCAAGCAACTACTAACATTATATAGCCTACGGATTGGTCTTCAACTCCAGTCCCAAATAGATAAACTACACAACTTGAGGATGTAGAGGAATACGTCACTCAGTATTGGAAAACTGCCAACTTTTGATGTATTTTCATATTTCAGAAGTTTTATACTTACATTTTTCCTTCTAAGATCTCTTCAAACAACGTAGCAAGTTTTCAACTATGAAAATAATTGCAGCTGAAAATTTCTAGGGCCAGACTCCCTGGATTTTTTTCCACAATATTTCTTCTTCTATTTAATAATTAAAAAATTACAAAACAAGTAACGTCTCCACATAAAAGAAAAAAACTGGTGTTCTAGTAAGTCGAGCCGTTTCTTTACAGCTCATATAGGCCTACACGAGCCCTTTAAATGAGAAACCGCTACAGACTATTTACATTTTTTTTTCTAAAAGTGTATTCTAGATACATTTTTGGTATAGGCCTATGTAACATGATCGTGTATACGACAGGTATGCAAGAGGAGAATAATGTAGAAAAGGACAAATGAGAGACAGCAAACGGGTAAAATTATCCATATATTTTATAGAGTTAGATTATTATTATTATTATTATTATTATTATTATTATTATTATTATTATTATTATTATTATTACTTCTTCCTAAGCTACAACCCTAGTTGGAAAAGCAGGATGCTATAAGCCCAGGGGCTCCAACAGGGAAAATAACCCAGTGAGGAAAGGAAACAAGGAAGAGTAAAACATAAGAATAAATATTTCCTATAGCCTATAAACTAATAAAAAACTTTAACAAAACAAGAGGAAGAAAATTAAGATAGAATGTTGTGACCGAGAGCATTCTCAAGTAAGAGAACTTACCCAAGTCAGTGGAAGACCATGGTACAGAGGCTACGTCACTATCCGAAACTAGAGAACAATGGTTTGATTTTGGAGTGTCCTCCAAGAAGAGTTGCATCCCATAGCTAAAGTCTCTCCTACCCTTACCAAGCGGAAAGTGGCCACTGAACAAGAAATTGTTTTGTAATCTCTGTGTTGTCAGGTGTAAGCAAAGAGAAAATGAACCATAACCAGAGAGAAGGATCCAATGTAAAACTGTCTGACCAGTCAAAAGATACTATAACTCTCTAGCGGTAGTATTATGTACTTTAGAAAATCAAGTGAACAGAAATTTATATATATATATATATATATATATATATATATATATATATATATATATATATATATATATATGTGTGTGTGTGTGTGTGTGTGTGTGTGTGTGTGTGTGTGTGTGTGTAACAACTGAAATATATTGAAGTTATTGAATATGGAATATAGAAGATGTGGAATTCGTAATGAAGCATGAGTAGAATGAATAAATTAGTTGGTATTTTGGGATACTTGCTGAAAGGACTGTTGGGGATATAAGAGAGGAAGTTGAAAATTTATGGATTGAGAAAGTGACACAAGTCCTTCAGAATACAAGTGCGGGGATGTGGTTTAATGATGGTCATGTTATTATTATTATTATTATTATTATTATTATTATTATTATTATTATTATTATTATTATTATTATTATTATTTGCTAAGCTGCAACTCTAGTTAGAAAAGCAAGATGCTATAAATTATGTCCAAGGGTCATATTATTATTATCATTATTATCATTATTATTATTATTATTATTTGCTAAGCTGCAACTCTAGTTAGAAAAGCAAGATGCTATAGATTATGTCCAAGGGTCATATTATTATTATTATTATTATTATTATTATTATTATTATTATTATTATTATTATTTGCTAAGCTGCAACTCTAGTTAGAAAAGCAAGATGCTATAGATTATGTCCAAGGGTCATATTATTATTATTATTATTATTATTATTATTATTATTATTACTATTATTATTATTATTATTTGCTAAGCTGCAACTCTAGTTAGAAAAGCAAGATGCTATAAATTATGTCCAAGGGCTCCAACAAGGAAAATACCCCAGTTAGGAAAAAAAATAAACTACAAAAAAAGTTTAAGAACAATGACAGCATTAAAATAAATCTTACATATATAAACTATAGAAACTTCAAAATAGAAAGAAGATAAATAAGATAGAATAGTATGCCAGAACTCTAACCCAAAAGACAGTGGAAGACCATGGTACAGAGGCTATGGTACTACTCAAGATTAGAGAACAATGCCTTGATTTTGGAGTGTCCTTCTCCTTGAAGAGCTGCTTACCATAGCTAAAGTCTCTCTTCTACCCTTACAAAGAGAAAAGTTGCCACTGAACAATTACAGTGAAGTAAGAAGGCTTGTTTGGTAATCTCAGCGTTGTCCGATGTAGGAAGACACGGGAGAATGTGTAAAGAATAGGCCAAACTATTCGGTGTGTGTGTGTGTGTGTAGTCAAAGGGAAAATGAACCGTAACCAGAGAGAAGGATCCAATGTAGTATTGTCTGGCCAATCAAAAGACCCCATAACTCTCTAGTGGTAGTATCTCAACGGGTGGCTAGTGCCCTAGCCAGCCTTCTACCTATAAAAAGACAACAAAGGTTTGATTTTGGAGTGTCCTTCTCCTAGAAGAGTTGTTTACTATAGATAAAGAGTCTCTTCTACCGTTACCTAAAAGAAAGTAGCCACTGAACAATTACATTGTAGTAGTTTTAACCTCTTGAGAGAAGAAAATCTGTTTGGTAATCTCAGCGTTGTCAAGTGTATAAGGAAATATGAGAATGTGCAAAGAATAGGTCAGACTATTCTGTGTATATATAGGCAAAGGAGTAATGATTTATGACCAGAGAGAAGGACCCAATGTAGTACTGTCTGGCAAATCAAAGGACCCAATAACTCTCTAACTATAGTATATGGATTAACGTAATTTTTTATTTGATTTTTTCAGCCTTGTTTCTACATTTATTTGTTTTATGTAAAAATTCTATTTTATAAGACGATATTTTTAAATTTAAAGTTTTTTCTGTTGAAATGCTGGTTTAACCTCCTTCCCGCTTATTTTAATTTATAAGTGTCTAGTTTAATGTTTTGTTTTCTTTTCTGTGTTTTCCGAGTCCTTGGATGGTAACAGACACCGGTGTTTACCAGTGAGGAACTTATTCGCTAAAGTAAACAGTCGAGACCTAAGGCTTCCCGGACCTACTGCAGCTGCTGGATAAATTGAGCCCTTTGAGGATTGCGCCACCCACCATTGACAGCTGCAGGTGCATTTCTGCCACCTGCAGTGTTTTGCTGTTCCTGCGTGCTCTCTTCTGAAGTCTGCAGAGCTGACGCATTAAATCCCGGCTTTGAGGAGGACTCAAGAGGCACCCCCGTTGACGCATCCTCGTCATGACCAGCTGCAGGAGTCTTAGAGCTCGTGGTGAACGTAGGGAGACAGTGGCCAGGTAGGAACTTTTATTACCCATTTTTATTAATTTGGGGCTATATTTCCCTGCCTTTGGTGAGGAGTCCTACGGAGCTGTACTCCCTACAGTATTAGTGTGCCTGTGGAGCTGTTACCTTATTTGGAGCTGTGGGTGTTGTTTTTCTCCAGCCTCAAAGAGTGTGATATGGCTAGGTATTTAGTGTTTTTTTTTATTTAGTGTTTAATTATTTTATTTAACTCTCTCTAGGTGAGATTGTGTTGTTTCCCATTGGGGAATGTTATTATAGTTACCCATTCGGGTGTTTAATCATTAATTGACTCTCTCGTTGAGAGTGTGCGGTTTTCCGTTGGGGAATTTTGTTATTATTGGTTAAATGATAATTGTTAATTATTAATTGCTTAAAATTTTCATTTAGTTATTTTTTAACCATTAATTGTTATTTGTTTAGTGTTAAGTTGATAAATTGTTAGGTAGTCACAAGGTTGGCTTTTCAGAAAAATTGGTGTTAATAAATGATATAATATGCAAGAGGTAGCAGTGATTAAAAGACAGGACTTGATGGCTTGGGTGCTAGGTAGAGACTACCCTTTATTCATACGCTACATGGGACTACATGATACTACATCCCCCTTATCACATACAAAGGATTGATTACACATAATAACTAATCTGGCATATAAGTACAAAGAGATAAACGATGAAAGTTCCATATTCAAACGTATTCCATTGTTTTCATCCCTTCACAATAAACATGCATAGTACAATTTGTGATTGTGGATAGTAATATAAACATAATAGCTATCATCTTTGCAGACTTTGGTCCGAATAGTGTTGGTTACAGCAGGGCAGTCATAAATATGAAAAAAAATGGCAAATTATAATTTTTTTTTTTTTGATGCAAAGAACAACAACACCCAAAATATATTAAAACAAAATGGAAACCTGATACACATGTAATGACAGTGTTCGAAATGGAGCCTGTTTTCCAGTCCGAGACTCGTAAATTTTCAAATAAAATTCATTATTCTGAATCACTTATCAGTCCTGAGACTGATAACTTTTCTTGAGTTTCAAACTCTGGTAACGACCCCTCAGAATTTTCGGTCATGAAACGATGGGGGGGGGGGAGTTGTATAATACTATTTAACTTAACACTTTATGGGAATTTACGGCATGTGACCGCGTTACTTTCAATATATCTGGATGGGGTTTTCACCAGCCGGCCGGACTTGGTATACACCGCTGTCGGGTCTGTAGTGTTATCACTAGTTGCGAGTCTTTGGTGGGTTATTTCGGTCTCACTAGGTGGCGGCAGCGATATATAGGCGGGTCGTGGTGGAGGCTGTGCTGATGATGCTGGAGCCTGCTGCCGGGTGTTGGACGGTTCTGTGTTTGTCGCGACTGGTGTCGGACAGATGTGGGACCGGTTCCTCCTGAGGCACGCTCCGTTTTGGGCTTCCACAATGTATGATTGGGGTTCTTCTGACTTACGTACCACTCTGCCTGGCACCCATGTGTGGCAGGCCTTGTCGAATATTCGGACTGGTTGTTCGGGGTGGAGGTCTGCCGTTGTGTCCGATTTGGTCCTAGGCGGTCCTGGAGGTGGTTGCGGGTCGTAATGTGTGAGAGATGTGGTTCGTATCGGCCTGGTAGGTCAAACATGAGCTCTACGGGGCTGGTTGTCTTATTGTCGATCGGGATGGCCCGTAAGTGGAGTAATGCAGTATGCATATCACCGCCTGTCTCAAGGCATTTTTTGATAATCGCCTTGCATGTTCCAACTGCGCGCTCTGCGAAGCCATTGGACTGAGGGTAATGTGGGCTTGATGTGATGTGCTCAATACCCCAGGCTTTTGTGAAGTCCCTCATGGCTGCTCCCGTGTATTGAGGTCCGTTGTCTGAAACCAGGGTTTTGGGGCATCCGAACAGCGAACACAGGAATTTGAGGTGGTTGGCCACACTTTCAGATGACAGGTTTTTTAGTTCGGTGACTATTGGGAATTTTGTGAAATAATCAGTTGTGATCAGATATGTCTTGTGGCCAATTTGGAAGATGTCCGAAGCGACTTTGAACCAGGGCATTGGGGGAATGTCATGATGAGTGGTTTCACTAGGACTTTGCTGGGGCTGGTACTTCTGGCATATGTCACATGCCCTGACCTTGTCCTCTATATCCTTTGCGATGTTGGGCCAGAATACACACTCCCGTGCCAGGGCTTGTGTTTTTGTGATCCCTTGGTGGGACTGGTGGAGCTGGTCCAGTATCCGGCCTCTGACCTCTTTGGGGATGATAACTTGTCGCCCTTTGAATATGACTCCGTCTTCCACGGCAAGGCATTCTCTGTATGAGAAAAACTGGCGGATATCGGGGTGACAGCCTTTTACTGAGTTAGGCCAACCCTCGATGATAGTATGCTTGAGAGTGCGCAGCACTGGGTCGGTGTCAGACCTATGGCGGACCTCTTCCAAAATCTGGGGACCAAATTTTATGAGTGCAACTGATATCACATCGATGTCATCTAGTTCCAGTCCGTCCACTCGTGTATCCAAAGGGATTTCCTTGTCATTTTGTGGGTTAGGAAGGCGTGATAGGGCCTCAGAGAGTACAAGGGTTCGTCCTTCCTTGTACTTGACCCTCATGTCATACCCCTGCAGTTTCAAGAAGAGACGTTGTAGTCTAGGTGGGGCACTGATCAGTGGCTTCTCCCAGATATTAATGAGGGGTTTGTGGTCAGTGACAGCTTCGAAGTCTCTTCCGTATAGGTAGGTATGGAATCGTTGCACGCCGTGTACTAGTCCAAGGGCCTCTCGCTCGATATTGCTGTAATTTGCCTGCGTTGGTGTCAGGGCTTTGCTGGCGAATGCTATTACCTTCCCGTCTTGGATGAGGGCCGCCCCGAGGCCTTTTTGCGATGCATCGACTTCAAGAGCCACAGGTCGAGTTGGGTCATAGTAAGACAGCGTGCTTGATGGCGCTATTTGGCGTTTCAGGTGTTGATAGGTGGATTCATGGTCTTCTTCCCATTGGAAGGGCACATCTTCCTTGACCAGATCTCAAAGTCTTTGTGACTGAGCTGAATAATGTGGTACATAGGGGCTGTGAATTTTCATATAATTAATATGGACCAATTTTGAATCTAAATGACAACGACGATTACGTGAATTGGACATATAGCTAGATTTTATCTAGACAGATGTTCTAACAGCTGCTGATATACAGTAACCGGCATTCCACAAAGTGTATAGCTTGCCTTTTTCCAAAATTTTTTTTATCTCAAACACTGCAAGTTTCTATTTGAATGCACCTTGATTAGGCATAAAGACAACTTTAGAGTTTATTGGATTTAAAATTAAACTAAATTATTATTCGTAATTGGCATGATTTTGTTGACAACTAAATTGGGTTAAGTTTTAGTAGAGAGACTTTTGAAATATTGTTATCATTTTTCAAAATTTTCAGGTTAAGGATTACAGCACATCCACCCCCTGCAAGTGCCCAGCGGCAGGTCGTGTACCTTTGACGGGTCTGGCATCATGCCCTTGCTGGTATAGCGTGTTCTGAAAAACTCGATTTCTGGTTTTGAAATGGAGCATTTCTTCGAGTTTAGGCTAAGTCCGTGTTGGGCTGCACGCTGCATGAACTCCATCAGGTTTTTGTCGTGTTCCGACTGGTCTTTCCCACATATTGCCACGTCATCAGCGATGCCAATAACACCTGGGAGATTCTCGATGATGGAGTCCATCCTGGCTTGAAATATGTCCTGGCTTACATTCAGCCCGAATGGTAGCCTTGTCCTACAATACCGGCCGTGTGGTGTTCGGAACGTTGTCAGTAGTTGTGAGTCCTCATGTAGTGGTATACTCCAGTAGCCTGCTTTGGCGTCTAGCTTGGAGAACACTTTCGCTTTGGAGAATACCGGGTTGATCTCTTCTAGAGTGGGAATCTTGTGGGGACATCTTTTGAGGTTTTGGTTGAGCCGCTTGGGGTCCAGGCAGATCCGTAGGCTTCCATCGGGTTTTGTGACATACACAAGGCTGCTACACCAGTCTGTGTGTTCCGTTACGCGTCTGATAACCCCCTCTTTCTCCATAGTGTCAAGTTCGGACTTGATGCGGGGCTTCAGGTGGATACTCACCTTACGGGGCGGATCACAGAAAGGTATCGCGTCATCCTTGAGGTGGAGCATCGCGGGCTCTTTTAGTTTGCCGATACAGTCAAACTGTGCTGGGAATTGCGCTTTTAGTTGTTCGACTGACCTAATAGGGCCTTGTTGGCTTGGTTGCTCAGGTATTCCAGTAACGTCGTTGACATTGATATCCACAATACCGAGTTTTTGGCATGAGGGAAGGCCAAGTATGGCTGGACCAGACACATCGACCACGAAGAACTTTTCTTGCGAGAATGCTGGGTTGCTGAGTTTGCGGACGCTCAGCATTAGTGACCCTAGGCAGGGAATATTGTCGCCACTGTATGATGTTAGTCTTACTGACGGTTCTGGGGATAGTACGAGGCTGGTGGGTGCATCACCAAACATTTGCTTGTATGTCCGCAGGGGCAGCGTATTGCCCCCGGAACCCGTGTCGATTTTGAGTTTCAGGGGCCCATAGGCTGGGGGGTTTTCATGCTTGACCATGAGCTTTGAGAATGCTTCTCGTTTCGGTGCCACTCCTATGTCGGATATCGTTATCATGTCGAAGTTTGGCATATAATCTGTTTCTTCATCAAGATTAGGGTTTTCATTAACCATGACTTCGTGTTGCCTGTGGTTAGGAGCCCGATTCGGCCGTCGGTAGGAGCGCCCTCTTGTCTTGCTCTGACGTTGTGTCTGCTGCGTGTTGTCTCCTGGCATTGTTCTGCCTCCATCAGTTTTGCGGTACATCTTTTTCCAGTGCCCCTTGATGCCACAACCACTGCATCTGTCATTGTAAGCGGGGCATGACCTTATGGGATGGCTAAGCCCACAGTTCCAGCAGGGGTTGTCCGTGGTTTGTAGTTTGTTCCGTGGCTCGTTACTTTCCCTTCGAATTGCATCCACGTTGGTATGGCTTGTACTTGTGTTCTCAGAGCTCATCTGTATGGAGCGTAATGATGCCGTGAAGGCCGCAATGGCCTCGTATTCCCGACCTCTCTCTAGAACGTTGCTCACAGCATAGCCCTTCGGTTTAGTTAGGAGTTCTTTCCGAAATTCTTCGAATTGTGACCGTAGTATGGTCATTTCGATAAGTCGTTCGTTGAGTTCTCCGTCTTCAAACTCGCACTTTGTCGCTTTTTCACGGAGTCTGGCCAGGAATTGACTGATTGTTTCAGCAGGTTTCTGTTTGGTATTTGCAAATTCGAGGCGGTGAACTCGGAAATTTATTTTGACCGTTGCATCAACCTCACTTTCAATAAGCCTCCATATGTTATGCGGCACACGTTGCTCCTGTTCAGTGAGGCCGCTCGCCAAGATACGCCTCATGCCCTCATCGCCGAGGGCAATTTTAATTTTAGTTGCTTGCTTGCCCGGGTCTGTGACTTCCTGGTTTTCGAGGTATAAATTCATGCGTGCCTTGAATGCACGAAACGATTCGGCCAGGGGCTGGTGAGCCCAGTCCATACTTGGGCATTTAGGCTGGGCCATGATTGGATTTGGTTTCGAGAGGGTGTTACACAATAGATAGATAGTGATTGGATTAATAACACAGTTTACGGTTCACAAAGAGAGACATATAATAAGAGTTTGGAAATCACTACAAAAATTTGTCACTGGTAGTCGGCACGGTTTTCAGTTTTGTTTACACTGCTGAATGTACGTCTTTGTTTGGCTCATTTTGTGAAGTAGTGCACAGATAACAATAGCCAAAATACTTGTAAGTAATCTATTCACAACTTTCTTCACTATTCTCACTGTAATCACGGTGCACTAATGTCCATTCTATACCATATCCTGACGATATAAGTTATGTATGGTTGTTATCTGGGCCGGTATGACAGTCTTTGTCTGGTTGCTGTTGGGTGAAAATGGCGTCATCTGCAGCCGCTGGTAATAAACTCTGGCTGATTATGAGTCCTCTTCTCAGTTATTACGGACAGGAGAGGTATGTAAAGTGTCTCTATGGTCCGGGTTTGTTGATGGAATGGCGTGGGGTGCGTTACCACGCTGCTAGCATGATATAATATGCAAGAGGTTGCAGTGATTAAAAGACAGGACTTGATGGCTTGGGTGCTAGGTAGAGACTGCCCTTTATTCATACGCTACATTGGACTACATGATACTACAATAAATATTGTTAAGTTTACCCAAGTGTTTTCGTTACCACTGACCAATTCTACTAAGGATATTTACACTATCACTGTCCTCCCTATTCGTGCAATAAGAACTTGCACCACGACCCGACAAGGGTCGTGACAACAACTATCCAGGATTGGGTGAAAGGAGCAATTCTCCCTTTGAATGAGAGTAAATGTGACCGCAACATACACAGGAACATAATATTGATTGATATACTTGGGAAGTTGTAAAGGAAAAGTTCTTTAGTGATAAAGAAAGGGAAATAATACAAAGAGTCATAAGTTAACTTGTGGAATTAAACAGGGAAGAACATGCGTGGACCAAGTACTACCTATGAAACAGATTTGTTAAAAGTTTGAAATTTAAAGTTCAAATTTGTACAAACTGTGCTTAAACCATGAACATTCTAGAATGATAATTGTAGGCCAACATGGGTGGCATTAAAGACATATAACTTAAAAGCTAATTTATCAAGGCCAATTAAAATTTCTATGATAAAAACAAATCATGTAATCGCAGAGGACTGAGTGGCTACTGGTTACTATAAAGATGTTTAAAATGACCAACTTCCATGGCTTTGGTGTTTATTTCATTCATGGATGGATTGTTAATTTGTGAGATTTTATTCAATCTATTCAGTTATAAAAAGAAAAAAAATCAGGTGATTTTCATCATGTCGTACATTTTCCATATAAACTCACTCTAAAAGTAATGAATGCAACTATAGTGAATTTTAGCCATGTGGGCCCACCATTCGTAATTTTATAGTCAAGTGCATACGAATAAGGTAAAAACATATCTAGACCTTGATACGGATCTCATCCTCATGTTCGCTAATGGAAAAAGTTGACCTGGAATGACCTACGCTACAATACAGTGGGATTAATAACATTAGCGTAGGGGTGGGGGGCTGGGTGCAATAGCCTCACACCTTTTTGACGAAAATTAACTTTTCAAAATTTTACTTCAGAAAATATCAAAAGATATTAAACAGCATAAATTTAGTAACTCGGAAAATCTTCAAGGATATATAGTTTCATAAATTTAGTAACTCATCCTTCATAATAATTATCAGTCTAAAGCAATTTCTCGAATAGAAGTTTTACGTTAAAATGTATTTCTATGTTAGATTAAGGAATTATTCTACTTACATACACACATATACACACACACACATATATTTATATATATATATATATATATATATATATATATATATATATATATATATATGTATATATATTTATATATATATATATATATATATATATATATATATATATATATATATACATTTAATTATATGCATATACATATAACACACACACACACACACACACATATATATATATATATATATATATATATATATATATATATATATATATATAAATATATATATATATATATTCTTATATATATATATATATATATATATATATAGAGAGAGAGAGAGAGAGAGAGAGAGAGAGAGAGAGAGAGAGAGAGAGAGAGAGAGAGAGAGAGAGAGAGAGAGACTACCAGCAAATTTTCTTAATTCGTGAATACATTATCTCCTTTTCCTTCACCTGCTTCGTTTATAATCTCTATGGATCCATTCTGTTATTCTTAATGTCCATATATCATCTGTCTTTATTATACGTCCATTTCTTTTTCTTACAAGTTGTCAGAAGATCCTCTACTTTTGTTTGCTCTTGTATCCATGTTGCTCTTTTTCTGTAACTCAGTGTTAATCCCACCATTTTTCTTTCCATATCTAATGTTCTTATGCTGTAGTAAGGCTCCAAAGTTGGTACTGATAGGATCATCTGATTAAATATTTTCTTCTTTTTTTTTCTTTTTAGAAAAAGTCCATTTTAATTTTCGAAATCTTTTTGTTAATCAAAATCTCTCCATCCAATGATCTTCCTCCTTTTAAATTTAGTCTGGTGTCCTGGGGAAACACTTATTTTCTGTCATAAGTATATACTGTATATTCATTACAGTCTCTAGAGGTTCGTCCTTAACCCTATCTTAGTTTTGCTCATATTCATCTTCATCCTACATTTCTGCTTTCTCTATATAAATCTTCTATCGTCCTTCCATTATTAGCTAAATAGAACTAAATGATCTGCAAATTTTAAGCTGTTAAGGTATTCCCCATTGATGTTAATTCCTACATTTCTCCAATCTATATTCCTATAAACTTGTAGGCATGCTGTGAATGACCTAGGAGAGATAGCGTCTCTTGTCTAACTATTTTTCTCACTTGGAATTTCCTCACCAAATGTGTGTAGTTTTGGGATTGCTGTACTACTAGTGTCTTCAAGTGTTCTAACGTAAGTATCATCTATTCCTTGTCTTTGAACGACTTTCATTACTGCTAAAGTTTTGACAGAATCAAAAGCTTCTTTGAAAGGCATTTACGGTGGTTTGTCATTTTTCCATTAACTGGTTAATTACATGGATATAGTGAGTAGTTGAATATCCCCCTGCCCTCTTGGCTGATTTAGGTCTAGCTTTCTTTCCATGTTTCCTAACATGAGTTTTGTAAATATTCCATATATTGTTGAGAGTAAACTTATTATGCGGCATTTTTTCAGGTCTTTTGTATCTTTTTTCGTGAAATAATAAATGATACAGTTTTTCCCAGCTGAAAATATAGAGCAGTTTTGTAAACATTTTGTGTAAATTTCAGCTAAATTTACGACTATGAAATATTCTCCATCTATCAATAAATCATTTGTAAGGCAACCATCTGTTGTTTTGCCTCTTTTCACGCCTTTACTTCTAGTGTTACTTTTGGTACCGTCTCAGGAGTTTCATCATTTCTATTGGCAATGTTATTTCACATATCGCGATTGTTATCACTCCATCTCTTTTGTTGACACATCCATTATCATCCGTTAAAGCAAATAGATGTTGGTTGTGGTGGCCTATGTGTAAACGTCCCTGACTGGTGATTGCGAGACTGGTGCTCGAGTGCCGCTCAAACTCGTTAGTTCCTTTGGTCGCTGCAACCTCACCATCCTTGCGAGCTAAGGATGGGGGGTTTGGGGAGCCTATAGATCTATCTGCTGAGTCATCAGGCCATCCTTGGTCATAGTTTGGGTTGAGAGGGAGCTTGGGCGCTGATCATATGTATATATGGCCAGTCTCTAGGGCATAGTCCTGCTTGATAGAACAATGTCACTGTCCCTTGCCTCTGCCATTCATGAGCGGCATCTAAACCTTTAAACCCTCTTCCTAGACTTCTTTTCATTAACTTGATCCTTCTTCCTTTCTTTAGTGTTTCCCCAATTTTGGTCTGATTATGTTTACAAATTTCTTGAGTTTTTAGTTTATTTCATGTTTTAGATAGTTATGCTAATTCTGTTTTATCTCCCTTTGATTTTACCCTCATTTCCCGTATTTTCTTTATTAAATTGTTGGTGTTTCCTGATAGTTTTCTTTGATCTTGTTTAGGAACTTTTCCACTGATCTCTTGCGCTGATTCCAGTACACATTTTGTTAAGTTACTGTTCATTTTTTCTTGACTTACTTCCATTTCATCATGTAAGCTAAGAGTACCTATTTTGTATTGATTACAGAAGTGTTTATTTTCTTTCTTAAAACTTGCATTTCCTTTCTTTCCTTCGATCTAGACAAATTTTGCTTCTCTCCATTCTATGGTCGCTTGACTTTAACTGGTTTAACACTGTTACATCTTTGACTAAATTATCTTTTTTCACTGAGAATAAAATTCATTTAGTGTTTCTTTTCTAGATTTAGGCTTCTCCATGTCCATTTTTCATGTTCATTTTTATTAAAAATAACAGGTGTTCATGATGAATAGATTGTTTATTTTTTTATTTCAAGCAAATTTTACAAGCATATCTCCAATGTTGTTTCTTGTGCTAACTCCAAATTTGCCTACAGTTGATTCCCCTCTCTTCTTTTGACCTACTTAACATATAAATAATTCAAAACAAATGCAAATAGAGTCCTATGTTTTTTTTCTTTTTATTATTCCAGGATTTTCAAAAGAAAAATTCCTTTTCTTCCTCTGTATTGGATATTGTTGGTGTATACGTTTGAATGATCTTCATTTTATACTTTTTATTTAGTTTGATAATCAACCCGGCAATCCTATTACTGATACTAAAAGATTCTCCTATATTACCAGCATGATTTTTATGTCCTCTGAAGCAAAGGATATGACCCTCTTTTAACTCTATATAAGATTACCCAGTTATTTCAATATCACCACATCCTATTATATCCCAATTTAATCATTTCATCTCTTCTAGTAACACACCAAGATCTGCTTCCCTAGACAGGGTCCTGACATTGTACGTTGCTACGTTCTGTTTCCAAAGGTGGCCTTTTCTATTCACCACACACACACACATACACCATATATATATATATATATATATATATATATATATATATATATATATATATATATAGATAGATAGATAGATAGATATAAATAGATACAAATATGTAAATGTACATGTATATAATTGAATACATATATATATATATATATATATATATAGAGAGAGAGAGAGAGAGAGAGAGAGAGAGAGAGAGAGAGAGAGAGAGAGAGAGAGAGAGAGAGAGAGAGAGAGAGCATTTTGCTAATTGTAAGGTATTTTAAAAAACCTTGATATTTTATAACCATTGCAGTATTATCTATTGTATGGATTACTTTTCAGTTTGTGAAGTTCTCATCTTCGTACCTTTTCACCATAGTTTAAAATCAAAGACAAATAACGTAATTGTCAATTAAAACATAAGATAATTGTCCTCTATAAACTAGAAATTAGACGAAATTAAAAATATAAAAGCCGTTAGACATTCAAAGATAAAATTAGAACTGAAAAACGAATGATAGATATAATAAATCGCAAATAAAAACATAGTAAACTCAGAAAACTGATAGCCCTAACTTGGTCGGTGTTGGAATGAATTTATAGCAAAGAACCAAGATCCTTTGTGTGATTTTGGTAAATTCATCAGGTAGGCCTACCGTATTTTTTGATAGCCACTGTGTACAAATTGTAACTGGTCACATAAAATTCGTCCAGAAATATGATTTTGTAGTTGATATAATCAGCTGTCAGATACCAGGAAATCGCATCCGAGGGGGGTTCCCCTCGTAAAAAAGAAAAAAAAAAAAAATAATAATAATAATAATAATAATAATCTGGGGGAGGACCCCAAGGTCCCGCGTCGTCATGGACTTCTCAAACTTAAGCTCTCCACTCAAAAAGACTCTCCTTACGAGACACGTAACTGGTTTATTTCATCTTATCATCATCATAATCTCCTCCTACGCCTATTGATGCAAACAGCCTCGGTTATATTTCGCCCCTGAATAAGGTCAATAGAAGAAGAATGCTATGTATCTATGGATATTCTTGACAAAGTATCATGCAAGCTTAATATATAGTATATATATATATATATATATATATATATATATATATATATATATATATATATATATATATATATAATTACCATCATCATCTCCTACGCCTATTGATGCAAAAGGCCTTAGATTTTGCTAGTCGTCTCTATCTTGAGCTTTTAATTGAATACTTCTCCACTCACCATCTCTTACTTCGCGATTCATAGTCCTCTGCCATGTAGGCCTGGGTTTTCCAATTCTTCTAGTGCCTTGTGGAGCACAACTGAACGTTTAATGAACTATTCTCTCTTGGGGAATGCGAAGAGCATGCTCAAATCATCCCCATCTACCCTTCATCATGATCTCATCAACATATGGCACTCGAGTAATCTCTCTTATAGTTTGATTTCTAATCCTGTCCTGCCATTTAACTTCCAATATCCGAGGGCTTTGTTCTCAAGTCTGCTAAATCTATTGGAGATTGTTTCATTGCCATACCATGACTCGTGCCCATAGAGTAACACCAATCTTACTAAACTGATATATAGTCTGATTTTAATATGTAATTTCAGACGATTTTATTTCCAAATTTTACTCAACCTAGCCATTGTCTGATTTGCTTTTTTCAATCTTTCACTAAACTCTAATTCTAAAGACCCTGTATTGGATATCATAGTTCCTAAATACTTAAAAGATTCTACCTCATTAATCCTTTCTCCTTCCAATGATATTTCATCTTCCATTGCATACTCCGTTCTTATCATCTCTGTCTTTCTTCTATTTATCTTCACCCCAACCTCGTGTAATATTTCATGTATTCTGGTAGGCAAGCATTGCAAATCATGTGGTGTTCTGCTAATAAGGACAGCATCATCAGCATACTCTAGGTCTGTTTAATTCCTATCACCAATCCAGTCTAATCATTCACCACCATCTCTGACTGTTCTACGCATTACAAAATCCACGAGGAAGATAAACAGCATAGTTGACTACACATTTCCTTGGAGTACTCCACTATTCACTGGAAATTCATTTGATAAGACTCCATTAACATTAACTTTGCACTTGCTATGCTCATGAACCGACTTAATCAAATTTACATATTTATGATGAATTCCATAATAATGCAGGACTCCCCACAAAATTGGCCAGTACACACTATCAAAGGCTTTTTCATAGTCAACAAATGCAATCAAAAGGGGATTTCTATATTCTACTCATTGCTGTACATGTCTCAAAAGGAAAATTTCGTCAGTCCAACTTCTACCTTTTCTAAATCCTGCTTCTTCATCATTCAGCTTTTTATCAACCTTTCTCTCCAGTCTCTTAAGAATAAGCATACTATATATTTTCATAACAAATGACATAAGTGTTATTCCTGTCATTATTGCAATCAGTCAGGTCTCCTTTTTCTTTTCTTCTTTTTTATTCATTTTTTTTTTTTTTTTTTTTTTTTTTTTTTTTTTTTTTTTTTTTTTTTGCTCTTTTCACCAACACTCCTCTCATTCATCAAGTTTTACCTCTTCATGCCACATTCTACAAAATAATCTTGTAAGTAATCTGGGAGTCTCTTCATTCTCGGCCAGTATCATCTCGACAGTTATTCCAGCATATCCCGGGGCTTTCCATCTCTTTAAGGATAGCTTCGACTTCAAACACACTGAATTCATTCATGGCCACATCAAGGTCTTCATCAGCTTCAGGTATATCAATCAAATTATTCCCTTCATATCTCCTATTCATAACATCACTAAAGTGTTTCATCTAGCCTAACGTTGTCTTTCTTCATCTTCTGTTGCTATAACAGAGCCATCTCTCTTTTGATGGTTATATGCTCCTTATTCTTTGCCGCAGTCGAGATTTCATTAATAATTCTATGAGCAATTCTTACAGCATAGCCATTTCTAGAATTCATAGCTTCTCTCCAGTCATTCCTGACTCTTGTTTTGGCTTCACTATCAATACTGGAATACCTAGCATGCTCTACATTGTAATTTTCATCACTTCCTCAAAAACTTTCTACAATCAATTTCTGTCTTTGTCTCCTTTTTATAGTATTCCAAGTATCCTTTGATATCCATGTCTTTTTCCTTGTAACTGTGTGTCCCAAGACTTCACTACTAACTGACTGATATATGTTCTTAATATCACACCATTCTTCATTAACTGTCTGCTATTTGTCTCTTAAAGTCTCTAAGACTGCAAATTAATTCCTATATTCAATTGCAAATGTTTCTCAGTGCTCTTTTTCTAAAAGCTTAGTTGTATCAAACCTAGGAATTCTATCTATCTTTCTGTTGGGTGCTTTCAGTTTTAATTTTGGTGTGGCAATGAGGAGCTGGTGATCACTATCAATATCAGCACCTCTATAGCTTCTTATATTTCTCAGAGTCCCCCTTCTCTCTTTATTAATGGCAATGTGATGTATAGAGTACCTCCAATGATAAGATTGTTTGCTGAACAGAAACTTATGAAATGTGCTCCATTTTCATTTACAACTTCGCCAAGACCATCGACACTCATCACATTCTCTATCCCTTGATTATTTCTTCCAACTTTAGCATTGAAGTCTCCAATCACAATTTTCATATCTCTCTGGGCTCTCATCTATTACACTCTGCAGTTCTTCATAGTATTCATCTTCCCCTTCTTCGGGGAATCATTTGTTGTGGCATAGCAAACTATAATACTCATATTACACTGCTTTGATTTGAACTTTGCTCTCCACTCGGTTCATGCCTTTTCTGGTCTTGGTGTCATCATCATTCCTACCCCTTCTCTTCCAACTGCATCTGATCTTCCTGGTCTAAAGTTTCCTTACCAATCCTCTTACAACGTGTTTCACTTAGGGCCAAGATATCCAAAATATATTTCATAAATTCACTCTCCACTTGTTGTAACTTCCAAACCTGATTCATGGATCTAACATTCCAATTATCTATTTTCAATTTTTCTTCAGTATTTATAAACCGGGAGATTCTTAGCAACCCGCTACACCCGAGACTGGGGGCCATTCTGTCATCTTCTTTTTCCATGACTGACTAAATCCATAGAGGATTCATTGGCTAGATACATCAAAGGATAGCCAGTTCCTTGTGATGTGAGTGCCTATCTAACTAAGGCAAGTGACCCGTGCCGGTCCATATTAATTCTAGTATGATCAGCCCCCAGGCATCAGGAGTAAAAGCCAAAGAAACAGTTTGTCCATTGCCTTAAACACGATCCATCACCCTACTGCCAGTAACTTCATCGAGATTTATAGGGTCATTTCTCTACACCCAAAGCTCTCATTACTTCACCAAGTTGCTCATCTGCTTATACGAGTATAACCGTTGGCAAACATGTATTGCTAAGATATACCGCCTAGCATGGTATTATATATATATATATATATATATATATATATATATATATATATATATATATATATATATAGTTTTTATGTAGAGTACGTACATGTAGGCCTGTAGGTGTAAGCCCACAGTGGATGCTAAAAGAAAATGAAACTAAAAGGTTAAAACTACTAGTGGCATTTTTGGGCTCAAGCCATGTCGTCCTGATGGAAGGTTCCTATAGGTAGCTTTCTAAGGGATATTTGGCTACAGTGATATTCCCAGAGAATTGATCTTTAGGTCTCCAGAATTCTAACTCCTGGCGCGAATATCCTTAAAAGTTTTCTTAAGGATATTGCATAATATCAAGGGACGTATATCTTGATATGACACATAGCAATCTTCACCCCGAATAGCGTTTTCGTTTTGAGGGAGAAGAGTGGCAAAAACCGAAGGGGAGCCGTTATCAAGGTTACCCTTCCTCCCGTACTATTACGAGTCTCCAAGATGGCGCTCATTCCTATTTCTGTAGCGATTGCGCACGGTGGTGTTCCCTGTTTATCTTCCTTATGTCGATCGTATACGTTAAGAGTTTCGGCGATTTAGGTAACCGAGTTCTCGCCCCGCGCTAGGCTACCTAGCCTATGCGCTTTAGTATACTTTCATACATTATCCCCGTTTACCCTCGTGTATCGTTTTATCAATTCAACAGGAGATAGTATATTTCCTAGAATTAGTTATATAACTCTATACTCGTCTCCTGTGGAGATTTAAGGGTAATCCCTCCTTCCCTCTGAGTACCGCCATAGGCGACAACCCTATCTTGGTCTTGCCATAGAGTAATTCACTCCGGCTTGACTAGGCTAGTGTTTTCTGTCTCCCACCCTTGCCGGCGAGTATCCCGGCTTGGGTTTTCAACAGAACCTCAGAGTATTCCGTCTTTCCGCCGGCGGCCGAGCAGCAGGGCAAGTAGTCACTCCCCTGCTGGCTTAGAGCTGTCGGCATAGGAGGCTAAGCCTCCCTAGGCCACAATTGAAGTGGAAGTATGATGCAGCCACCTTTTCCCCTGCGGTGTGGAAGACTAGTCCTGTGACGGCAGACCCTAGGCTGAAGAATAGATATTCTTCTGCCGCCTAGGATGGCGCCAATACTGAAACAAAGTTTCACCCTTGTGTGGAAGTGGTGGCAATCCTGCCGCCTTCTTCTACACTTAATACAGGACCCTTTTCCCTGCCCCTCTCTGTCCTTTAGCGATGGCCTAGCTATCGCAATCCTGTGGCCATCGTCCTACACTCTCACCGCTCGCCGGGTAGATTGTGGTGCCGGCCGGCTCCTACATAAGCAGCTGTTTGGTCACTCAGTCTTTCCCTTATGGACGCAAGGCTCCGGGAAAGGTTGTGCCGGCTGTCGGTGGGATTCCCCTCTACTGTTGAGTGTTCTTCAGTCCTCCCTTGGACTGCCATCCACATTCCTGAAACAGGCAGTAACCGGCAACAGGTCTTGTGGCTGGATGGAAGCTTGAATGATACATTCTCCCCTTCCATTTAAACCCTCATTCTGGAGGAAGGCAGTAAGGTTAATACTTACACCCTTATCTATTGTAAACATACACTTGAATAAGGCAGCCCTTCACTCCATGCTTTCTCTCTCTCTGTCAGCTAGTGCCGCCAGGTACTAACCCAGCCGGCAGTATGTCGGTTGGACTGGTGCCGTCAGGTACTAACCCAGCCGGCGGCATGCCGACTGGATCGGTACCGCCAGGTACTACTATCCAGCCGGCGACATGCCGGCCGGACCGTGCCGCCAGGTGCTAGCCTAGCCGACAGCTTGCCGGCTGAACTACAGTATATAATTATACAATAGCCAGTATATTTACAGTATAATATATACTGCAGACAGAAAACTATAGTATATATTATACAGTAGTTATTTTCCAACTTACTTTGTGTATCCTTGCACAGTCTATTGTTGAGACCAATCCTATATTGAAAGAAAAGATTTCCTTCAATACATGGATAGTGAATCAGTTAATAACTTACCCCACAATATTAAAGAACTTGAGAAGGGTCAGTGTTAGTATACACTTTTTCTATCCCTAGAGGTTAGAACCCTTCTCTTTGAGTTTGCCTTGATAAGGAATCTCTAAAACTTTAATATTGGGGGAGGTCACAGCAATTGACTTGACAGGAGACACAAGTATGTGTCCTTCCTATTTCCCTTCTAGTTTACTATTCTAAGCTATAATGGTTAAAATATTAATATTTTGCATATCTGCTTATCATGTGAGATAAACAACTGCATACTCATTTAAATTTCCTCTCTTTACAGGAGGAACCCCAAATGAAGTGCGACGTGATCTTCTGTAACCACAGGAGTAGGAACTTCTGTGGTCACAAAGCATGCAGGTCTCATGCCCTCTGCACCATCACTACCGAAACCCTGTGGTACTGAGACACCCAAGACTGAACATCTGCCGGACCTTGGTGACCGAAGGTTTCGACGACCCCAAGTCAACGGAGTCAAGGGATGCAGCACGGGAAAAGCTGCGCAAATGGGTACGAAGGTTCCAGAAGAACTCTCCGGGACCGCACCTGCCTAACAACAGGATGCGTAGCTTGCTGTTCCCGAAAGCAGGTAGTGAAGCTGTCATACCCCAAGCACGACCCAGTCCTCCCAGCGTTCAGATTGCCATCGATACGGATGTCAGTGAGGCATTGCAAGGCATGGACATCCACCAAGAGGAAAGGATGTCTGAAGTGTCCACGGACACTGAAAAGGATCTAGTGAAGGATGATCCCGAGGAGGAGTCTACTCTACCTCTGGAAGGAGGAGATGCCGAGTCGGAGTCCCTTCCGTCTGTGCCGGCAACAGAGCCGTTACCCTCATCATCTTTTGCTTTTACCCCTCCATCGGGCGACATGAGCTAAGCACTGGCTCATCTTATGGCCCTAATGGAGAGTATTCGCAAGCAAGGCAAAGAAAGGGAAGCGAGACTCGAGAGAGAGCTCCACGAAGCTCAACTCACCACCTCCCGAAGGTCATACAAGCGACCCAGAGTCCAAGACCTCCCATCCTGCTCCAAAACCAATACCTGGAGGTATGCAGAGTTTATGCAAATTACTAACGGCAAACTCTACATATCGCAGAAGATGGGAGCCATCCCCTTAAACGACATCCAGTTCTGGCCAAGCTTTAATGCTCACCCAAGCTTTAATGCCAGCGTCAAAAGAGGAGACGGAACCGAAGGAGGTCATGGTTTTTGACCACGACAAGGCACAGGCTCTCTTGTCGAGCAGCCTGAAGAAGGTGGGTTACACGAACTCGAAAGTGTCTGCCTTGAGCAAGAAGTATCCTACCTTTCTTGCTCCTGCTTCAATAGCCTTCCCCTTTACATCGAAGGTTTTTAAAGCTGTTGCCAAGGCAGTAGAGACAGGCAAACCTTGCCCTACACTAGAGAAGTGTAGACCCCTGTCATTAGCCCTGCCAATGGAGGATAAGGAATGGAAAGAAGTCCACCTAACCTTCTCAGTAGGGAAGTTGGATGCAGATATCGCAGGACGACAGTTCAGCGAGAATCTCCTGAAACTGTCAGACTTTCTCCCTGCGAAGGGAGCAAGAGATGAAGGAGAGACTTGCGGCATCCCTATCCCTACAGAACTGCATTGAGATGTGTACAGGCCACAAAAGCACCCCAGACATGCACATGGTCATGGCCAAAATGCACATGGCCACCTTAGTAAAGGACCTGTATGCCTTTATGAAGGCTAAGAGAGCATGTAGAGAGTTCGTGTTTGCTGCAGCAACAGTGAAACACGAACCCAGGAAGCTAATATCTTCCAATATATGGGGTAAAGACCTCTTCCCAAATGAAGTGGTCAAGGAGGTAGTTGATAGACCTGCCACGGAGAATAGGAACCTTCTCCAGAAGTGGGGCATCTCATCAAAACGGAAGTCTTCCCTGGATGCGGGTCCCCAACCTAAAAGGAAGACTAAGAAGCCCAGACTACCCTCTCGGCTTGCCCAACAACATCCCACAGTCACCATGACCGCGGTGCCCCAAGTGGTTGCTCAACCACAAACCACATTCCAAGTGGTGCCTCAGCAGCTGGTTGCCCAGTCACCAGCATTCAACCCTTCGTTTGAGAGGCAAACCACTACCTTTCGTCCCAAAGGTAGAAGCTCCAGACATGGCTCCTCAAGACACCCCTCACCAGGTAAGGGAGGACGTGGTCATGGAGTTAAATCCTCTGGACAATCGAAGCAATGAGATGCTTCAGGTAGGAAGGAGGCTCCAACAATTTCAGGATCGTTGGACCTTCGATTCTTAGGCCCACAGCCTAATCAAGAATGGACTTGGATGGAGCTGGAGCAAGCTTCCACCATCAGTTCCTCAATTCTTCCAACATACCACCCCCTCATTGGAAGAATACACCCTACAATTCTTGAGCAAACAGGTAATAAGGAGAGCAAAGTCCATCAAATTCCAGGGAAGGCTGTTTTGTGTTCCCAAGAAGGACTCGGACAAACTCAGAGTCATTCTGGACTTGTCGCCACTCATCAAGTTCATCAAAAACAACACGTTCAGGATGTTAATCCTTCAACACATAAGGACCCTGTTACTAAAAGGGGCGTACACAGTCTCAATAAACCTGGCAGATGCTTACTGGCATCTCCCAGTCAGCCGCCCTCTCTCCTCCTACCTAGGATTCAAGCTTCAGAAGAAAAAGTATGTCTTCAGAGCCATGCCCTTCGGACTAAACATAACCGCAAGGATCTTCACAAAACTTGCAGACGCAGTCTTTCAACAACTACGCCTAGAAGGTGTTTAGGTAGTAGCGTACCTGCATGACTGGCTGGTGTGGGCAGCATCCAGGAGGACGCCTAGAAGGTGTTTAGGTAGTAGCGTACCTGGACGACTGGCTGGTGTGGGCAGCATCCAGGAGGGCTTGTCTGCAAGCATCAAAGAAAGTGATCCAGTTCCTGGAACATCTGGGATTCAAGATCAACTTCAAGAAGTCTCGACTCTCTCCAGCTCAGGAGTTTCAATGGCTGGGAATCCATTGGAACTAGAAGTCACACCGCCTCTCCATTCCCCCAGGGAAGAGGAGAGAGACTGCGGGGTCTGTCAAGAGACTACTGATATCCGACAGGATTTCAAGATGCCAACAGGAAAGAGTACTGGGCTCTCTCCAGTTCGCAGCAGTAACAGACCCAGTGCTAAGAGCACAGCTGAAAGATGTGTCAGGAGTTTGGAGAAGATACGCATCAAACGCTCGAAGAGATCTAAAAAGACCGATACCGACCTTACTACGATCACTTCTCAAGCCGTGGTCGAAGGCCAAGAACCTAACGAGGACTGTACCCTTGCAACCACCTCCACCATCGGTGACCATCCACACGGATGCCTCGACGGTAGGATGGGGAGGTCACTCCCATCAAAGGAAAGTCCAAGGGACCAGGTCTTCTCTGTTCAAGACCTTTCATATCAATATTTTGGAGGCCTTGGCAGTCCTTTTGACGTTGAAAAAACTCTCCCCTCGCAGATCAGCCCATATCAGGCTGATCTTGGACAGCGAAGTGATAATGAGATGTCTGAACCGACAAGGCTCAAGATCGCCCTATATCAACCATGTGATATTAGCCATCTTTCGTCTGGCGGAAAAGAAGAGATGACACTTATCAGCAGTTCACCTACAAGGGTTCCGCAATGTGACAGCGGACGCTCTATCCAGGCTCACGCCGATAGAGTCAGAATGGTCCCTAGACACAGACTCATTCTCCTTCATCTTGAAACAAGTCCCGGAACTGCAGATCGACCTCTTCGCGACTACCTCGATATGTAGCCCCATACGAGGACCCTCTAGCGGAGGCAACAGACGCCATGTCCCTCGATTGGAACGAATGGACCCGGATTTACGTGTTCCCTCCGACCAATCTCCTGCTGAAGGTCCTCAACAGGCTGAGATCCTTCCGAGGAACAGCAGCCCTAGTGGCTCCCAAGTGGCCAAAGAGCAACTGGTTCCCTCTGATAATGGAACTGAAGCTGAGGCTGGTCCCTCCACCGAACCCAGCACTATCTCAACCGGTTCAGAAGTCGACTGTCTTCGTTTCATCAAAGAGAACCCAAAACCTTCATCTCATGATTTTCTCGCCTTAGCAGTTAAGAAAAGATTTGGGATCTCGAAAGGCAGTATAAACTTCTTAGAAGAATACAAGTCCAAGTCAACTAGGAGACAATATCAATCGTTTTGGAAAAAGTGAGTTGCTTTCATGAAAGCAAAAGGACCGAAAGAAATCTCAATAGACTTTTGTCTGTCCTTCTTTATCCACCTTCATGAACAAGGCCTGGCAGCCAAAACAATAACTACGTGTAAGTCGGCCCTGACTAGACCTCTTCTATATGCCTTCCAAGTGGACCTGTCGAACGAAATCTTTAATAAGATCCCGAAGGTATGTGCTAGACTTAGGCCTGCAGCTCCTCCGAAGATCATTTCATGGTCCTTGGACAATGTCCTACATTATGCTTCAACTGTGAACAATGACGATTGTTCTCTTAAGGATCTAACCCAAAAAGTTATTTTCCTGTTCGCTATAGCCTCAGGGGCTAGAGTTAGTGAAATAGTAGCCCTATCCAGAAACGATGGCCATATTCAGTTCACAGAAGTGGGAGAACTGAATCTTTTTCCTGATCCAACCTATCTCGCCAAGAACAAGCTACCCACAAAGAGATGGGGTCCCTGGAGAATTTGCCCTCTGAAGGAAGATGTCTCTCTGTGTCCAGTAGAATGTCTAAAGGTCTATCTTCGAAGAACTTCAGACTTCAGGGAAGGACAGCTCTTTGAAGGAGAAACATCAGGATCAAACTTATCCCTGAAACAACTGAGGGCAAAGCTCACCTACTTCATTCGCAGAGTGGATCCTGACAGTACACCCGCAGGTCATGATCCAAAGAAAATTGCTTCATCACTGTACTTTTTTCATTATATGGACTTTGAGCGTCTTCAGTCATATACTGGATGGAAGTCATCCAGAGTGTTCTACAAGCATTATGCGAAGCAAGTGCACGAACTGAAGCATTATGTGGTGGCGGCAGGTAGTGTATTAAAACCTGTCGTCTAGTACTGCGATGAACAGTAAATTGATTGGGACTATCAATTAGGGTGAAAAGGCGTTGACACTTTCCAGTGCAATACCTTTTAAGTCAGTGTCACCATGATGACACTAAAACTGTTCAAAACCTCAGGTGTAGAATTATACAGATAACACTTGTGCCGTGTGTACATTGTACACAGTGTTGATAATATACAACATTTACAGAAAATTATATCGGAAAATTTTACCAAATTTTAAAATTTTAAAGTAGTACTAATCATTTCTTCCCTTTCAGGTAGAAAACTTTTCTGTATAAAGTTTTATGTATAATTCCCGTAATATGTTACATTTGTTATTCTATTTATTCATTTATTGTAAATAAATGTTTATTTAAGAGTAGCCTAATTGCGTCTTATTTCACCCCGCAATTAGCACAATAAATATAGCCAGAGTTCTCTTACATATTTACCCAAGTAAACCTCATATTATTGTATGCTTACAAACAATGGATATAGTTGATACTTTTTGTTCCGACAACATATAAAAAACTCTGATACTTTTGTATATCTAGTTGATACTATGTTTGTTCCTACAATATATGCAAACCTTGAGACCCCTTTTATACTGTTTAGTATAACTCTTCCCTGCAGAAGGCAGGAAGCCCTAACATTGTCCATGATTAGAGGTGTTATATCCTTAGGTTACTGATAAACCACAACAAGTGCAGATTAACATGTAAATAATATTTATTGAACTTATTACAATGGCGCGTGGATATGGAGTGCGCAGAATCGGTTGCGTTCTTCTATTACATTAAGGCGGGTGCGTTCACATATATAACATCTCCCTTTCTTATAAAAAAGATAGTAGTTTACATACAGATGTACATTACATAAACTTACATACTACTGCATGGAGAAATAGATATTTGAACAGTTATTATGCAAATTTAAAATTTACCAAAAATATCTCCCTTTCTTTATAACAATCATTTAGAGCATTGGCAATACATCAGCAAATTTAGAGCATTGGTAATACATCAGCAAATTTTAATATCAGAAAAAAAAATGACATATTTAACAAAATTCTGAAAAGAAATATTTGATTAGGCAATTTTAGCAAAATTAAACACTTTACTGTAAAAACCATCCAGGATTTTTTTTTTTTTAATTAAACATCAAAAGCTAGCTGTGACCTACATTCAATATCAGTCACTAACAATTTTTATCTGACTTACATCTGATAATCCTGATACCTGGAAGGCATCCTTGAGACACGACCAGAGCGTGTCGTAACATGCGGAGAACTTAGTGGAAGACCCTGGGGACCTGGAGGAATGGGGCTTGGAGCAGGTCTAGGGGCCTGTCTAACCTGGACATTAGGATTTGGATTAGGAGCAGGTTGAGGTGTATCTTGAGGGATTGGGGAAGCAGCACTATGGAAAATGTTCTTCTCCTGCGTCCTTAAAATGTCACGTCTATATCTTCTCCATATGTTTCCATTTTCAGTTTCCACATTGTGTGATCTTGGCTGAGAGGGCTAGTTTAGAGCTAGTTGTGCTGGTCTCCAATGTTTACCATCTCTGACACGAACCGTATCACCAGGTTTCAGTGATGGAAGTGCCTTTGCATTCCTGTTATAGTTTTTCCGGTACTTCTGTTGTCTTTGTTGTATGTTACCTGTAACTTGTGTATTTGGTACTACTTTAGGCTTTAGCAGTACTGGTGCAGTTGGCAGTTTTGTCGCTGTTCTCCTGGACATCAGCTTCTGGGCTGGGGAAGTGTCTGGATTGGGTGTATTTTCAAACATCAGCAGACTGTAGTAGAACTTACTTTGATCTCCATTGACTTTCTCCATCATGTGGCGAACAGTCTGATTGGACTTTGCTACTTTCCCATTGGACTGATGGTAGAGAGGACTACTTGTTTCGTGGATAATACTCCAGTCTCGGACGAAATCAGTGAACTTGTGACTCCGGAACTGAGGTCCGTTGTCTGTTAAAAGCTTCTCTGGGATACCATGCACAGCGAAGATCTTTGATAATTTGTCAATAACTGTCTGGCTGTGGGTATTTCCCTGTAATTCTTCCACTGCTATGAAATCACTGTAGTAGTCTGTCACTACGAGGAAGTCTCGATTGCAGCATTGGAGTAAATCAGCTGCTATCGTCTGCCATGGCCTTGTAGGTATAGCATGTGTAATGATTGGCTCTTTCTGCTGTAGTCGGCGATTTTCTTGACAGTCAGCACACTTACTGATCATGTCTTCGATTTGACTGTTCATTCCTGGCCAGTAGACTATATCGCGTGCTATCTGCTTACACTTGACGATGCCAAGATGCGACTCGTGAATAATCTTCAAGATCAAATTCTGCATGGCTTTAGGAATTACCACTCTGTCTCCCTTGAACACGATCTCATCCATCACAGCTAACTCATCACGTGAGTCCCAATATGGACATACTTCTGGAGGCACATTTTTTCTGTTTTCTGGCCATCCTTGCTTTATCACCTTTATGAGCTCTTGTAATGTTTTGTCATTCTTTGTCGTCTCCCACAACTCCTTCTGCTTCGGTTCGGTGAACGCTGTCAGGCCTCTAACTTCTATAGCAAATACATCTTGATAATTGACGCTGTTTAGGAGTCTTGTATCCGTTGCTGGCAAGAAGGCACGACTGAGGGCATCCGCTACTGGGACATCTTTCCCCGACTTTCCGACGATGTCGAAGTCATAGTGTTGAAGAGCCATCCTCATTTTCTGTAGCCGTAGAGGTACTTGGTGTAGCGGTTTGTCCATAATTCTGACTAATGGAAGGTGATCAGTTTCTACTGTGACATCAGATCTTCCACAGACATAAGTGTGGAATTTCTTGAAGCCAAAGACGATGGCTAGCATCTCTTTTTCTATCTGGCTGTAGTTCTTCTCGGTCTCGGTGAGGGCCTTGGAAGCGTAGGCAACTGGCTTTCCTCCTTGTAAAATAACTGAACCGAGTCCAGCTTGTGACGCATCATTGCTTAGTGTTATGGGCTCTGTTGAACTGTAGTATCGCAAAACTGGAGCACTCGTCATCATCTCCTTGAGAGTTTTGAAGGCGGCTCTATGCGCATCGTTGAAATAGAATTTGAAGCCTTCATCATTGCTTTCTTTGATGAGGTTCCTAAGCGGCTCCGTCACAGTCGACTGGTTTGGCAGGAACTTACATGTGTACGTCACCATGCCTAGTAGAGTCTGGATGTTAGTGATAGACGTCGGCTCCGGCATATCAGTCACTGCTTTAACCTTCGAGACATCAATTTTTACGCGGTCCTTCGTAAGCCTGTGTCCGATGTATGTGACTTCTTCGGCACACAGCTTGGTTTTCTGTCAGTTTAGTCTCAGATTTTTCTCTCTGCATCTCTTTAACACTTGTTCCAATCGCTGGTCATGGGTTTCTTTGGTCGCTGCATGCACCAGGATATCGTCCATTACTATCTCAACTCCGTCAATATCTGAAAACGTGTCGTTCATGGCACGCTGGTAGATCTCGGGCGCTGACGAGATTCCCATGGGCAGGCGTTTATACATGTACCTCCCAAATGGTGTGTTGAATGCGGTTAACCTCTGGCTGGCAAGATCTAGGCCTATCTGGAAGTAACCTTGGTTAGCGTCGAGCACTGTGAAGAACTTTGACCCGTCCGTCCTTGTCATGACGTCTTCTATCGTTGTGATCGGGTGGTACTCACGCTTTAGCGCTCTGTTGAGGTGCTGTGGATCAATAGTTACTCTGACTTCCACTTTTTCATTTACTTTGTCACTGTCTTTTTTCTTCTTAGGAACTACATGGAGCGCTGAACACCACGGCGTTGGCTCACCGACAGGAATTTTGACAATGATTCCCAACTTCTCGAGCTCGTCGAGTTTAAACTTTGTAGGTTCTCTTAGTGCTGCGGGTATGGGGCGGGCATTGAGGGCTACAGGCTGGGCATCAGGGGCAATCTGGAGACTGTAATCACCTGGGATTTTACCTGTACCATTAAAGACATCAGAATACTGCAGCAAAAGATTAGTAGTATTAACATTAAAAATGCGTTTCACCAGGTTCATACGTACAGAGTCTGCTACAGATAACAAATTAGGAACATCTTCATTGTACACCTGGCACTCAATATTATACAAAACATCTTTGTACTTAACTGGTAGTGAAACAATTCCCTCTGGACATTCTGGTTTACCAAACAAACCTTTTACAGGAAGACCACCACGCTTCAGCGGGGGTTTCACACTTAAATTATTATAAGCCCTACGACCCAAAATAGAAGTAGCTGCTGCTGTATCAATACGGAACCTTATAGTTTGACAACCTTGCACCTGCAAATCGACTAAAAATTCAGGGTGCAACATGTATACTGAATTTCTAGCGTAAACAGCTGAACCAACATTCAATGTATTAAAAGGGTCACTAAACTGCTCATAGTTTATTTGCATATCTTGTGGCTGCTCATCTGCATACCTAACACTGTTTGATCTACAACATCTTGCAAAGTGATTTTTTCTGCCACACGCATTACAAGTCTGACCAAAGGCAGGGCATTGGCGCGGTGGATGACCACGACCACAATTACCACAGTTACTGTTACTAAAATTACCTCGACCTCTGCTTTGTAAATTACCTCTACCTCGACCTTGAATTTGACCTTGGTAGGCTTGACCTCGACTTTGACCTTGGTGGGCTTGACCTCGACCTTGAGACGGCGCATGGCTCTGACTGCGTCCCTGGCGGCCTCGTCGACCACGGCTCCTACTGCCTCCTCGTCCAAACGCTGCTGCGTTGACCTGAGCCTCGCCGGTTATGCGCCTTGTCTCCTGCAACTGGTCATACTGGTTACATTTTTTTATAATGTCATTTAAAGATAAATCATCTTCCCACAGTTTTTCTTTCAACTTTTTGTCCCTGACCCCATTACTTATTTGAATGCACACTTGAGATTCAACTGTAGCACCGAATTCACACTGCGAGGCGAGCTCGCGAACGGCTGCTATGTAGTCATTTAAGGATTCTGTGGGACCCTGGACCCTTTGGTGGAATCTGGTTACATATGCCTTTAATAACTTTTTTGGCTGGAAATACTCATCGAATTTTTGAATGACTATGTCATATTTCTGGTCATCTCCTGCTTCAGTAAAAGTAAAATTTTTTGCTACCTTAATCCACTCAGGACCCATGGCATACTTCAGCATACCAATCTTGACCGGGTCGGTCACAGCCGTCTTTTCCGCTGCGATGAGGTACAGGTCAAACTGTTCCTTCCAGTCCTGCCAGGCTTGGACATGGTTGCTGCCCTGCGGTGGATTGAAGCTCTTTGGAGGCTGGAACCCGGTCGCCATGGTTACTATAGAAATACTAGAACAAAATGTTAATTGACCAGAAATTCACACTAGAAAAATTGTCAAAACACCAGCACTGTCAGTAGACTGTTATAGGCTCCAGGTCACTTGGGGTAGGGCGTGTGACTATCACTGTAGTAAACACTGGCACTGTAGTGGACACTGGCTATGTCATTAATAGTCTGGTAGAGCTGTCTGGAAGATCCTCAGAAATCAGCCTAATATACGCAGAAACACTGGTGTATTACAACTTTGCTGGGGAGCACCAGCCGGTTATATGCCAGAAAAAACTTACACAATCATCGGCAAAATTTTCAAGAACATAGGCAAAGTTTCTCTTAAAACTTCGGCACTTACTCTTAAAACATCAGCGGATTTACTTGAGAAAAGAAAAAAAAATTGTCAACTTTCTTTGATCCTACACGGCCGTATAATAACAGTTACACTGACAGGACCTGGGGCACTCCTGTAACTTTAACCAGGTCGAAAACGGCCGGCAAAAATCGTGTTTTTTTACTTGAAAATGTCAAATTTCTTCAGCATTACACGGCTATTTTAAACAACAATGTAGGCTGGACTAAAGTAACTGTCAATGTCTTTGCTTACCCACTACAAAAACCTTGGCAAATTTCTCAGTTCGTTATTGTATACATGGATGGGCATCTTGTTTCGGCGACGTCATCGGTCCGTATTTCGTCTCTGCCGGGATCGCTCAACTTTGGAAGCTTTATATCTTGGTTTCTCTGCTTTGTCCTTCACTTTTCTGTAGTTTTCTTGAATCTTGAGTCCTTATCTTATCACCTGACACCATGTTATATCCTTAGGTTACTGATAAACCACAACAAATGCAGATTAACTTGTAAATAATATTTATTGAACTTATTACAATGGCGCGTGGCTATGGAGTGCGCAGAATCGGTTGCGTTCTTCTATTACATTAAGGCGGGTGCGTTCACATATATAACAAGAGGTAATGATGTATAACGGTAACGTCATATGTCTAAATGGTCCGCATGACCATAGAAAAGATTTGTCCTAAGGTTAAGGCACCTATGAAAATCCACAGATACAGTACTTTCTAGCAATTCTCTGGTAAACTTCCATCAGGACGACATGGCTTGAGCCCAAAAAAACGGATTTTGAAGCAAAGCAAAAATCTATTTTTGGGTGAAATGGCCATGTCGTCCTGATGGTCCCGCCCCCCTTTTCCATAGAAAAGGCTTAGGCAAGATCCCTCCCAAAACTACTATAGCTGTAGTACCGCTCAATGCTACAAGGAATGAGCACCATCTTGGAGACTCGTAATAGTACGGGAGGAAGGGTAACCTTGATAACGGCTCCCCTTCTGTTTTTGCCTCTTCCCCCTCAAAACGAAAACGCTATTCGGGTGAAGATTGCCATGTGTCGTATCAAGATATACGTCCCCTGATATTATGCGATGTCCTTAAGGAAAATTTTAAGGATATTCGTGCCAGGAGTTAGAATTCTGGAGACCTAAAGGTCAATTCTCTGGGAATATCACTGCAGCCAAATATCTCTTAGAAAGCTACCTATAGGAACCTTCCATCAGGACAACATGGCCATCTCACCCAAAAATAGATTTTTCGCCTCGCTTAAAAATCCGTTTATTTTTGCCAAAATTCAGGTTTTGATGTTAGAGCAACTGCAATGGGGGCAAAATCAATTTTTGATATTTGGCTAACTATGGCATCTACCCAAAGGTTTTCCTAGTTAAAACATTTTTTTTTTCAATTTCTTAAAAAAAAAGTTATTTTGTAGGGGTCACCGTATATGGGGGTGACCCGTGCGGGTGCATATTTCCCCCTGAAAAGGTTATTGAATGCCCATACAGATTGTTGCGTATATACAATCCTTTTCTTTGAAAAGGAAGGTGGGTCCATCAGGACGACATGGCCATCTCACCCAAAAATAGATTTTTCGCTTTGCTTCAAAATCCATTTTTTGGGCTCAAAAGTACTGTATCTGTGGGTTTGTATAAGTGCCTTAACCTTGGGTCAGCTTTTATATGGTCATCCAGACCACATAAATATATGAAGATACCGTTATACGTCATCACCACTAAGCATGGAACAATCTTAGGGCTTCCTGCCCCCTGCAGGGAAATGTCATTCTTGACTATAAAAGCAACAAGGTTTGTATATATATATATATATATATATATATATATATATATATATATATATATATATATATTGAAACAAATGTAATTACCATTCAATAATTATGTTCAAATGTATATGCACCTTCAAGTATATACTTTATTTTAGGAAATTAAATAAGAACTCTGTCTAATTTTATTCAGCTACTTTAGGGTGAATAAGATGCAAATACACTTTCATCATTTATTTGAATAGACAACATAAATGTAACAACGAGTGTATTAAATCAAAATCAATTATTATACATCGAATATATAAAAGGTATGTATATATATATATATATATATATATATATATATATATATATATATATATATTTATCACCTGAAAGGGAAAAAATATATGTTATCCACTCAAAATCCTTTGAAAAATTATTAAGATAATTTCACTGTAAATGTTAGATAAATTTCAACACTGCGTACAAGTGTACACATGGCAATGGTGTCATTGGTATGATTCTGCACCTATTAAGAACAGTCCTAGTGTCACCAGCGTGACACTTAATAAAAGGTATCACACTGCAAGGTGTTAACACCTTTTCACCAAACTGAAACAGTCCCAAACAGTTCACTGCTCATCGCAGCACTAGACGACAGGTTTCACAACACTACCTGCCGCCACCACAAAATGTTTCAAATCGTGCACTTGCTTCGCATAATGTTTATAGAAGACTCTGGAGGATTTACAACCAGTGTATGAGCGGAGTCGCTCAAAGTCCATATACTGAAAAAAGTTCAGTGAGGAAGCAATCTTTCTCGGATCATGACCTGTGGGTGTACTAATAGGATCCGCTCTGTGAATGAAGTAGGTGAGCTTCACCCTCAGTTGTTTTAGGGATAAGTTTGATCCTGAGGTTTCTCCTTTGAAGAGCTGTCCTTCCTTGACGTCTGAAGTTCTTCGAAGATAGACCTTTAGACACTCTACTGGACATAGAGAGACATCTTCCTTCAGAGGGCAGATTCTCCAGGGACCCCACCTTTTGGTGGGTAGCTCGTGTTTGGCGAGAAAAGTAGGATCAGGAAAGAGATTCAGTTCTCCCACTTCTGTGAACTGAATATGGCCCTCGTCTCTTGATAGGGCTACTATTTCACTAACTCTAGCCCCTGAGGCTATAGTGAACAAAAATATAACTTTTTGTGTTAGATCCTTTAGAGAGCAATCTTCATTGTTCAAGGTCGAAGCATAGTGTAAGACTTTGTCCAGAGACCATGAAATGGGCTTTGGAGGGGCTGCTGGTTTAAGTCTACTGCATGCCTTCGGAATCTTGTTGAAAATTTCGTTCGCCAGGTCCACCTGGAAGGCGTATAGAAGAGGTCTAGTCAAAGCTTACTTACACGTAGTTATCGTGGTGGAAGCTAAGCCTTGCTCGTGAAGGTGTGTGAAGAAGGACAGGCAGAAGTCTATCGAGATTTCCGTCGGCTTTTTGGCTTTTACAAAAGCAACCCACTTCTTCCAAGACGATTCATATTGTCTTCTGGTTGACTTTGACTTGTATTCTTCTAAAAAGTCTATACTGTCTTTCGAGATCCCAAATCTTTTCTTGACTGCTAAGGTGAGAAAATCATGAGATGAAGGTTTTGGGTTCTCTGTGATGAAGCAAAGGCAGTCGACTTCTGAACCAATTGGGATAGAGCTGGGTTCGGTAGAAGGAACAGCCTCAACTTCAGTTCTATCACCAGAGGGAGCTAATTGCTCTTGGGCCACTTGGGGGCCACTACTACTGCAGTTCCCTTGAAGGATCTCAGCTTGTTGAGGACCTTCAGCAGGAGATTTGTTGGTGGGAACAGGTAGATGTGGGTCCATCTGTTCCAATTAAGGGACATGGTGTCCGTTGCCTCTGCCCGAGGGTCCTCGTATGGGGCTACGTATCGAGGTAATTTCTTGTTGTCGCATGTTGCGAAGAGGTCGATCTGCAGTTCTGGGACTTTTTCCAAGATGAAGGAGAATGAGTCTGCATCTAAGGACCATTCTGACTCTATCGGCTTTAGCCTGGATAGAGCATCTACTGTCACATTGCGGAACCCTTGTAGGTGAACTGCCAATAAGTGCTATCTCTTCTTTCTTGCTAAAGGAAAGATGGCCAGCATCACGTGATTGATGTAGGGCGATCTCGAGCCTTGTCGGTTTAGACATCTCACTATCACATCGCTGTCCAAGACCAGTCTGATGTGGGCTGATCTGTGAGGGGATAGCTTCTTCAACGTCAGGAGGACAGCCATGGCCTCCAGAATGTTGATGTGAAAGGTCTTTAACAGGGGAGACCAGGTCCCTTGGGCTTTCCTTTGATGGGAGTGACCTTCCCATCCTTCCGTCGAGGCGTCTGTGTGGATGGCTACCGATGGGGGAGGTGGTTGTGAGGGAACAGTCCTTGCTAGGCTCTTACCTTCGACCATGGTTTGAGAAGCGATTGTAGTAAGGTCGGTACCGGTCTCTGTAGATCTCTTCGAGCATTTGATGCGTATCTTCTCCAGACTCCTGACACATCTTTCAACTGTGGTCTTAGCACTGGGTCTGTTACTGCTGCAAACTGGAGAGAGCCCAGTACTCTTTCCTGTTGGTGTCTTGAGATCCTCTTGGCAGAACCCGCGATCTCTGTCCTCTTCTTTGGTGGAATGAAGAGACAGTGTGACTGCAAGTTCCAATGGATTCCCAGTCATTGAAACTCCTGAGCTGGAGAGCGGCGAGACTTCTTGTGGTTGATCTGGAATCCCAGATGTTCCAGGATCTGGATCACTTTCTTGGATGCCTGCAGACAAGCAGTCTTGGATGCTGCCCACACCAACCAGTCATCCAGGTATGTGGCTACCTGAACGCCTTCTAGGCGTAGTTGTTGTACGACTGCGTCTGCAAGTTTCGTGAAGATCCTTTGGGCTATGTTTAGTCCAAAGGACATGGCTCTGAAGACATACTTTGTCTTCTGAAGCTTGAATCCTAGGTAGGAGGAGAGGGGGCGACTGATTGGGAGGTGCCAGTAAGCATCGGCCAGGTCTATTGAGACTATGTATGGCCCTTTCAGTAACAGGGTCCTTATGTGTTGAAGGGTTAGCATCCTGAACTTGTTGTTCTCGATGAACTTGATGAGTGGCGACAAGTCTAGAATGACTCTGAGTTTGTCCGAGTCCTTCTTGGAAACACGGAACAGCCTTCCCTGGAATTTGATGGACTTTGCTTTCCTTATAACCTTTTTGTTCAAGAGTTTTAAGGTATATTCTTCCAGTAAGAGGGTGGAGTGCTGGAAGAACTGAGGAAATGAAGATGGATATTTGTTCCATTTCCATCCTAGTTCATTCTTGATTAGGCTGTGGGCCCAGGGATCGAAGCTCCGACGATCCTGAAAATGGTGGAGTCTCTCTCCTACCTGGAGCATCTCATTGCGTGGATGGTCCTGAGGGTTTGCCACCCTGACCACGTCCTCCCCTGCCTCGTGAGGGGTTTCTTGAGGAGCCCCATCTAAATCCTCTTCCTTTCGGGTGAAAAGTAGTGGTGTGCCTCTCAAAACCTGGGTTGAAGGCTGATGACTGGGCTACCAGCTGTTGAGGCACCACTTGGAAGGTGGTCTGTGGTTGAACGACCACTTGGGGCATCATGGTCATGGAGACCGTGGGATGTTGTTGTACAGGCCGAGAAGGTAGTCTTTGCTTCTTTGTCTTCCTCTTAGGTTGGGGTCCAGCATCAGGGGAAGATTTTCTCTTTGAAGAAATGCCCCACTTTTGGAGAAGGTTCCTATTCTCCGTGGCGGCTTTCTCGACTACTTCTTGGACCACTTCCTTTGGGGAGAGGTCCTTGCCCCAGATACAGGAAGTAATCAGCTTCCTGGGTTTGTGTTTGACCGTTGCATTGGCAAACACAAACTCCCTGCAGGCCCTCCTGGCCTTCACGAAAGCGTACAAGTCCTTGACTAGGGTGGCCATATGCATCTTGGCCAGGACTGTGTACATATCTGGGGTGCTGGCAATGCCTGCACACATCTCCATGCAGTTCTGGAGGGAAAGAGAAGCGGCTAGCCTCTCCTTTGTCTCCTGTTCTCTTCACAGGAGAAAGTCCGATAGCTTCGGGAGGTTCTCGCTGAACTGCTGTCCTGCGATGTCTGTATCGAATTTCGAGACTGAGAAGGTTAGGTGGACCTCCCTCCATTCCTTCTCATCTGTGGGCAAGGCCAGAGACAATGGCCTACACTCCTCTAGCATAGGGCATGGTTTGCCTGCATCAATAGCCTTTAGCACACTTTGAAGAGCCTTCGACGAGAAGAGGAAAGCTCTTGAAGAAGGAGCAGGAAAAGTAGAGTGTTTCTTGCTCAGTGCAGAAACTCTTGAGTTAGTCTACCCTGCCTTCTTTAGGCTACTCGTCAAGAGAGCCTGTGCCTTGTCATGGTCAAAAACCATGACCTCCTTTGATTCCATTTCTTCTTTAGACTCTGGCTCACTCTTCAGCCGGATGAAGCACTCCGGGTAAGCCGCAAAGTTTGGCCAAACTTCGATGTCGTCCGATGGACGGCTCCCATCTTCTCCAAAATGTAGAGTTTGCCGTTGGTAATCGGCATGAACTCTGCATACCTCCAGGGATTGGTTTCGGAGCAAGGTGGTAGGTCCTTCACTCTGGGTCGCTTATAAGACCCTCGGGAAGTGATGATCCGAGTTGCTTCATGGAACTCCTTCATCATTTCCTTATTCATATCTACGTTTTCTTTACGTAGAGCGTCCATTAGCAAAGTAAAGTGGGCCATAACCGCTTGACCCAGCGAGTCTAATGGAGGGGTAGGAGCCGAAGATGTAGACGGTGTCGGCTGGAACGCCCACACAGGCAGAGGGGGTTCCTCCGCTTCTGTCGAGTCGAGATCCTCGTCTCCTCCGGGTGGTAGGTCCACCTCCTCCTCAGGATCCTCTTGAAGGAGATCCTTTTCTGTGTCCGTGAACACTTCAGACAACCTCTCCTGATGAATATCCATGCCTTGCATAGCCTCGTTGATGTCAGCCTCAACTGCGATCTGGACGCAAGGAGGCCCGGGTCGTGCCTGGGGTACGACGGCATCAGCTGTTGTCTTCGGGAACATCATGCTTCTCCTCATGTCATTGGGAAGGTATGGTCCCGGAGAGTTCTTCTGGAACCCTTGTACCTATTTCCAAATCTTTTCCCTCGCAGCAACCCTCGACTCCGTAGACTTGGGATCACCGAAACCCTCGGTCATCAAGGCCGAGCAGACGTTGCAGTCCTTGGGGTCCCAATACCTTAAAGTTTTAGTTGCGACTGAGCAGGCAGGCGGCATGAGATCTGCACATAGTGTGACCACAAAAGTTCCTACTCTTGTGGTTACAGTACATCACCTCGCATTTCACCTTTGGCTCCTCCTGTAAAGAAAGGAAAATGAAATGAGTATGTGGTAATTTATCACACTTGATAAATTTATATTTATGTACACATGCATAAAATGGTATTACCATTACCATTATAGCTTAGGATAGTAAGCTAGAAAGAAAATAGGAAAGACACATACCTGTGCCTCCTGTCCAGCCAATTGCTGTGACCTCCCTCAATATTAATATCTAGAATTTCCTTATTCAAGAAAAACTAGAGTGGAAGGGCTCTAATCTCTAGAGTTGAAATTAGTGTATACTAGCACTAACCCTTCCATAAAGGAATATTAACATTGTAGGGTAAAAATATTAAGATCTGATGACCTATGGCTCATCGTGGTATTGAAGGAATACTTCACTTCAATATTATAATTTGTCTCAACAATGGATTGTGAGAGGACACACAGAATATGTTGGAAAATATAAACTAGTGTATAATATATGCTATAGTTTTCTGCCTGCAGTATGTACTATACTGCAGAAATATTGGCTACTGTATAAGCTTATACTGTAGTTCTGCCGGCATGCTGCCGGCTTGGCTAGTACCTGGCGGCACTAGCCAACAGAGAGAGAGAGAAAGCATGGAGAGAAGGGCTGCCTTGTTATTATAGTTTAGTACAATAAAAAGGGTGTAGGTACTACTGTCCCTACTGCTTTCTTCCAGAATGAGGGTTCAAATGGAAGGGGGGAATGAATCATTTTAGCTTCCACCCAACCACAGGATCTGTTACCGGCTACTCTGCCGGTTCCAGGGATGTGGATAGCATCCCAAGAGAGGACTGAAGAACACTCAAAGACATCAGGGTCCCCCACCGGCAGCTGTTATGGCTGGCACAACCTTTCCTGGAGCCTTGCGTCCGTACGTGGAAGGTCGGAGCGGCAATCAAGCCGCCTATGTAGCAGCCCGGCCGGCACCACAACCCACCTGGCAAGCGAGTAGATTGTAGGACACCAGCCAAAGATATTGCAATGCTAGGGGGGCATCGCTAAAGGACAGAGAGGGGAAGGGAAAGGGTCTTGTGTGTTGTGTCGGGAGAAGGCGGCACAATTGCCGGCCACTTCCGGTCACATCTCAGAAACATCGTTTCAATATCGGTGCCGTCTTGGGTGGCAGAAGAATATCGATTCCTCAGCCCAGGACCTTGCCGAAACAAGACTTGTCTTCTAGACTGCAGGGGAGAAGGTGGCGGCAGTGTACTACCACTTCGGATGTGGGCTAGGGAAGCTAGGCTTCCTATGTCTGCAACTGTAAACCGGCAGAGAAGTGACTACTCCCCCGGCAGCCGAGTTGCCGGCATAAAGACTGAATATTCTGAGTTACTGTCGTAAATCAAAGCCAAGATACTCACCGGCAAAGATGGAAGACAGAAACACTAGCCTAGTCAAGCCGGAGTACATTACTCAATGGCAAGACCAAGATAGGGTTGTCGCTTAATGGCGACACTCAGAGGGAAGGAACGGTTTACCCTTAAATCTCTAAAAGAGATGAGTATCGAATTATATAAATAATTCTAGGAGATATACTATCTCCTGTTGAATTGATAAAACGTTACAAGAGGGTAAACGGGGATAATGTACGAAAGTATACTAAAGCGCATAGGCTAGGCTAGCCTAGCGCGGGTCAAGATCTCGGGTACGCTATATCACTGACACTCTAACGTATACGATCGATACATTGAAGGAAGAGGAAATATACGTGCATGATCTTATATTCACTAGTATAATTTTGCCTAAATAACTATCATTCATTAAAGCTAAATACTGGGAACCTCGTTCTACTGACTAAATAACGGATTTTGAGCGAAGCGGAAAATCTATTTTTGGGTGAGATAGCCATGTTGTCCTGATGGAAGGTTCTTATAAGTAGCTTCCTAAGAGATATTTGACTACAGTGATATTCCCAGAGAATTTACCTTTAGGTCTCCAGAATTCTAACTCCTGGCGTGAATATCCTCAAAATTTCTCTTAAGGATATCGCATAAATCAGGGGACGTATATCTTGATACCACACATAGCAATCTTCACCCCGAATAGCGTTTTCGCCTCGAGGGGGAAGAGTGGCAAAAATAGAAGGGGAGCCATTATCAAGGTTACCCTTCCTTCCATACTACTATTGAGTATCTACATGGCGCTGTATCCAAGATGACGCTTATTCCTTGTAGCATTGAGCATGGTGCTACAGATATAGTAGTTTCGGGAGGGATCGTGCCAAGGCCTTTTCTATAGAAAAGGAGGGCGGGTCCATCAGGACGACATGGCTATCTCACCCAAAAATAGATTTTTTGCTTCGCTCAAAATCCGTTTTTTGGGCTCAAGCCATGTCGTCCTGATGGAAGTTTACCAGAGAATTACTAGAAAGTACTGTATCTGTGGATTTTCATAGGTGCCTGAACCTTGGGACAATTTTCTATGGTCATCCGGACCATTGAGACAAATGACATTACCGTTATCCGTCATTACCACTAATCATAGACAATGTTAGTGCTTCCTGCACCCTGCAGGGAAGAGTCATACTAGACAGTAGAAAAGGGATCTCAAGGTTAGCATATATTGTATGAACAAACATAAGTATCCACTAGATATACAAAGGTCTCACGGTTTGTATATATTATACAATTGAATGTCAACTATATCCATTGTTTGTAAGTATACAATAATATGGGGTTTACTTAAATAAATAAGTTAGAAAACTCTGGCATATTTTATGTGGTAATTGCAGGGCGAAATAGGTCGCAATTATACTCTAATAGACATTTATTTTGAATAAATGACCAAATGGAATAACAAGTGTAGCGAATGTAACATGTTGAGGGAATTATACGTGCAACGTACAAGAAATATTTTTCTCCCTGAAAGGAAAAAATGATGAGTGCCACTCTAAAACGGAATATTTTGATAAATTTTCCCAATATAATTTCTGTAAATGTTGTTTACTATCAACACTATGTACTATGTACACACAGCACAAGTGTTATCTGTATAATTCCACACCTGGGATTTTGAACAGTCTTAGTGTCATCATGGTGACACTCCCTTAAAAGGTATCGCACTGGAAGTGTCAATACCTTTTCACCCTAATTGATAGTCCCGATAAATCAACTGTTCATCGCAGCACTAGACGACAGGTTTTAATACACTACCTGCCGCCACCACATAATGCTTCAGTTCGTGCACTTGCTTTGCGTAGTGTTTGTAGAACACTGGATGGTTTCCATCCAGTATATGAGCGAAGACGCTCAAAGTCCATATACTGAAAAAAGTTCAGTGATGAAGCAATTTTTTCTCGGATCATGACCTGCGGGTGTACTGTCAGGATCCGCTCTCCAAATGAAGTAGGTGAGCTTCGCCCTCAGTTGTTTTAGGGATAAGTTTGATCCTGATGTTTCTCCTTTGAAGAGCTGTCCTCTCCTGAAGTCTGAAGTTCTACGAAGATAGACCTTTAGACACTCTACTGGACATAGAGAGACATCTTCCTTCAGAGGGCAGATTCTCCAGGGACCCCACCTTTTAGTGGGTAGCTCGTTCTTGGCGAGAAAAGCTAGATCAGGAAAGAGATTCAGTTCTCCCACTTCTGTGAACTGAATGTGGCCCTCATTTCTTGATAGGGCTACTATTTCACTAACTCTAGCCCCAGAGGCTATAGCGAACAGGAAAATAACCTTCTAGGTTAGGTCCTTGAGAGAACAATCTTCATTGTTCACAGATGAAGCATAATGTAGGACCTTGTCCAAAGACTATGAAATGGGCTTCGGAGGACCTGCAGGCCTAAGTCTAGCGCATGCCTTCGGGATCTTATTAAAGATTTCGTTTGTCAGATCCACTTGAAAGGCGTATAGAAGAGGTCTAGTCAGGGCTGACTTGCACGTAGTTATCGTGTTGGTTGCCAGACCTTGATTATGAAGGTGGATAAAGAAGGACAGACAGAAGTCTATTGAAAGTTCTTTCGGTCCTTTTGCTTTAACAAAACCAACCCACTTTTTCCAAGATGATTCATACTGTCTTCTAGTTGACTAAGACTTGTATTCTTCTAAGAAGTCTATACTGCCTTTTTTGGGCTCAGGCCATGTCGTCCTGATGGAAGGTTCCTTCAGTAGCTTCCTAAGGTATATTTGACTACAATGGATATTCCCAGAGAATTAAACTAAAGGTCTCCAGAATTTTAACTTCTGGCGTGAATATCCTTAAAGTTGCCTTTTAGGATATCGCATAATAACAGGGGACGTATTCTTGACACGCCACATAGCTATCTGCACCCCACATAGCATTTACGCTTCGAGGGGAAATAAGTGGCAAGATATGGGAGGAGCCGTTACAAAGTTCTCCTCCTCCATTACTGTTATGGGCACTCGGATGACGTCATACCCGTCACCATCTTGGATGACATAGCATCCGGCACTGTCGTTCGCAACGCATGCTTTATTTAGTTAGCCAGAACGACTGTCCCGGTCTCATAGCTTCTCTCGTATTAACTATTTAGTCTTCATTCCTAGGAATTAGTTATATTATGCTGTTAGTATCCATTAGTTTCAGCGTAAGTGTAGCCGAATATCTCTCCTAGGCCCCCTAGCCTAGATGCCTTAGGTTACTTTCATGCATGATATAATATGTGTTCCTGGTGTTAATTAATGTTAATGAAAATATTAGGCAATAATAAGTATAAGATATGAATTGCATATGATTTCCTCTTCCCTGATCGTATACCAAGAGTTTCGATGAATCAGGTAGTCGATCTCTATGCCACTAGGCTAGTAGTCTAGTGGCATTAGTATACTTTCACACAATATCCCCGGTTACTTTTATGTATGGGGTAATCTCTTCCTCCCTCTGCAGGTAACCCAAAGTTACAATCCTAGCCATCCCTGCCGCGAATTGTCATTCTGATGAGTTTGAGTTTGGGTCGGAACCTCAGAGTGCCTGTCGTGTGCCTCCAGTTTCCCCCCTTAGGATGAATGTATTCTCCTACTGGACCTGGTTGGTAGGCATATGGGGCCTTGGCCCCCTAGACTGCACTTGAAGGGATCTGAGACCCCATTCGCCCTGCAGTCTAGTGACTAGTCCTGTGCTTGGAGTTTTGGGACTGAAGGATATGAGCATCCTTTGGCCTAGCTTAGATATCATGGGTATTCTGTTTCTTTATAGTTTGGGACGGTTTGTCGATACCATCCCTTCACTACACTAACCTACCCTAGGTTGGAGAATATACTCTTCCACATCTGGGATAACGTTGGTACCGAAACAGACTTCCCTTGTTGCCTAATGGGGACCGGCTCACACCGGCTCCTCTCCCTCCCCTCACAGGACCCTTGCCCTAACCCTTTCTGTCCTTTGGTGATGGCCTAGCATCACACCCCTGTCTGCTGTCCTACAATCCCACCGAGTGCCGGCGGGTTGTAGGACTAGCCACGTCTTTTGCCTGTTGGGTCTAAATGTTCAGTTTCCCTCTAGCATATATTGCTATGGGATTGCTGTTTCGGCTAGCCTAACTGCTGGCAGAAGCCCTCTAGTACCTTAGAGTGCTCTTCGGCTCTCCCTTGGACCGCCATCCGCTGCCCTTGTCAGACTGTTACCAGCATGGCAGCAAATTGATGGAAGCTTGATCACTACCGTGCTCTCCCCTTCCATTTGAACCCTCCTTCTAGAGAAAGGCAGAGTTGGGGTGACCCTTCATCTTCCTTCACTCATTGCTTTCTCTCTCTCTATGGGCCGGTACTATCACTCCGTTGACTGCCGGCCGCCAACCTTGCCAGCAGAAGACAGGTAAGGTTTGTGGTCTGCCAGCCATTAGCTCACTGTCACAGCTCACTCTGCCGGCAACAGCCGGCAGTGTATGCATAGGCCACAACTCAGTCACGTTGTATGATGGCTGAGTTGGTGTGCCTTCAGTCGGTGGTCCGCTGACTACCGTCGTGCCGCCGACAGTTCAAGGGTCGCCGGAAATTCGGCAGACCGCTGGCATTATAGAAGGCTTCTCCACTACCCAGCCACATTGAATGATGACTGGGGCGGCGTGCCTTCTTCCGGCGACATGCTGGCAAACTGCTAACCTAACTATACTGATGACTGTGCCAGCTGAGCTATCCTAAGTACTAGCCTTGCCGGCGACATGCCGGCAATGTCTGTTGTATGAGAATATACAATAGCCAGTACATCTGTAGTATTAAGATATACTTCAGACAGAAAACTATAGTATACACTTATACAATAGATATCTTCCCAACATACTCTGTGCATCCAAGCGCAGTCCCTTGTTGAGACCTACCTGGATTGGGGGACAGATCTCCCCCTCTTCACTACGCTGATAGTTTATCAGCCCTTCCAATTCTCATTATTAATTTCCTGGAAGTATGTGTTGCTTACACTATCCTCTCTCTCTTGGATCAATATCTTCCATCGGACCTCCTACAATGACGTCCTAGGATTAATAGTGAGAAGGGTCACAGCAATTGGCTGGGCGGGATTCACAAGTATGTGTCTTTCCTAATTCTTTTCCAGCTTACCTATCCTCAGCTTACACCATAAGAAAGGATTCAATTCTATAATTAATATGATTTTAAGTCTACTGTGATAGACTTCAACATACTCATATTCTTCTCTTTTCTTTGCAAGAGGAGTACGTCCAGTGCGAGAGCGCCTTTTGCAGTGTGTGTCGCAGGGACTTCTACGGTCATCTGGGGTGCAGTACGCACTCCCGCTGATCCGTTACGAAGGGGTCTCTTAAGTATTGGGACACACAGGCGTGCACCACGTGCAAGGACCTGTTACGTGAGGGATTTGAGACTCCTCAGTCTACGGAGTCAAGGGATAACGCTCGGGAGAAACTACACAAGTGGGTGCGGGGTTTCCAAAAGAACGCCACGGGGCCTTATCTTCCCAGCGAGCGCATGAGGGCCATGCTGTTCCCTAGGGCATCTGCGGATGCCGTAATCCCTCTACCTCACCCTTAGATCCCATGCATCCAGCTGACAATCGACTCGAATGTCTCGGATGCAATGAAAGACATCCACATTAAAGATGATAGGATATCGGAGGTGTCGGAAGGCACCGAGAAGGACCTTTTGGCTGATGGCCAAGAAGAGGAGTCTACTGTGGCTCCAGAGTCGGAAGAAGAGCATGTGCCATCCCGTTCTGTGACGTCGACTCCCACCCCGGAACCGGTACCTTCTACCTCGTCCAATCCCTTGCCTATGAAGTCAGACGAGACCATGATGGTGATCTTCGACAAGAAGATCAAGCAGAGGGACGCGGAGTTTAAGAAGGAGATTCTCCGCCTGTCGCTTCAACGAGGGTCTCAGAAGAGACTCAACTTCAAGGATCTTCCCTCCTACTCAGAGATCAACCCTTGGAAGCATGCCGAGTACATGCCTATCACCAATGGGAAGATAGTTATCTCGGACAAGCTAGGCGCCATCCCCATTGAAGATGTGGAATTCTGGCCGAACTTCAATTCGTACCCTGACTGCTTTGTTCGTCTCAAGACGGAACCCGCTTCCAAGGAAGAAACGGAGCCTAAGGAGGTCATCGTCTTCGACCACTCCAAGGCTCAGGTGCTGTTTGCCGGCTGCCTGAAGGAAAGGGGCTCCACTAACTCCAAGATGCCAGCCCTAAGCAAGAAGCACCCCTCCTCTCTTGCTCCCAACACCATGGTTTTTCCCTTTGCGGAAAAATCCTTCAAGGCAGTACTGAAGGTAGTGGAAGTGGGGAAACCTTTCCCTACCCTCGAAGAGTGTAGGGCCCTCTCCTTAGCTCTGCCACCTGACAACAAAGACTGGAAGGACATCCAGTTGACTTTCTCGGTTGGGAAGTTGGAGGCTGACATCGCTGGACAACAGTTCAACGATAACCTCCTCAAGCTATCCGATTTCCTACTTCGTAGGGAACAGGATACAAAGGAGAGACTGGCTGCTTCTCTCTCTCTCTCCAGGTGTCCATGGAGACAATGGCTGGGGAACAGAGGACCCCAGACATGTTCATGGTCCTATCCAAGACTCACTTGGCAACTCTGACGAAGGACTTCTATAGCTTCGTCAGAGCACGACGGGCGTGCAGGGAGTTCGTGTTCGTATCTGCAACCATCAAACATGAACCTCGGAAGTTGATTTCTTCCAACATATGGGGAAAAGATCTCTTCCCCTCTGATTTGATCAAGGAGATCGTTGATAAGGCCGCCACGGAGAATAGGACCCTTCTCCAGAAGTGGGGCATGTCGGCAAAGAGGAAGTCTTCTTCGGATGAGGGTTCCCAGCCTAAGAAGACATCCAAGAGACCAAGGCTACCACCTAGCCCACCAAAACAACAACTTCCCGTGACCACAACGCCACAGCTAGTGGCACAGGCCCAACCCACCTTCCAGCTGGTGCCCAAACAAGTGGTGACTCAGTCACCAGCCTTTCCCCCGGCTTACGAAAGGCAGTCTACTACCTTTCGTGCCAAGGGCAGAGGCTCAGGAAGAGACTCCTCTAGACATCCCTCCAGAGGGAGAGGAGGAAGGGGGGCAAGCGGTCGAGGAGACAAGCCCTCCGGAAACAAGAAGCAATGAGTTGCTTCTGGTAGGAGGAAGACTCCGTCTCTTCCAGGATCGTTGGACCTTCGATCCCTGGGCCCACAGCATCGTCAAGAATGGACTAGGCTGGAGCTGGAAGAAATCACCTCCAGCTTTTCCACAATTCTTTCAGCACTCCACCCCCCTTCTGGAAGAATATGTCCGAGAACTCTTGAACAAAAAGGTGATCAAGAGAGCAAAGTCCGTTTTTTATGCTGCCCGCACCAGCCAGTCGTCCAGGTACTCTGCTACCTGAATAGTTTCTAGGCGTAGTTGTTACACGACTGTGTCTGCAAGTTTCATGAAGATACTTCGGACTATGTTTAGTCCGAAGAGTATGGCTCTTAGAAGATACTTTATCTTCTATAACTTGAATCCTAGGTAGGAGAAGAGGGGGCGACTGACTAGAAGGTGCCAATAGGCATCTGTCAGGTCTATCGAGACTGTGAATGCCCCGTTTTGTAATAGGTTCCTTATGTGTTGAAGGATTGACATCCTGAACTTGCTGTTTTTTATGAACTTGTTGAGTAACGACAAGTCCAGAATGACTCTGAGTTTTTCTGAGCCCTTCTTGGGAACACAAAACAGCCTTCCCTGGAATTTGATGGACTTTGCTTTCCTTATAACCTGTATGCTAAAGAGCTATAGGGTATATTCTTCTAATACGGGGTTGAAGTGTTGGAAGAATTGAGGAAATGGTGGTGGAGACTTGTTCCGTTTCCATCCTAGTCCAATCTTGATTAAGCCGTGGGCCCAGGGATCGAAGGTTCAACGATCCTGAACTTGTTGGAGCCTCCCTCCTACAGGAAGCGTCTCTTTTCTTCGATTGATCGGAGGGCTTACCTCCTCGACCGCCTACCTGGGGCACCGCGGTCATAGTAACAGTGGGATGTTGTTGAGCAGGCCGAGGGGAAAGTCTAGACTTTTTAGTCTTCCTTTTAGGTTGGGGACCCACATCCGGGGGAAGACTTCCTCTTTGAAGAGATGCCCCAGTTCTGGAGAAGGTTCTTATTCTCCCTGATGGCTTTCTCGACTACCTCTTTGACTACTTCGTTCGGAAAGAGGTCTATACCCCAGATGTTAGAAGATATCAGCTTCCTAAGTTCATGTTTCACTGTTGCAGCAGTGAACACGAACTCTCTACAGGCTCTCCTAGCCTTCATGAAAGCATACAGGTCCTTTACTAGGGTGGCCATATGCATTTTGGCCAGGACCATGAGCATGTCTGGGGTATTTTGTTGGCCTGGACACATCTCTATGCAGTTTTGTAGGGATAAAGAGGCAGAAAGTCTCTCCTTCGTCTCTAGTTCCTTCCACAAGAGAAAGTCAGAAAGTTTAGGGAGATTGTTGCTAAACTGTCGTCCAGCGATGTCCGTGTCCAGTTTCCCTACTGAGAAGGTTAGGTGGACTTCCTTCCGTTCCTTCTCCTGCATGGGCAAGGCTAACGACAGAGGCCTGCACTCCTCTAGTGCAGGGCATGGTTTGCCTGCCTCCACTGGCTTGGCAACATATTTAAATGCCTTCAACGTAAAGGGGGAGGCTATTGAAGAAGAAGCAAGAAAGGTAGGATGTTTCTTGCTCAAGGCGGGCACTTTCGACACCGAATAGCCCGCCTTTCTCAGGCTACTTGACAAGAGAGCCTGTGCCTTATCGTGGTTGAAAACCATGACCTCCTTCGGTTCCGTCTCCTCTTTTGACATTGGTTCATGCTTCAGTCGAATGAAGCAATTAGGGTAAGCGTTAAAGCTTGGCCAAAACTGGATGTCGTCTAAGGGGACAGCTCCCATCTTCTCTGAGATGTAGAGTTTGCCGTTCAAACTCGGCATCAACTCCACATACCTCCAGGGATTGGTTTTGGAGCAGGTCGGGAGGTCTTGACCTCTGGGTCATTTGTATGTCCCTTGGGAGGCGATAAGTGGAGCTTCACGGAGCTCTCTCTTGAATTTTGCTTCCCTTGTTTCGCCTCGTTTGCGAATGTTCTCCATTAAATCCGTAAGATGGGCCAGTGCCTGGCTCATGTTGTCCAATGGAGGGGTAGAAGGTGAAGACATCGAGGGTAACAGACGGAAGGAACTCCGACTCGACATCATCATCTTCTTTCAGAGGTACAGTAGACTCCTTCTCAAGATGATCCTTTGATAGATCCTTTTCAGTGTCCATAGACACTTCCAACATCCTTACCTCCTGGTGGATGTCCATACTTTGCAACGCCTCCCTGACATCCGTCTCGATGGCAATCTGGACGCAGGGAGGTGCAAGTTGTGCTTGGGGCACAACTATTTTGCTACTCGCTTTCGGGAAAAGTAAGCCACGCATCCTATCGTTAGGTAGGTATGGTCCCGGAGGGTTCTTCTGGAACCCTCTTACCCACTTGCGCAGCTTTTCACGTGCTGCATCCCTCGACTCCGTTGACTTGGGGTCGTCAAAACCTTCGGTCACCAAGGTCCGGCAGATATTGCAGAACTGGGGGTCCCAATATTGCAGGGATTCGGTAATAATGGTGCAGGGGGCATGAGACCTGCACGCTTTATGACCGTAGAAGTACTTACTCCTATGATTGCAAAAGATCGAATCGCATTTCATCTGGGGTTCCTCCTGTAAAGAAAGAAACTAAAAATGAGTATACGATTGTTTATCTCACATGATAAACAAATATGCAATTATTCATATTTATATCATTATAGCTTAGGATAGTAAGCTAGAAAGAAATAGGAAAAGAAACATACTTGTGTATCTCTCCCAGCCAATTGCTGTGAGCTCCCCGCAATATTAAAGATAAAGAGTTTCCTTTATAAGGGCAACTCAAAAGAGAAGGGTTCTAACCTCTAGAGATAGACCCTTCTAATTATTTAATATTGTAGGGTAAGTGTTAACTGATTTACAATCAGAATTTTGAAGTAATTCTAATCTTTTGATATAGGGTTGGTCTCAGCAAAAGGCTGTACAAGGGTACACAAGGTATGTTGGAAATTAACTACTGTATAACAAATACTATAGTTTTCTGTTTGCAGTATATACTATATTGCAAATATACTGGCTACTGTATAATCATATACTGTAGTTCAGCCGGTGTGTTGCCAGCATGGCTAGCACCTGGCGGCACAGTCCGGCCGGCATATCGCCGGCTGGACTAGAAATTAGAAAAGACACATACTTGTGTATCCCTCCCAGCCAATTGCTGTGAGCTCCCCCTCCAATATTAAGACTATAGAGTTTCCTGATCAGGGAAAACTCAAAAGAGAAGGGTTCTAACCTCTAGGGATAGAAAAGTGTACTACCACTGACCATTCTAAACTATTTAATATTGCAGGGTAAATTGTAAACTGATTTCTAATCAGAGTATTGAAGGAATTCTATTCTTTCAATATAGGATTGGTCTCAGCAAAAGACTGTGCAAGGACACACAAAATGTTAGAAAATAACTACTGTATAATATATACAATACTTTTCTATCTGCAGTATATACTATACTTCAAATATACTGGCTACTGTTAATCATATACTCTAGTTCAGCCGGCATGCTGCCGACAGGGCTAGTATCTGGCAGCACCGGCCCAGCCGACATGCTGCCAGCTGGGTTAGTACCTGGCGGCACTAGCTGACAGAGAGAGAAAAAGCATGGAGTGAAGGGCTGCCTTATTAAAATATATGTTTACACTAAATAAGGATGTAAGTATATAATCTTACCCTTTCTCCAGAAAGAAGGTTCAAATGGAAGGGGAGAATGCATCACTCAGGCTTCCATCCAGTCGCAAGATCCGTTGCCAGCATTGCTAGTTTCAGGACTGTGAATGGCAGTCCAAGGGAGGACTGAAGAACCTTTAGCGGCAGAAGGGTCTCCCACCGGCAGTCGTCATAGCCGGCACAGCCTTCCCGGATCCTTGTGTCCATAAGGGAAAGACTGAGTGACTAAATAGCTGCTTATGAAGAGGCCCGGCCGGCCTCGCAACCCACCCGGCAAGCGGTGAGATTGCAGGACGATGGCCACAGGATTGCAATGGCTAAGTCACCACTAAAGGACAGAGAGGGGAGGGAAAAGGGTCCTGTATCAAGTGTAGAAGAAGGCGGCAGGATTGCCGGCACTTCCACAAAAGAGTGAAACAATGTTTCAGTATCGGCACCTATCTTAGGCGGCAGAAGAATAACTATTCTTCGGCCTAGGGTCTGCCGAATCTATCAAGTGTAGAAGAAGGCGGCAGGATTGCCGCCGCCTCCAAACCAGAGAGAAACAATGTTTCAGTATCGGTGACATCCTAGGCAGCAGAAGAATACTATTCTTCAGCCTAGGGTCTACCAACACAGGACTAGTCTTCAAGACCGCAGGGGAGAAGGTGGCGGCATCATACTACCAATTCAGGTGCGGCCTAGGGAGGTTTAGCCTCCTATGCCAGCAGCTATAAGCCGGTAGGGGAGTGATTACTCACCCTGCAGCTCTGCTGCCGGCAGAAAAACTGAATACTCTGAGGTTCTGTCGAAAACCAAAGCCGGGATCTCGCCGGCAAAGGTGGGAGACAGAAAACACTAGCCTAGGCAAGCCGGAGTGAACTACTCTATGGCAAGACCAGATAGGGCTGCGGCAGCACTCAGAGGGAAGGAGGGATTACCCTTAAATCTCCACAGGAGACAAGTATCGAGTTATATAATTCTAAGAGATGTACTATCTCCCGTTGAATCAATAAAACGATACACGAGGGTAAACGGGGATAATGTCAGAAAGTATACTACAGTGCCTAGGCTAGGTAGCCTAGCCTAAGACGAGATCTCGGTTACCTAAATCGCCGAAACTCTAACATATACGATCGACAAAAGGAAGAGGAAATATGCATAAAATAAATATCTTTTTTGGGCTCAAGCCATGACGTCCTGATGGAAGGCTCCTTCGGTAGCTTCCTTGGGTATATTTAACTACAAGGATATTCCCAGAGAATTAAACCACAGGTTATCACAGAATTCTAACTTCTGGTGCGAGTACCCTAAAGGTTTCCCTCTAGGATATCGTATATCAACAGGGGACGTATGTATTAACACGCCACATAGCTGTCTGCACCCCATATAGAGTTAACACTTCGATATGGAAAGGTGGAGAATAACTGGGGAGCCGTTCCACAGTTACACTCATCCGTGGCTGCTTTTGGTACTCGAAACGTAAACAAACGGGCGCCATTGCTAAATGACGTCACGTCCGTCCTCATCCTTCTGCTTGTAGCGCCTTGCTCTAGACGGATTTCCCCTTGTGCGATTTTCATCGACTTACATTGCCGTTATGTCTTTACCTTCAGCCTCGCCTTCTTCTGGAAAGTTGAGTACCAGGTCCCAGTATTGTTTAAATAAGCTCTAGCCGTAAAGTAACTTCTACTTTTCGTAAAATATTGTGTTTTGTGGCAGAGCTGTGCCGCTACCGGACGCGCCATTTTATGGCATCGCTGTTCTTTTGCATGCCTTATTTAGCTAGCCAGAACAGCTTTATCCGGCCTTTTAACTAATTGATATTGTTAGTTATTTAGTCTTTATAGCTAGGAACTACGTATATCGTGTTTTAACGCTCTACTACTCGGTCGTCGTTCGACCCCATACTAGATCGCTAGCTTAGCCCCTAGGCTAGATAGCCTAGCACTTGTGTTCATGCATGATATATTCCAGTGATCCTAGGTTAAGTTATGAAGATTGTGGCATTATTTATCATACTGTTAACTGTGATGTAAGTATTTTCGCCTTCAGGGACCATATAGGGGATCGGTTTGATTGCGTTCCTTTTTAACCTAACCTAAATGTAGGAACCCCTATATGCTCCCTGCGGGCATTCCCTCTGTGTGGCCATGCTTCCCCTTCTATATAGGGGAATCTTGTCCGCAATCAGAGTATTTATCGCTTCTCTGTCTACCCTAAGGGAACGATCCCCCCTTAGGGTTGCGACCGAGAAAGAGGAACGGCTCTGCCCTTCCACAGTTGCATCCGGTTGGGTTACTCATCCCTTCCTGCAACTTGCGATGTGTCTTTCAGCCTACCTAGCCTGGGATTTAACACTCCTTATCTAGGTTAGGATTTGGGGGGTGGGGCTAGTTCTGTACTTTTATAGTTTGAGACGGTACCCTTGTACCAATCTCATTCTGGTTACCTATCCTAGGCTAGGGAGCGTTCTCCCTATCCTTGATGGCCGTTCTTGTACAGAGCCTCCTCTATGAAAGACCCCTCTTCTTCTCCCTCCCCACCTATCCCTTTGGTGTAGGCTTGCCTATACACATCTGTCCCTAGTCCTACAACTCCTCCCTTGGGTGGAGTGATAGGGCTATCTTGCTCTCCTGCTGAGCTGGCCGCTCTGGTACACATACCCTTCATAGCGTTCTATGGGGGTAGCCACTGGCAGCAGTTTGTCCAGCAGGGGGTTCCCCCTCTTGAGTGTACTCTAACCCTCCCTTGGGTTACCCCAGGCACCCGGCCGACTGCCAGCCACCTGCCATTGGATGCTAGGAGTACCTACTCCTTTCATGAGTGCATTCTCTCCGGAGGGATGCCGGAGGGGTATGTGGTCTTACCCCTCCAATCCCCCCCTTACCTGTCTCTCCTTCTATCATGGTGCCGGTCCCCTGCCGCCTCTACTGCCGGCGATACTGCCTTACCTCTGGTGACACTCTTTCATAAGATTTCCCCCCCCTCCTCTAAGTCGTCAGCCTTCCGTGTGCCGGAGACTGCCGCCTACCGCCGGCATACAGCCGATGTCCCACCCCTCCCTTTACCTAGTTTCAGCTGGCCGACCTTCGGGGCCGGCCACCGGCGTGCCGGCATTGATTGCCGGCGGTCTGGGTATACTGCCATATACATAATTATCTTATGAACTGATCCAAGCTCACCAAGCCGTCAGCCTTTGGCTACCGGAGCCGCCGCCTCCCGCCGGCGACCCGCCGCTGTGCCGGCGGTCGCCAAGATGGTATTATGTTTAGATACTCAATGTGTCTGTCTTGATGCCTTCCACCCTGCTGGATCGGCCTCCGGCGTTCCGTCGGCCTGCCGACACCCTCCGGAGACGCCAAGGGACATGCACCCCTTCTCATACCTGCCAACAACATGCCGACAGTCCTCACACTGCAGCCAGATGGCTTAGCCACTTCTATATATAGGTATTGTCTTACCATCTAAATTTGTGGCTGTACTGTCTTCTTGCACATTACAATATTCCAGCATACTCTGTGGGTCTTAGCACGGCCGATTGCCGGAGCCTATATCTAATACGGGGCCTCCTATTACCCTTCTACCCCAGGGAACTGAGTGGTCTCAGTCCCTGATACACCTCGCAGGCAATTTCTGTTAGAGGCTTAGCTTCTACCCACCACGGTTTATCCACATGGATTTCGGTTTTGTGTCCTTCAGCCACAAAAGAAATTGCCTAATGATAAGGTTACGGTAACCGACTGGGCGGGATTCACAAGTATGTGTCTATCTACTTCCTTTCCCGCTCTCTACCCTCAAACATTATAATACTTATGAATTATTTAATATTAAATAAAATTTTGATTACTTAATCTTAATCTTAGAGTAATGTAAGTCATTCTTATGCCTTCCATGTACTCATGATCTCTTTCTTTTACAGGAGGTGTATATGAAGTGCGAAAGCAACTTCTGCGGAGTAAAACGCCCGGACTTCTACGGGCACAAGGAGTGTCGGACCCACGCCCCCTGCGCCGCCAAAAAAGGCGACCTGAAATTCTTGGACCCGCAGCACTGTACAGTCTGCAAGAGTCGTCTGGTCGAAGCGTTCGACGATCCTCCTTCAGCGGAGGCAAGGGACAACGCTCGGGAGAAGCTACGCAAGTGGGTGCGTGGCTTCCAGAAGAACGCCACCGGACCGTATCTCGCCACCGAAGATTTGAGGGCCTTGCTGTTTCCGAAGGCATCAAAAGACTCAGTGGTCCCCAGTGATCAGATTCCCACCATCCAGATAGTGGTGGAACCTGATATTGTCATGGCCCAGTCCATGCATGAGTGCCGTCTAGATTCTGACAACGCAGAACGTATGTCGGAAGTTTCGGAAGGAACAGAGAGGAACCTCATGGGCGAGGAGCTCGACTATGAGGAAGATCAGGTGGAATACCCTGATTCGGAGCATGAGGTCAATCCTACTCCTACCCCCGCACCGACTCCTACACCGACCGAGGAATCCGTTCCTTCGACTTCTGCCACCCCGGATCCTCTCCCATCAGGCACTCAGGAGGTCTTCAAGATGCTTGAAGCCCTCATGGATAAAAAACTTCGCGATACCCACGAGCTATTCAGGTCTAACTTAGGAAGTTTTAAACAACCAAAACGAATTTCGGTTAAGGACCTCCCTGCTTGCTCGGATACTAACCCATGGAGGTATGCCGAGCACATGCCGATCACCACTGGCAAGATCTACATCAGTGAGAAGGTCGGCTCGATCGTGTTGGAAGAAGTGGAATTCTTCCCGAATTTCGAGGCTTATCCGGACTGTTACGTCCGGCTCAGGTCCGAACCCGCCTCTAAAGAAGAGACCGAACCGAAGGAGGTAATTGTGTTCGATCTCTCGAAGGCCCAGGCTATGCTAGCCAACACGGTGAAGAGTAGGGGCTTCACCAATTCCAAGATGCCGGCGCTAAGTAAAAAGCACCCAACCTTTGTCGCACCGAACAATGCGACCTTCCCCTTTATTGAAAAGGCCTTCACTGCGGTACTGAAAGCAGTGGAAGAAGGGAAACCTTGCCCTGTACTGGAGGAGTGCAGGCCCTTCTCCCTGACTACTCCCCCTGATGATAGACACTGGAAAGACGTCCAGTCAACATTCACAGTGGGGAAGTTAGAGCCTGACGTTGCCGGTCGTCAGTTTAATGAGGACCTCCCGAAACTCAACGATCACCTCCTTCGTATGGAACAAGATACGAAGGAGAGGCTTGCCGCATCAATGTCCCTCCAGGTACAGCTTGAAGTCATGGCCGGTGACACTAGGATTCCAGACTTCTACATGATCCTAGCCAAAACGCATTTGGCGACTGTCATGAAGGACCTGTACAGCTTCACTAGGGCTCGCAGAGCCTGTCGTGAATTCGTGTTCGCGAACGCTACGGTGAAACACGAACCCCGGAGGCTGATTTCCTCCAATATCTGGGGTAAATACCTCTTTCCCTCCTCCCTAGTGAAAGAGATCGCCGACAAAGCCGCCACGGAGAACAGGAACCTTCTCCATAAGTGGGGCATGTCGAAGAAAAGGAAATCCTCTCAGGACGATGGCCCTCAACCTAAGAGGAAACCTCAGAAGCCCAAACCCCAGCAACGTCAACAGAGACGGCAGTTTCCGGGTTCCGCTACTCCCCAAGTGGCAGCTCAGCCACAACAGACCTTTCAGCTGGTCACCCAACCGATGGTCTCTCAGTCACCGGTCTTCACCCCTGCATTTGAGCAGCAAACCACTACCTTTCGTCCCAAAGGTAGAGGCTCAAACAGAGGTTCTGGCAGAGATGTGTCTCGCCGCCCCTCCAGAGGCAGAGGAGGAAGGGGAGCCAGCGGCCGAGGTAGCAAACCCTCGGGAAGCCAGAAGCAATGATGTGCTTCCGGTGGGAGGAAGACTCCGCCAATTCCAGGATCATTGGACCTTCGATCCCTGGGCACACAGCATCGTCAAGAAGGGACTAGGCTGGAGCTGGACACAACAACCCCCAGCCTTCCAGCAATTCTTCCAACAGTCAACCCCCCTCCTGGAAGAGTACGTCCTAGAACTCTTGAACAAGAAGGTGATAAGGAGGGTAAAGTCAACTAGGTTCCAAGGGAGACTATTTTGCGTCCCCAAGAAAGACTCCGACAAACTCAGAGTCATTCTAGACTTATCCCCCCTCAACAAGTTCATTGCGAACAACAAGTTCAAGATGCTGACTCTTCAACAAATAAGGACCCTCCTGCCTCAAGGGGCCTACACGGTCTCCATAGATCTGGCGGATGCCTACTGGCACGTTCCAATGAACCATCACGCTTCCTCTTACCTAGGATTTCGACTCCAAAGGAAAAGTTACGCCTTCAGGGCCATGCCCTTCAGGCTCAACGTGGCCCCACGGATCTTCACCAAGCTGGCAGACGCCATCGTCCAACAGCTCCGCCTTCGCTGCGTCCAAGTGATGGCTTACCTAGACGACTGGCTGGTCTGGGCGACATCGCCCGAAGATTGTGTACGATCCTGCAACAAAGTCACCCATTTCCTAGAACATCTGGGATTCAAGATAAACGCCGAGAAATCTCGCCTCTCTCCAGCTCAGAAGTTCCAATGGTTGGGAATCCATTGGGATCTTCAGTCACACCGCCTTTCCATCCCGCAGAAGAAAAGGAAGGAAATAGCAGGGTCTGTCAGAAAACTGCTGAAATCCAAACGGATCTCAAGACGACAGCAGGAACAAGTTCTAGGCTCTCTACAGTTCACCTCTGTGACAAACCCAGTGCTTCGCGCACAGCTAAAGGATGCCGCGGGAGTCTGGAGACGTTCTGCATCCATCGCTCGAAGAGACCTCAAGAGACGGCTCCCAAACAGACTTCGGTTACTCTTAAAGCCGTGGTCGGAAGCAAAGGCCCTGACAAGGTCCATTCCTCTTCAACACCCGCCTCCATTGCTCAACATCCACACGGACGCTTCGCTGGAGGGTTGGGGAGGTCACACCCATCAACGACAGGTTCAAGGAACATGGTCTCCCCTATTCAAGACGTTTCACATCAACATCTTGGAGGCCATGGCTGTCCTTCTCACCCTGAAGAAACTCTCTCCGCCTCCCTCGATCCACATCCATCTGGCTCTGGACAACTCGGTGGTAGTCAGATGTCTCAATCGTCAGGGCTCGAGATCGCCCCAGATAAATCAGGTACTTCTTCCAATCTTCCGTCTGGCAGAAAAGAAGAAATGGCACCTGTCTGCAGTTCACCTACAAGGATTCCGCAACGTGTCGGCGGACGCTCTATCACGGACAAACCCAATAGAGTCGGAATGGTCTCTAGATGCAAGATCATTCTCCTTCATCTCTCGCCAAGTCCCGGAACTTCAGATCGATCTCTTCGCAACGAGCGACAACAATGAACTTCCTCGATATGTGGCCCCGTACGAGGACCCCAAGGCAGAAGCAGTGGATGCCATGTCACTGGATTGGAACAGATGGTCCAGGATATACCTGTTCCCTCCCCCCAACCTTCTGCTGAAAGTCCTCTCCAAACTGAGAACCTTCAAAGGGACAGCGGCCCTAGTGGCTCCCAAGTGGCCCCGGAGCAACTGGTACCCCCTGGTCCTGGAGCTGCAGCCCAAGCTGATCCCCCTCCCGGGCCAGTTCTCTCCCAGCAAGTACAGAAGTCGACTGTCTTCGCTTCATCACTGAAAGTCAGGGACCTTCATCTCATGATTTTCTCTCCCTTGCCGCAAAGAAAAGGTTTGGGATCTCGAAGAAAAGTCTAGACTTCCTCGAGGAATACAAGACCGAATCCACACGACGGCAATACGAATCCTCCTGGAGAAAGTGGGTCTCGTTCGTCAAAGCAAAAAATCCTACGGAAATCACCATTGATTTTTGCATGTCCTTCTTCATTCACCTTCATGGACAGGGCTTAGCAGCCAACACGATTTCTACCTGCAAATCGGCTTTGACTAGACCACTACTGTACGCCTTCCAGATTGATCTGTCCAGCGATATCTTCAATAAATTACCAAAGGCATGCGCTAGACTACGCCCAGCACCTCCGCCAAAACCTATCTCCTGGTCTCTGGACAAGGTGCTCCATTTTGCCTCTACCTTGGACAACGATTCGTGCTCTCTCAAGGACCTGACTGAAAAAGTTATCTTCCTTTTTGCTCTCACCTCGGGAGCCCAAGTCAGCAAAATAGTGGCATTATCAAGAGACGAGGGTCATATCCTGTTCGCAGATACAGGAGAACTTACCCTCTTCCCTGATCCGACGTTTCTCGCAAAAAATGAATTACCCACCAAGATATGGGGCCCCTGGAGAATCTGCCCCCTGAAGGAAGATGTCTCTCTATGTCCAGTAGAGAGTCTCAAGGTCTATCTTCGAAGAACTTCAGACTTCGGTGGAGGTCAACTCTTCAAAGGAGAAACATCGGGTAGCGACCTGTCACTGAAACAACTAAGAGCGAAAATCACCTACTTCATTCGCAGAGCGGATCCTGACAGTACACCCGCAGGTCATGATCCTAGAAAAGTCGCGTCTTCTCTAAATTTCTTCCAGAGTATGGATTTCAAAAGCCTCAAGAGCTTCACAGGGTGGAAATCGTCGCGCGTTTTCTTCAAGCACTACGCAAAACAAGTGCATGAAGTTAAACATTTCGTGGTAGCCGCAGGTAGTGTTATGGAACCTGCCGTTTAACTCTGCATAGAACAGCGAGTTACTTGGGACTTTAACTCTAAGGGTGCCTGTGTTGACCCTTGTGTGATACATAGTGATTTCATGGACACTTAGTGTTTCTAATAGACTGTTCTTTCAAGGTGAAATGTCATAGACTTCACATGAGTGCCACATGCCCTAGGGCATGATGTGTTTTTCTTTGATAAAGACTGACGTTCCTCCGGAACTTGTGTTTCTAAATGTGAAATTTCTTTCCGATTCAAGATTGAAGTCTTTTATTTTTCTATGTACATTATTCTTATTATTGTAAATTAACTTTACACCCTTTATTGCAATTATTATTACTATAACCTGCAATTTATGAAATGAAATGTCTATTTTATTACTTGTGCGTCTCTCTTCGCTCCTATTACCATTATGAAATACATGATTGCCATAGTTTCATTACCCCTTTCCTTTGGAATGAGAAGAATAATATAGATTATCTGTATTATATACTCACCCATGCTGGGTATTGTTCCTACTTGAATACTTACCTTCGTCATGTCTTCGAGACCAGATTGATCTCTAATCCATGGAGTATAGTGATTAATTATCACTTGTCTACACTTGAGAATATTCCTACCCGAATATTAACCTTCTGTCTTGTCTCCGAGTCCTGCACGAACTCTCCGCAGGGAGAGTAGCCCTTCGATGACCACTTCGGATTTTGGTATAATCCGCCGGGGACTTCTCTGCCAGGGGGGCAGGAAGCTGGATCCCCACGGAACCTCTACCGAGGTCACATTACATACCTCTATTCGGAGCCCTTGGCACTTACTTTAAAAAAGGGGAAATTCTCCACGATACATTGATTCTCTGGTACTCTTCCATCAGGACGTCATGGCTTGAGCCCAAAAAACGGATTTTGAGCGAAGCGAAAAATCTATTTTTGGGTGAGATAGCCATGACGTCCTGATGGACCCTCCCGTCTATTCTAGTCCAGCCTTTCAGGCCCCGCCCTGTCCTGCTGTATCATGGAGATTAGCAAGGAGCTGGCATCAGGATGAGGACGGACGTGACGTCATTTAGCAATGGCGCCCGTTTGTTTACATTTCGAGTACCAAAAGCAGCCACGGATGAGTGTAACTGTGGAACGGCTCCCCAGTTATTCTCCACCTTTCCATATCGAAGTGTTAACTCTATATGGGGTGCAGATAGCTATGTGGCGTATTAATACATACGTCCCCTGTTGATATACGATATCCTAGAGGGAAACCTTTAGGGTACTCGCACCAGAAGTTAGAATTCTGTGATAACCTGTGGTTTAATTCTCTGGGAATATCCTTGTAGTTAAATATACCCAAGGAAGCTACCGAAGGAACCTTCCATTAGGATGTCATGGCTATCTCACCCAAAAATAGATTTTTCGCTTCGCTCAAAATCCGTTTACTAGTATAATTGTGCCTAAATAGCTTTCATAATTTATTAATGTTATTACAACCGGGAAAGTCATTCTGCTAACTATATAACACATGCATAATGAACAATAGCGCCCATGGCGCCTCCGGTGACAGGCCTAGCTCCTTAACACAATAAATTACTCTAATTTCACTGTGAAGCAGGAGCTAAAAATTATACACTGTAAAGATTCAATACTCAACTTTCCAGAGGCAAAAGAAGCTGGAGATTGCATAATAAATCCTCACAAAAGCAATCAAAAACGTTAGATCAACAGGGAACACTACCGTGCAAAATCGCTACAAAAATAGGCGCCATCTAGATACTCAATAGTAGTATGGGAGGAAGGGTAACCTTAATAACGGCTCCCCTTCTATTTTTGCCACTCTTCCCCCTCAAGGCGAAAACGCTATTCGGGGTGAGGATTGCTGTGTCGTATCAAGATATACATCCCCTGATTAATGCGATATCCTCAAGAGAAATTTTATGGATATTTGCGCCAGGAGTTAGAATTCTGGAGACCTAAAGGTAAATTCTCTGGGAATATCACTTTAGTCAAATATCCCTTAGGAAGCTACTTATAGGAACCTTCCATCAGGATGACATGGCTTGAGCCCAAAAAAGGCAAATATTGCGAACGACAGCATCCAAAATTGGGCCTCCGGTTACCAGCTACGCTCCAATAAACACATCTAAATTATGCTAATTTAAATGTGAGAAGGGAGCTAAAAATTATAGGCTACACAGGAAATATTAAATACTCAACTTTCCAGATGCTGGAGAATGCATGATAAATCCTAGTATTAGCAACAAAAACACTGAGAGCAAGCGGGAGATACACCGTGCGTAATTCGCTACTAACAAAGGAATTGGTAGCCATATTGGGCCCTGTAGTAGTACGGGAAGGGGATCCACTGGGAAACCTTGATGACGGCTCCCTCCCCTTCAATTTCACCACTCTTCCCCTCAGAGCAAAAACTCTATTCGGGGTGAAGATTGCCATGTGTCGTATCAAGAAATACGTCCCCTGATATTATGCGATATCCTTAAGAAAACTTTTAAGGATACTTGCGCCAGGAGTTAGAATTCTGGAGACCAATGGTCAATTCTCTGGGATTATCACTGTAGCTAAGTATCCCTTAGAAAGCTGCCTAAAGGAACCTTCCATCAGGACGACATGGTCATCTCACCCAAAAATTTATTTTTCGCTTTGCTTCAAAATCTGTTTAGCAGGTAGCAGGTAGCATGTAGCATGTAACATATAGCTTTAGCATGTAATTACATAAAAATCAATATATACCAATATGTAGGCGAAATAAATTTGTAAATACAAAATTGATTTTTATTGATGAAAATATATTTATATACAAAAATACAAATCCCTTTACTTTATAGATACCTAACAACCATCACAGTTATTTCATAGAATACACATGAAAAACAAAGATAATCCTCTCCAAAAAAACTGACCAAAAAATAGCGTATCGCAGTTATCGTGTTAAAGGATAGCCTCCCAGAAACAACCTCACCTCATATTGAAAGCAGTTAAAGGGGGATTAATTTTGATAATGTGAGATTGCCTCTTGGTGCTACCCTTTAAGGCCACCAACACCCCAATCACTCTATGCCTTTCCACCTCCTGCTCATCTTCAATGTCAGGGAACAAAAATGTGTCCTTGACATACTTGCACTTGCTTCGTAAAAAAGAAATGATATATTTTCCTCCCTCCCTTCCCAACACCTTTCCCACATAGTACACTTTAGAAGTTTCCCGCTTTCCCTCCACCTCCAGCTCAACCAAAACAATATCGCTCACTTCAACCTCCTTTTCAGTGAAGGGGTATTCACAAGAACCTAATGGCAGGTCCACTACCTCATCCGAATACTCGGAGGAGTCATCCAACTGGACTGGTATTAGGTCATCTCTCACTGTCACTACTATCTTTTTACCGCTGTTCCGACGGCATCGTTTTCCTCTTCTTTGCCTTCGGCTTCTGCGCCACACCAGTCTTCTTATCCTCTCTTGCCTGCATATCCACGATGGCCTCCGAGTTCTCGGTGAGGATGGACGCCCGGATTTTCTTTCCCCCCTTGTCATGAGAACAGGGACAAGCTTTGGGGAAGGGGTGGATATCCTCAGGAGTGATGGTGGTGGCAGAAGATCATGAAGGTCCTGGAGTGGGCTCACTCACAAAAAGTAAACAGTCCACACTAACCTTATTGAAGGCTGTGGCCCGGGCAATGGATATACCCTCTGGAGTCTTCAACTAGAGCTCGGGATGACGAGACATGAAGCCATAGTACCAGTCCCTGGTAGCCATTTTCTCTTCCTCCGAGGCTGGAGGAATCGACTTGCTGCCACAAGCTACAGCGTAGGTATAGGCCAGCCTACGAAATTCCGTCGTAAGAAGGCAATATAACATCTTCGCTATCTTGATAACATATGCGGAGATGTGGTCCTCCTGTTCTAAGCTGAAGACCCTCTGGGAGTTCTGTTGTATTGGCACAAAAGTCTTGCCATTAGAAAATTTTTTGACCTATTGAAGGCATCCTGCAAACAAAAATGACAAATTCAGAGATAATTTGTATTTTTCCTAACCATACAAACCTTAGCTATTTACATGGGGTATTACTTTCGGCGTAGCTGAAATGACGAGCCATTAGATTTTTAACGAGGGTTAACTACCCTCTCGCTAGTTAGCGAGGGGGTAGGGAAGGGGTAGCTAGCTACCCCTCCCCCCTTACACACCGGTGAACTGATTCACTTCGCTTAGAGGTAGGACTTCACGGGGGACAGGGCTGGCGGGCAAATATGTGTAAATAGCTAAGGTTTGTATGGTTAGGAAAAATACAAATTATCTCCGAATTTGTCATTTGTTCCGTAACCGAAATACAAACCACGCTATTTACATAGGGTGACTTAACCCTTAGGTAGGGTGGAAAGTCCCAGCCTTACTGGCTTTGGCTTTGCCTGGGGACTCAGAATCCAAGTGAGCATCACTCGAGAAAAGGAGTCCCTGCACCTCGCAAATTCCTTGCTCAGCAAGGAACGTGCGGCCTACATAAACTTGTGTGTGAAGGAAGGAGGTGTGACTCGTCCTAGGAAGTTGACCTGAAGTCCTTTAGATGGAAATCTAGGTTAGGACGTTCCCAATACCACCTCGTCAGGGTATGGGGGACGCGACAGTATTATATTAATACTAGGAGCACAAGGAAGCATGGTTTACCTGCAGTGGTTTGAGGTCAGCTATGCAGAGAACCCAGGATGCTGCTTTCCCCAAGAGAGGGGAGGATGAAGGAAAGAGTAAGGGCCAGACATACTTTTTCATTCATGCAGTCTAAAACCGGGTAACAATGCCCTCAACCTTCTGCTACCTGTCCATTAAGGAGCCTGAGGTTAGACCAGCTGTTGTGCAGCCACCACAGGGCCGATAGAGAATGTATCGAGGCTCCTGTGGATCACGTCCTGCAGGTAGTGGGCTGTAAAGGTCGTTTGACGCTTCCAGACCCCAGCTTGTAGCACCTGCATCACAGAGAAGTTTCTCTTGAATGCCAGGGACGTTGCGATGCCTCTGACATCGTGTGCTCTAGGGCGACGTGACGGAGGAGGGTCTGGATTCAGGGTATGATGGATGACCCTTCGAATCCAAGCAGAGATGGTATTCTTGGTGACCCTCCTCTTTGTCCATCCCGTGCTCACAAACAGGGCTTGCACGCGAGGACGGACTGCAGCTGTTCTTTTAAGATAACGCCTCAGACTCCTTACTGGGCGTAGTAGGAGATGGTCTGGGTCATCTGTTACAGAACGAAGACTCAAAACCCTGAAGGAGTCGAACCGTGGGTCCGGAATTCCAGGATTTTGAGTCTTAGCAACAAACTCAGGGACGAACCTGAACGTTACCTCCCCCATCCCCTTGAAAGGGCGACGTCGTACGAGAGACCATGAAGTTCACTGACACGCTTGGCTGAAGCCAAAGCGAGCAGGAACACCGTCTTCCAAGTCAGGTGACGATCAGAAGCCTGGCGTAATGGTTCGAATGGAGGTCTCTTAAGAGCCCTGAGAACCTGAACCACGTTCCATGGAGGAGGTCTCACTTCCGACTGAGGGCAAGTAAGTTCGTAGCTTCTTATGAGCAAGGAAAGTTCCAGCGAGGAAGAAATGTCCAATCCTTTCAGACTGAAGGCCAGGCTTAAGGCTAAGCGATAGCCTTTCACCGCCGAGACCGAAAGGCGCATTTCCTCCCGCAAATATACAAGAAACTCCGCTATTGCTGGAATAGTGGCATCGAGGGGAGAGATACCCCTCCCACGACACCAACCACAGAAGACTCTCCACTTCGCCTGGTAGACCCCTGCAGATGACTTTCGCAGGTGTCGAGGACATCCTCTCCGCAACTTGTTGCGAAAAGCCTCTCTCTGTGAGGAGACGCTGGATAGTCTCCAGGCGTGAAGCCGAAGCGAAGCTACGGCTTTGTGGAAGATGTTGCAGTGTGGTTGCCTGAGTAGCTCGTGTCGTGGGGGGAGTTCTCTCGGGAGTTCCGTCAGGAGCTGCAGAAGGTCCGGGAACCACTCTGTATGATGCCATAGCGGAGCTATCAAGGTCATCGACAGGTTGACCGATATTCTGGTCTTGTTGAGTACCCTCCTCATCAGACAGAACGGTGGGAAGGCGTAGACGTCGATGTTGTCCCTCCGTTGTTGGAAGGCATCTTGCTAGAGTGCCTTGGGGTCCGGGACTGGGGAGCAATACAGCGGCAGCTTGAAATTCAAGGCTGTCGCGAACAAGTCCACTGTTGGGGAACCCCACAAAGTCAGGACTTTGTTGGCTACTAGACGATCCAAAGACCACTCGGTACTCAATATTTGCGAAGCTCTGCTCAGACTGTCGGCGAGCACGTTCCTTTTTCCCAGAATGAAGCGAGCTGATAGTGGTATCGAGTGGACTTCGGCCCATCTCAGAATCTCTACTGCAAGATGGGATAGCTGCTCTGAAAAGGTACCTCCCTGCTTGTTGATATAAGCCACTACTGTGGTGTTGTCGCTCATCACCACCACAGAGTGACCCGCCAGGTACTGTTGGAACTGTTGAAGGGCCAGATATATGGCCTTCATTTCTAGCAGATTGATGTGGAGGTACTTTTCTGATTCTGACCAGAGGCCTGAGATCCTGTGGTTCAGAACGTGGGCCCCCCACCCTTCTTTTGACGCGTCCGAGAACAGCATCAAATCTGGGGGGAGGACGAGAAGATCCACTCCCTTTCGAAGGTTTTCGTCGGTCAACCACCACAGCAGGTCCATCCGTTCCGCAGGCCCCATGGGGACCAGAATGTCCAGGGAATCGTAGCCTTGATTCCACCGGGACTTGAGCCGCCATTGCAGGGATCTCATCCTGAGGCGACCGTTTGGAACTAGACGGGCCAGGGAGGACAGGTGACCTAGAAGACGTAACCAAGATTGGGCTGGAAGCTCTTCCCGTCTGAGGAAAGGCTCTGCGGCCCTCCTCAGCCTTGCTATCCTGTCGTCTGATGGAAAGGCTTTGTGGAGATTGGTATCCAATATCATGCCTAGATATATCAGTCGTTGAGATGGAAGCAGAGAAGACTTCTCGAGATTTACCATGATCCCCAGATCTTGGCAAAGTCCCAGAAGCTTATCTCGGTGTCGAAGAAGGGTCGACTCCGAGTCTGCTAGGATCAGCCAGTCGTCCAGATAGCGAAGGAGACGGATGCCGATCCTGTGTGCCCACGAAGATATCAGGGTGAACACTCTGGTGAACACCTGTGGTGCTGTGGAGAGACCGAAACACAGCACCTTGAACTGGTACATCTTGTTGTCTAGGCTGAATCTCATGTACTTCCTGGAAGACGGATGGATTGGGATCTGGAAGTACGCGTCCGTTAGATCCAGTGTGCACTTGAAGTCTTGTGGTCTCACTGCAAGTCTGACCGTCTCTGCTGTCTCCATGCTGAACGGAGTTTGTTTGACAAACTTGTTCAGGGCTGAGAGGTCGATGACGGGTCTCCAGCCTCCAGACGCCTTCTTTACAAGAAAGAGTCGACTGAAGAAGCCTGGGGAGCCGTCAACGACCTCTTGGAGAGCATCCTTCTTGAGCATGGTCTCGACTTCTGCCCGAAGGACTAGCCCCTTTGCCGATCTCATGGCATAGGAGCTCAACGACACTGGATTCGCTGTCAGGGGAGGAAGAGATGTCATGAACGGGACGCGATATCCTTGGCTGATCACATAGATCGTCCAGGAATCAGCCCCGAGTTGCTGCCACCTGAACGCGCAACTCCGCAGGCATCCCCCCACTGGTGGACACGCAGGGGGATTGCCAATACTAGCGTTTGCGGCCTTGGCCGCTCCCTCTAGGATTCTTGCCTCCCCTGGAGGACTTCCCACCCTTCCTGTCCTTGACGGGAAAGGGCTGCTGTTTGGACACCTTTACCTTTGCTGCCGGAGCCGGTTTCGATGTCCTAGACTGACGAGGCTGTTGTTGTTGAGGTGCTGAAGGCTTGTAGGGTCTGGATGTAAGGGCCCTTTGGAGGAGAGAATCGTCATTCGATTTCCTCCACCTCTCAGCTGTCCATTCCACATCCTTGGGCTCAAACAGGCTCTTTCCAAAGATGGAAGAGTGTCTGAGCTTGCCGACATCCACGGCTGGGACCTTCACATGGAAGCTCTCGGTCACCGCATCACGACGCTTCAAGATCGAGTTTGCCCACAAGTTCGAAACTTGGTGAGCTAGAAACTCGATGGTGCGCATGCCCGAGAGGAGAAAAGTCTCCATGGCCTTCCTGGTGCTCTCCTTGGACAAGTCCTCTGATCACAACAGGATGCCCAGAGACCCCAGCCAGACATCCAGCCACGAAGTGCCCTGCATGGCACACTTTGCGACTTTCTCCTGGCTCAAGATCTCTGTACTCGAGAATGTCACCTGCCGGGCGGAGAGTTTCTCAAGAGAAATTCCCCTGGAGAGCTCTTCCACAGAATGGTGGAGAGGCAGAGCTAAACAAGACTCCCCCATGATCTCGAAGTATCTCCTCTATTGTACGCGAGGAGGTGGGAGGAGTTTGTTGCCGGCAGAGGAACGGTTGGAGGAGGCGAGTTCGGAGAGCTGGCTCTCAACCTTGTCTCTGGCGCTCTTAACCCCCTGGGACCAGGGCAGAGCCACACTGGCCTTCGGAGGTTTTTGAGTGCCGTAGACTTGGTCCAGAACCGTATCCTTGCCTTCGCGAGGGGCGGTCTCCGGGTCCTCGAACCTGTTGAGTTGCTTCATCAGACTCAGGACCTGCCAGAAGGCATGCTCCGACTCATGCAGCTCTCCTCCTTGTGGACTGGCAGCAAAGTCTCCTGTCCCCAGCTGCTCTACTTGGGGGGACACGTGGACGTTCTCCTGGGGTCTTGCTGGCTCTGGTCGAATCCGGGATGAAGACTTAGGCACGGTCTTCGAGTCCTTGGGCTCCCTCCTAGGAGGAATACAGGACTCCAGTAAAGAAGTCTGAGGGCTCCTCTCTGCTCCCACACGAGACGATTCTCCTACTCGAGGTGGGGTTCCTCCCATTGGTGCCGTGGGAGAATGTCTCACCTCGCTGGACTCTCCTGAGGACGGAAAGGCTTCGTCCACAGGGGAAGGAGAAACCGTCTGGTGGGGGGAAGGGGCCTTCCTGACGGATTTCTTGGGAGAGAGTTTAACCCTAGGAGAAGTCACCATAAAGTCCACTCCTCTCCTTCTCTTCAGCGGGGACGAGGCTGCCGTTGGTTTCAGGCCTAGATCAGCGAGGGCCAGCTTAACAGCCTGGACGACCACTTTGATCAGAGACCCGAACCAAGGCTGACGGCTGACAGACTCGGTGTCAGCGACTCCCGCTGGAGGGAAGGGGATCGGGCGATCCTTAGGAGTGGACACCACAGCGCCTGCCTGAAAAGAAGAAGAGTGTTACCTAGACCTCTCTGAAGATTCTTCCTCCTCCTGCAAGTGCGCTGCTATGCGCTTAGGGGGTGGAGATCGTGACGACGATGATCTGGAAGTACGCGCCGCTCCAGAGGACTCGCAAGGTTGCCCGTGCTGCGAAACCCGGCGGGAATCGCGGTTGGGGTAGCGCTGGCGCTCGCGCGATGGTAAAATCGCGGGTTCACACGCGGGCGAACGTTGGCGCACATGCGTGCGGGTTCGTGTGGGCGCATGGGCGAGGGGGCGCGTGTGCGCGCGGGTTCGTGTGGGTGCATGGGCGAGGGGGCGCGTGTGTGCGCGGGCGAGAGAGCGCGTGGGCGCGCAGGCGAGTGAGCACGTGGGCGCGCAGGCGAGTGAGCACGTGGGCGCGCAGGCGAGTGAGCACGTGGGCGCGCAGGTGAGGGTGCGAGGTTGTAAGGGAGAGCGCTGGCGGCTGGGAGAACGACGGCGTGTAGGGGAGCGTTGGCGCGTTGGCGCGTAGGCCGAGAAGGCGATCGACTGCACACAGACGAGTTAGCACGTGGGCGCGTAGAAGACCTTCGGCGATCTGACGTGTGGGCGCGTGGGCGCGTTGGAGAGCGCTTGCGCGCAATCGAAGGATCGAGCGGGCGCGTGGGAGATTGCTGGTGCGTTGGAGATCGCTGGCGCGTAGTGGCGTGGTCGGGAGCTATCAGCTGGGACGCAGGACCAGAAGGTGAAGTGGCGCGTAAAGGTAAACGCTCGCGGGCTTGCACTGGAGACTTCTCGTGGGCGTGCGGGTGCGCAGAGACTCGATCAGGTCTAGAAGAGCGCACAGAAGAGTGCGCGCGATGGCGCACAGGCAAAGGCTGGCGCGTGGGCAGGATCTGCGGGCGCGTAGGAGATCGACGGCGAGGGTGCAAAGGAACAGCCTCCTTGCCTGCACCCAGATCCGGAGATCGTGGGCGCGCGGGTGAACGTTGGCGCGCATCAGGACCAGGGACGCATAGATGTGCGCTGGCGAGCAGGCGATCGTGGGCGCTCAGGAGTACGTGGGCGCGCAAGATGCGCAGATGTGCGCTGGCGAGCAGGAGAGAGCTGGCGCACAGGAGATCCCTGACGAGCAGGAGAGCGCTGACGCGTAGGTGAGCGCTGGGGCGCAGGCGAGCAGGCGAACACTGGCGAGCAGGAGATCTACGGCGAGAAGATGTGGCTGCAGGAGATCGCTGGCGCGTAGAGTCCGAAGGGTCCACAGCAGGAGAGCGCTTACGCGCTGGGAGAACGTGGGCGCGCAGGTAACACCTGGCGCTTAAGGGACTTACCCTCAATGGGAGATAAGCCCTTATGCCCCGAAGGGAACGGTGCTCATTGGAAAACGGGGTGCGTAGGCGCCCACTGCGCATCTGCGTCTGCGAACGGAGAAGGAAGGCTAGCAGGTCTGGCAGGCGTGGGAGATCGCGAACGATCAGCTGAGAGGTCTAGCGATGCGGCTGCAACGGTCTGCTCACGTCGAGGAGGCTCCTCTTCGGGGGACGTCGAAGGCGAAGAACCGAAAAGGCGCCTCCTAACTCCCTTATAGGGGGAAGGAAGGCCTCTACGACGAAGAGGAGGGCGAGCCTTACGGCGAAGACGACCTCGAGGGGCAGCAACACCATCGTCGGTCCTCCGAAGAGGAGTCTCCGTCAGTGAACTCCCACGAGGGGGAGAATCAACCGCAGGAGAGACCGTTGGACCCAGCTCCTCCCTCGAAGGATGTTCGGATGGGGGAACTGAGCCTTCAGCAACATCCGCAACAACAGCAGGGGTTTGGCCCGACCCATCGGAAGCCTCTGCCACAACAACGTCGACAATAGACAGAGGATCAACCTCTGCTATTACCGGCGACTGTTTGACAGCTGCACCCAACTGGATCAGGTCAAACAGGGCTTCCCTGGAGGGCGAGCCCTTAAGCCCCAAGGAAGCCCAAAGCTGCAAAAGATCATTGTAGAAACAGAGTCATCAACATCAAAATCCTCCCCCAGAGGAGGAGGAGGAGGAGCTGCCTCGCTATGGGAGGCAACTCCCTCTCCCGAACCCCGAGGTTGGTCAACAACAGAAAGGCCTACGCTACCACTCGACAGCCCCTCGCGAGAGACCGATCGAGTAGGAGCTTCGGAGGAGGTTCGGGCAATGGATGAGGAGTCTTTGGAACCTTCCTTCTTCAAGGCAGCCCTTGAAGGAGAAAGGTCACGCTTAGACTTCTTCATACGTCGCCGGGAAAACCTCTCCCACTGGGAGGTAGACCACTCCCTACACTCACTACAAGTTTTATCCCTATCACACCGTTGACCTCGGCAGTATGGACATAAGGAGTGAGGGTCGGTCTCGACCGCCGACATGAACGTTCCACAAGGGCGGTCGGGAAGTCCAGGGCACTTCCGCATGATGGAGAGAGGCCAACTTCCAAGCACACAAGCTGTAAGAAAAAGCAAACAAATTAAGGCTGTCAAAAATGCGAGGGCGAGACAAACAGGTCTGATCATCACCCGAGCCAAAAGTGAAGTGAATCAGTTCACCCGTGTGTGAGGGGGGAGGGGTAGCTAGCCCCTCGCTAACTAGCAAGAGGGTAGTTAACCCTCGTTAAAAATCTAATGGCTCGTCATTTCAGCTACGCCGAAAGTAATACCCCATGTAAATAGCGTGGTTTGTATTTCGGTTACGGAACAGCAAAGAATTAGGCTACAGTCACAACCAATTAAGCCTTAACCTAAAACAAAAACATTAGCCTTAAGTCATGTAGAAAATGGCTTAGAGATAGGCTTTTGCTGTAAGCTTTTTACTCTTTTATTTTAAGATAATACCACATACGGCTTCCTTACCTAAGAAACCTTAGCTTTCACCCAAATTAAAGTTGTTGAATCAATTTGTATCAAGTTTGATTACCATGCACCTAATTAGCAGAAAATATGCTAGGGTATGCTATGTTAGCATACAATAAAACAATAAATAATTACTTCCCATTAATTTACCTGCAAGGTCATCACTCTAACATTAAACTGCTTGCATGCAGCCCTTATGCTGCAACCAGTCTCTACCCGGTGCTTAAAAGCCTCTTCTAGGGCTTTCCTGTCAACTGTGAGCTTCCCCTGGGAGACAAATTTGCGAGGCATGGCAGTGGATGAGGGTTGAGAGTAGTCTGGAAAAGAAGAATTTGTAATTAGGTATTGTAAAATTAAAGACATTAAAACAATAAACAAATTAAACAATTGGGAGCGAGCCGTACATTTAAAAGTTCGGGGGCGACCAGTACCGTAGGTGTACGCGTCGACCCCGTACCGGTCGCCCCCACCAGAGTCAATACAGATAGGGTCTGTTCACGACGCGGGATTTAAACATAGCTCCGCCCCTTATGTGACGTCATGGGCGTCTAGTGTAGCCAGACTGCCACCCGAAGTCCCAAACCCATACGCTTTCATTGTCATGAGCTACACCTTTCAAGTATGCATATTATTTGTAGAAGATGCCTTCTTCTTGCGCCGTTTTTGGTTGCAATACTGTCTGAAGTAACTCATAAAGGCTAAGATATTTCAGGTTTCCTCAAGACAAATCAACACAGAAAAGCTGGGTAATTCGCTGCAGACGCCAGGACGAGAGGATTTTGTAGATGATGTAAAGTCACAGATACGTGAAGTTCCTCCTAAAAGATTTAAGAGTAGCCTACAGCTGTGCCATCAATTCATTGTTGCTATTGTTCGTGACCTAGGACCTTCCAATATGAGAATATGGAAGCATTTTTTATACACCCAATCAACTTGAATAGAATTTCATTTAAAAAACACAACAGCAAAGAGAGAAATATTTATTTTTGCAGATGCACCTCATATGCTTAAGTTATTAAGAAACCTTTGCTAAAATTAGTAAAAAAAAAAAAAAGAAAGAAAAACAGATAAAGAGACCAGCACAAAGCGGATAAGAAATTAAAAATAAACATCTTTTGAAAGATTTTTTTTTGTCATGAAATATTTGTTCAAGTAAAGACGTTTTGTCAAAAAAATATTTGTTCAAGTAGAGACTTGCCCAAGCTGTGTTTTATTTGTTAGATGCTTTATTTTCACTTAAAATATACCAGCATATGTAATATAGTTTAAGATTCCAAACAAATGCAAATAACTTACAGCATTATCCTGGAAACTATCCTAGTCATTTAATGTATGTATTATTCATATTTTTTATGAAATTTGTATAGTATGTCTCATATGTAAAGTTGTGTGCGCATATATATATATATATATATATATATATATATATATATATATATATATATATATATATATATATATATATATATATATATATATATATATATATACAATATATATATATATATATATACACACTATATATATATATATATATATATATACATATATATATATATATATATATATATATATATATATATATATATATATATATATATATACAGTAGACCCCCTTCACATGACATTAATCCGTTCCGGAGTTGGTATCGTATGGTGAAAATGTTGTATGGCGGGCAATAGAATAGCTAATGCATGCAAAACCCCAAGTAAAATATCAAAATTTGATATACATATTAAAAATTAGTAACAAAATAGTATAGTAAGCACTGTACTACAGTATACTTATATATAATATACATGACTGTACAGTATATAATTAAATAACATTATAAATAAAAATTATATACCGTACTGTAAAGAAAAAATGAAATTTTATTTACCTTTGGAGTGACGTGACTTGAGCTGGTAGTGGGTGGAGGCAGAGGGTGGAGGAGACGGCAGATATAAAAAACGTATCAATGCTAATTATGTTATGTACACTTAATAATAAATTTATTCTTACTATTAAACACTTAAAATTAAAAATGCTTTTTTTTTTTATTAATTTTGTCTTTTGAAATTTTTTTAGGATTTTTTTAAAGATTTTTTTTAGAACTTAAAAAATTACTCTTTTTTAGCTTTTTTAATAGAATCACTTATATCATCTTTGCTTTCTGGCACTTCTCTTTTGGAGAAATATCTATCCAAAGAAGCCTGTTTCTGACAACTCCTCAAAATATTTCTAAAATGACTCATACACTTGTCATTAACATTCTCCAGAAGACGACCTGTATGAAGTTTTCTGGGTGTTTTTTTCAATGAATCTCATAAGGTTTTCATACCAACTAATGGCTTCCCTTATTTCTGCCGATGTCGTTTCTTCAGTCTCCCCCTGTCCTCGCCACCACTAGAGCTGTGCTCTTCTTGAATGATGGTCAACTGCATTGCCTCCAACTCCTTCAAATCTTTAGTCATAAGCTCCTCCCTGTGCTCCTCGATAAGGTTATCAACGTCAGCCTCATCGACAACAAGCCCCATGGACCTCCCGATTGAAATTATTTCCTCAACATCACCCTCAGGTGCAGGATCATCAACGGCCTCGTCTTTGGTTGAGGGTTCGAAACCTTCAAAGTCGCGTTCTGCCACAACAGCTGGCCACAGTTTCTTCCATGAGGAGTTCAAGGTGCTCCGTGAAACCTCATTCCAAGCTTTGTCGATCATCTTCAGGCATTGAACGATGTCAAAATGCCCCTTCCAAAATTCACAGAGGGTGAGTTGAGTGCTTTCGGTCACTTCGAAGCATCTTTTGAACAGATGCTTTGTGTAAAGCTTCTTAAAGTTGGCAATCACTTGCTGGTCCATAGGCTGGAGGAGAGGGGTGGTGTTCGGCAGCAGATAGAGAACCTTGATGAAGGAGAAGTCAGGATGAATGATGTCCTCGAAGCCAGGAGGGTGAGCAGGGGCATTGTCCAGTACCAGGAGATATTTGAGAGGAAGATTGTTCTCTTCTAAAAAGTTCTTGACAGAAAGACTGAGGCAGATGTTTATCCACTCAATAAATATGGTCCTCGTGACCCAGGCCTTGCCATTAGACCTCCAAAATACCGAGAGCCTATCCTTCATGATATTTTGTGCCTTGAAGGCACGAGGATTCTCTGAGTGGTATACCAGTAGGGGCTTAATTTTTAAGTCCCACTGGCATTTGCACAAAATGTGAGGGTAAGTCTGTCCTTCATCGGTTTAGGCCAGGATGTTTCTTTTCTTCAGCTGTGATATATGTACGGCGGGGCATTTTCTTCCAGAAAAGGCCAGTTTCATCACAGTTAAACACTTTCTGAGGAATGTAGCCTTCTCTGGAAATTACTTTCTCAAACTTCTTGAGGAATTCTTCTGCTGCTTTCTTGTCAGAACTGGGCGCCTCTCCATGCCTGACGACTGAGTGAATACTAGTCCTCTTCCTAAAACGATCAAACCACCCATGAGAAACCTTGAACTCTTGGGGAGCTTGCTGCGATGTTCCTTTGTCTTCGCCGTTTCTTTGGGCTTCTACGAGATCAGCGAAGATGGCGCTCGCCTTGTGTGAAATTACCGATTGCATGAGTGTATCACCAGCAATTTCCTTCTCTTTAATCCATAGTTGGAGTCTCTCCATCTCATCATTGATTGAGGTCCTTCCACTGCTAAGGACAGTCATGCCTTTAGAAGACTTACTTGCTTTAAAGGCTTCCTTGTTTTTGATGATTGTACCAATCGTTGTCTGGTTACGGCCATATGTACTAGCGAGGGTAACGTGCATGCCTTCTTCGTATTTCTTTATTATTTCCAGCTTCGTTTCTAAAGTAATCATCTTCTTACTTTTCCCTTCAACATCACTTGCAATCTTGGGACCCATGGCTAACGAATTAAAGTTGGAATTAAGCACTAAAATGCACAAAAAATACGATATCGCAAACACTCACACGAGATCAAATCTTTACGAAACGCACACGAGATTCTGAAGTGAGCGCGCGATTAACAGAGAGAGAGAGAGAGAGAGAGAGAGAGAGAGAGAGAGAGAGAGAGAGAGGCAGCATCTCTCTCAGGCATTGTGGGAGGGATTTCGGCCAATAGCGTATCGGCATCTTAGTGATGCCGTGACGCTGACCAATAGCAGACCAGCTTCTTAGTGACGTATGCAGTGGCCTATGAGCGTGGTGGTAGGTGAGTGACTCGCACAGTTGTACGCGTAAAAACCGCCAAGTTTGAATTCTGGAATTCGATGCCGTAAGGTGAGGAAAATGTCGTAACGAGGGGACGGAAAAACATCGTATTCCACACCGTAATCTGAAAAAAAACGTAAGCTGAGGATGCCATACCCCGGGGGTCTACTGTATATATATATATATATATATATATATATATATATATATATATATATATATATATATATATATATATATATGTATATATATATAAAATACATATATATATATATATATATATATATATATATATATATATAAAATACATATATATATATATATATATATATATATATATATATATATATATATATATATATATATATATATATATATATATATATATATATATATATATATATATCATATATATATATATATATATATGTAATATATATATATATATATATATATATATATATATATATATATATATATATATATATATATATATATAATGTTGATGGGAAATTTTCTTGAAACGTGTTCTCTCTACCATATTCTTCATCGTTTATTCCTTTATTTCCATAAAATCTATATGATATGATTCGTATACTTAAATATCTTTTTTTTTTGTAGTCAAGTGCAAATACAGTAGTATTCTTTTTACACTCTATCCACATTTTCTATGTATTGCATAAAAAGTGGTATTCATACAAAGATATGGTAGATATAATTAACGTTATCTTTCTAGCTTTTATCATCAATGAAAAGAATTGTGCTTAAAAATTACATAAAAACAGCGAAAGAATTAAAAGCTTTTTTAATAATTATCTTTAATATTGAAAATATGATTACCTGAGAGGAAATAAAATAATAAAATTTTCCTGTTTTAAAAATGGACTTGCAGAGAATACAACAAACTAGTATACAGGTAAGCAAATGAATAGTAAAAACGAAAAAATATGGTAACTATCTGTATTGAATTTGCTATATCTTGAAAATGCATCAATGTTTTGGTGAATAAATGACACTCTGGGTATTAAGACAAACATCATGCATGTAAAATCTTTTTAAAAAATGGATCTAACACGCCATGCAATGGATTAAATGTAATGGAGAAAATCGGCCTAGCACCTCCCATGACGTCACGGCATTAGCTCCGTCCCCACCGCCTGAGTTGAACAGACCCTATCTGTATTGACTCTGGCCCTCACAACAAACTTTTCTTAAAGCACTTCTCACGGCAACACTTTCGTCGGCTTCATCACTTTTATCACTCGAAATCACGTTAATATGGCCTTTATCACTAATCAATGTATAACTAAAACAATCACAATATATTCACGCACTTGGGACCCTATATTGGTAACACATAATACTACATAGAAACCAACAAAAATTTTCGCCTGGCAGGAATAACAGCGGAGCAGCGTTGGTAACAAATATGGCGGGCTGTTTGGTGGAGCTTCTACATCCTCAGTTTGCGACGTCATCATACCACCATTAGTCTTTTGTCGATCGCGACTGTACGGGTCGCCCCCCATGTACGACTTGCCCCACATTACCCATGTGTAAAAAGAACTGATTGGGGTAAAAGATGTTCCGGGTAGCCCAATTGTGGTTAGATACTGAAGTAATTTTAATTTCTTTTGCCTAATTGATAGGCTACCTTTTAGAACGTGTCCTTGGCCTATATATAAATTCAGATTAACATGATCCTTATTAAGACGTTGCAATGGCCGAGAACATTTGAACATACAAAAATATGTTTTACCTGCTCGCATTTAATCACAGCATTTTGGAATGAAACTACACTTTTACATTGCATTTTCTCTTCATTAATTCATGTCGACCTCTAAAACTTGCCGCACACTGAGCCCGAACGGAACCGCCCGATCAGAACCGAAACGTCCGGTAGAAATCGAAAGCATGCATTCTTACCTGGCTGCGCACATTGGGCCAGAACAGAACGGAACTGACGCGCCAGAACATAACGGAACCGACACGGTATTCTTTGAAAGATATTTTTTCTGAAGCGTCGGTGGCGTCTGACAGGCTACGCATGCGCAGAACGACTGCAGCGGTGGTTTTTTGAGAGGGTAGTGACGGTTGCTGAGGAATTCGGAGGTTAGTGTGATAGCAACCATTGAAGCAGGCAGTGCTGGGTTTATGTTGTCCCATTTTGAATGTGGGAATAACGTTTTATATTCCCCTTCTGCCTCCCTTGATTGGCATATATTATGTATCCACATTGATTTTCTTGCTGCTTTCCCTTCTTCCTCCTCCTCTTCAGCCTTTACTGCTAGACATAGCACTAGCACTTCTTCATTGCTGCTGAGCGGTGAGTCACTCATAATTTGTCGATTATAATGCAGAACACACGACCTTCTACTACCACATGTAAACAGTTAATGCAGAACACACGACCTTCTACTACCACATGTAAACAGTTAATGCAGAACACATGACCTTCCGTTCTGTGGCTTCTGGCTCAGTGTGCGAGCTGGACGTCGTTTCTGGTCTGTTCTGAGACTTCAGTGGTTTCGGCGGCGGTTCCGTTCAGGCTCAGTGTGCGGCAAGTGTATGGCTCCAGCTAGATATCCTTTACATGTTTATGTATAATCATGCATACCGCTCATTGTAAAGTAACCTGCATAACGAATATCATGTTCCAAATGCAATCAATCTTACTTTCATATGTAGCCAATAAGATTTGATGGAGATTGTCGTGATTTATTTATTAGCATGTTCTATGTTTTCTTGATAAAACTGTAATTGAATTGAAAAGTTTGGTTGGCTATTGCCTTTTCAAAGTTGAGCAGTATCCTCAATCATTAACCACACTGAATATCAGCATCGAAATTCAAGGCATCTCATTCAGAAATTCCATTTTACATTCTAACTTGTTGTATTTCCAACTGACACAATTAAAATATTTAGCATAATCAGTTTGCGTCTGTTCTTGATTTCCACATCCAATGTTTTATATTTTGAATTAGCCTAATTATAATTTTTCTCATATAGTTTATAAATTTCACAAAATTTAAAGTACGTTATTTCATTCCATAGTTTTAGCCAAGTTTCCACATCTATCATAGTTGCTGAACTCACAATCATTCTTAAATAGACAGTAAAAGCAGGCTAGTGCGTGGCATATTTTACGCATGTCATACTTGTCCTATCCATAAAATTATTATGACGAATGATTTTCCTAATCTCTAGCAATTTTAGACTGATGTAGGCAGTCCTAGCTCCTGCAGCAATTTTAGACTGATGTAGGCAGTCCTAGCTCCTGCAGCAATTTTAGACTGATGTAGGCAGTCCTAGCTCCTGCAGCCGCTTTCTGAAATAACATGGTTGTTTTCTTCCTTAAATGGTAAATTGATTGCATGTAACAAATTTTGTTAACTACTGAATTGCCATATCATAATAACTAACAATACAAATAATATATTTCTATTTTTCCTTTTATCATGCTTAAACGAAGGTTCTATCATTTTTTGAAAATAGGGCTCCCCAGGTTTCATTTTTTTAAAAATAAGGGTGTTTGCATCCGTTCATATCGTCTCTCTGTCCCTTCCTCTGCCTAACACTGCAGATGCTTCATCTTCTCCACTCGTTCCATCAGGAAATCAACAAAACACTGCCATTAGATGTAGGCCTCGTACCAACCACTGAAATAACTTCAAGGGCAACAGTAACGTTATTTTTATTTCACTAATATAACTTGGAGCTTAGGAAAATTTTATTTCAAACGGGTTCCTTTATTTTAGCTTTATACGCAACAATATTTTATGAACAACTACGGCCAGTAATCCATCCCCGCCCATGTGAGATTTTCAATTTTAGAGTCAACTTCCCAGTGCACCATCCATCCGTTGAGATACTACCGCTAGTGTTATTGGAACCTTTGACTGGCAAGACCGTACTAAATTGTATCCCTCTCTCTGGTTACAACTCAATTTTTCTTTTGCCTACACACACCGAATAGTCTGACCTATTCTATATACATTCTCCTTTGTCCTCATACACCTAACAACACTGAAATTACCAAACAATTCTTCTCTCACAAAGAGTTAACTGCTGCACTGTAATAGTTCAGTGGCTCCATTCCTCTTAGTGGGGGTAGGAGAGACTCCTGTAGCTATGGTAAGCAGCTCTTTTAGGAGAAGGGCACTCCAAAATCAAACCATTATTCTCTAGTCTTGGGTAGTGTCACAGCCTCTGTACCATGGTCTTCCACTGTCTTGGGGGTAGAGTTAACTTGCATGAGGGTACACTTTTGCATTCTATTCGATCTTATTTCTCTTAATTCTGTTCCTTTTGTTATTTTGAGGTTTTTATAGTTTTTATATGAAAGATTTATTTTAATGTTATTCTTAAACATCTCTTGTAGTTTATTTACAATTTACTTCCCTCACTGGGCTATTTTCCCTGTTGAAGCCCTGGGCTTATAGCATCCTGCTTTTCCTAATAGGGTTGTAGCTTAGCAAATAATAATAATAATAATAATAATAATAATAATAATAATATAAAGCATTAAGTTTTAGGCCAACGACCAAAGGAAAGTTCCCAATTGTCACCCGGCGGCTCTCTGTAATTAATATAAAACTTTAATGTTTATTTTTATGTTGTTAACTTATTTCTCTATATTCGTCAATTTTCGATCTATATTGTTCGCCAATCTTTTTGCCGTCCTTCGTCAAATTCTTTAATGTGGACAGTTATATATACCTTCTTTTTGAGTTTGGACAGGATGCCTACTTCTTAGGTTTGGGCAGGATACATTCTTCTTAAGTTTGGACAGGATACCTTCTTCTTAAGTTTGGACAGGACTGTATACTTTGTTGGTTTCTTTTCTAAACCCACGATGGTTCGTACTTCATAATATAGATCTGGCACACTGCTTTGAGGCAGGCCTACGTGTCTTGACAAAGTATTTTACGCATTTTTTTTTTCTTTTTACAAATTACACCAGATAAACAACCAAATTAAGCCAGTGCAGCGTCGAGAAAACTCACATCTAACATACAGTAAGCCCATATATGGGATCTCAAACTATACGGAGCTCAAGCAACGCATCATTAACCCATAATAATATCACAAGTAGCAGCGTCATGACTTATGTCACAAAGCACATTATGCTTCTATCATGTCTTTCCTCTGATTTTTTTTTCTTTTATAATTGGTGAATTGGTTTTCATGGCTATAGATACCCAATTCAATCGATTAATTTTGTAACTGAAAATTACCACGGATGACGTTATATGACACACCAAAATACTTAAAACTGTACAGGACACGGTTTTTTCCAGTGGGATACAACACAGGAAAACAGTAAATTAAGTAGAAGGCCTGCTACTGAGTATAGCTAATTCTATCCGCCAGGTTCCCATAAAAAAACCAAACGCTGCTTATAAACGTGCACTGAAGTAGCCTACTAGTATCTTACATGCCGAAGTAACAAATTTCTATGTGTTAACAAAGACTATATATTATGGTAGTCACATTCTAGAAACCTGCTACAACATTCAAGACCACGCTCTTTGATCCATCGGAAACCCAACGTGCCCAGTTGAAGCACCTGAAATGCGTTTTAGTTCTTTTCATCAATATTATTCAACGTTTTCTCATTTTTATTTGAAACCAGAAACCATTTTTGATACAGTAATTGATTTTATATTATTTACAATTTGAAGATTTGATAATCTTGCCTTTAGGTAAGGAATTTATTTTAGCCTTGGAGGACTACGTCACAAATCATTAAAATAGGTTTGCATTTATTGCCTTTATCATGTTGGACTATTTGATATGTTGTTCCTGAATCCAATATCGTTTCCCACCTATTTAACATTCTAGAGGGTTAAATAATCCACGTTCCCACCAATCGTGAATTCTGTATTCACTAATACATCTTATTATGATTTAATTCGAATACAAATACGAGTCAACGAATAGCGTTTGTACATAAGTGTGTTAGGATATAATATAGACTGTCCTGAAAGATTCCTTTACATGAAATCAAGATGAAGAATCACACGAGGGCGAGAAATTGTGCGCTTATATAGCCAGACTCGGCGTGTTTTGGGGACGAACCTTTGCAACGCTGTTCTGCCATGTTTGTTTTGTATCCGAGTGTGAGAGAAGAGACGGGAAAAGTTAGAAAGTAGTCCGAATAGCTCTTGAATCATTGGTGGAAAGTGATTTTTAATTAAATGCAGGTAAATACGAACTTCCACGTTACTGCCAGTGTGTTCAAAATGGGCCTAGGCACAATAGAGCGGCAGTAAATGAAGCTTTAATAGGTGGCACAGATGGTTCCAGGAAGAAATGTATCTATGAAGGTTAAATGGGGGAAATCAGCTGATTTCTGTCCAAATACATGTTGCTTACTTCTAAGGTTCAACAGTGATTATTAAGCGTCTGAGGTGTAATTCTTATTCAGTGTACAACCTAGATTGTTTGGGAAATTTTGTTCCTAATAGGTTTGTATATCAAAATGCTGTTCAGTACATAGGCTATACGAGGTAGAAGGATCATCTCCAACGCTATTACGGTATAGCCTCTATTTTGTATTCCTTTTTTTTATCTAGCATTGTCTTCATATGTATAAAAGTAAAAGTCTCAACACATAAGTAGTAATATGACGTCTAACGTACAAAATGTAGTCTTAACCTGGAGTTGGGGTCATTGCACTTGTCAAGGGAATCAAAATCCTAAAAGGATTAAACGTGTTGTGGAAAGACCAGAGTTTTCCAAGACATTATTTTGGTGTGACACTTTATACCCAAAGCTACAAAAATCCATAGTAAAAATTCATGTATATTATTGAAATATAAGAATTACTGACATCTTAAATTTCAGTGTAATGAACATTAACTAAAAGTGCAAAAAGTATCTTTCTTTACTTAATCTGGTATGTCTACCATGTGACCTAAAATCTGAGAAAGGTGATTGATCAAACATTCATGCACAAAAATTGTTATTTAATCTATACATAAGCCTCAATTTTTTCTTTATTAATCACATTTCAACTAGCTAGCAAAGGCTAACCTGTAGTTATGCACCATAAACATTACATTTTTCTTTCAAGTTTTAAGTCCTGATTTCATTAATTGGAGCCTTTTGTATATCAGCGTCCAGTTCCTCCCTTGTGGATTAAAAATGGACATCAACTAACCTCAACTTTTCCCCCTAACCTAACCTACAAGCCATGCTCTTACCTACTTATTTAAGGGGGCTGGTCCCCCTGCCGCTGTCTAAGCTAGCCGTAATCATACGTGCAGGTGGCCGCTATCATACATACACCCCCATTAATTATTATAACTTTTAGAAGAATTGCAATGATAATCATATCTTTTAGCCGGAGTTTTGTAGATGGGTAATTTTGAGGTTGATTTTTATAGCCTATATAATGTAGCAATTCGGTATTTTTGTAGTGAATTACAGGGCAATGTAACCTAGGAAAAAAACTACTGTTTCTTATAGAAAAAATTACGCTCTCTTCAAAAATGACACTTGTTTCCGTCGCAAATGAATAGTTTCAGAAATATATATACATCTATATCCTACGATAATGGGGGACCCCCAGTGGGAACTCGGGGTTTTGGGTGGGGAAAACATACTGGGGAAACGATATATAATTGTTTTCCTATAGTAAATAATATGAATTAATTGAATTTGATGTTCATTTCAATCGGAAACAAACAGATCAACCAATTCGGATAACTTTGAGTTGCACGGTGTCACTTCTCTTATGAACGAACGATAACATTAGCAACGTTACCAATAATACACAGTGTTACCAACGTTGACGTATGGTACACAGAGTTACCAACGGCACGCTGACATTACTAAAGATAGTAATGATAGATATTTCCATATGTATTTTAAATAATTTCTCCATATAAGTTTTACTCAATATATAAAAAGTACAAAAAGGGCACAGAACCTAACAAACCCACCTAACCTAGCCTAGTAGTATGACAGGTCACAAAATAACATTTGATCTACATCGGACGTTGGCAGCACTGGTTACTGTATTTTTTCATGACACAATCTTTGTAACGCCGCCTCCAAAGTTTATCCAGATATACTGTTTTGTATTTTCCTCCGGTTATAATTTCAAGAAGGTATTGTATAGAGAAGAAAAGGCTTGTTTTACGTTTATATATCGATTCCCCAGTATGTTTTCCCCACCCAAAACCCCGAGTTCCCACTGGGGGTCCCCCATTATTGGAGAATATAGATGTATATATGTTTCTGAAACTATTCATTTGCGACGGGAACGAGTGTCATTTTCGAAGAGAGCGTAATTTTTTCTATTAGGAAAAGTAGTTGTTTTCCTAGGTTACATTTCCCTGTAATACACTACAATGAAACCAACAATTATTTTGTAGTCCCTTTCATTCTCTTGTTTGGTAACTGGTCTAACTACGGAAGTGAAGTACCTTGTTTGGTTATGGTTTCTGCTCACCTTATTTGGCAGTTGTAACTCGACCATTGTCATTTTGTTGGTAACACCTGCTTGTCTTAGCCTTGTAAATTGTCATTTGTTCCGTAACTGGATTGCAAACCACGCTATTTAATAGGTGTTATACTTTTGGCGGAGCTGAAATGACGAGCCATGAAAATTTAGCAAGGGTTAACTACCCACACCGCTAGTTAGCAGGGGTAGGGGGGGGGGTAGCTTGCTACCACTCCCATTCACGCACCTGTGATTTAGCCACTTTACTTTTGGCTTGGATGGAGAGCGGTTGTTTCCCCTCTCCCTCCTCGCCTATTCTGGACTGCCATTGATTTTTGTCTTTTAACTTACTTTTTCTTATACTTGTATATATATATAGGAAAACATTCTTAATGTTGATGTATATATATGTATATAGAAATGTGATAAGTTTCCTTTTCAGTGTTTGTGCTGTGTGTATGATACATATACGACAACGACACTTGCGTACATTAGCAAGGCCAGCACAGTTCCACTTCGTGGGGAATGACCTCTCCCTCTCTGGTTCATCGGTCTTCCTGTCGGCATATAACCGTTAACTCAGCCGCCGTAGGGGAATTGTCATCGCCTGGACCCTCTTCATTCTACTATTGTCTTCGCCTTTTCCCTTTTCGTACGGGAAACATGGATTTCTGAGCAAAGGGGATGTGGCCTCTCAGAGATTGACTATGGTCTTTCTCTTCTCGAGGTCGTTCACCTTTACAACAACAGTGTACTATAGGGGAAGCTCCTTTCCCGTGCACGGGTTAGGTTGCTCTTCCGATTGTTTGTCTCAGTTATTTTTAGCGAAAATATAATTGTATTTTAACTTTTCAGCTTTTCTCCGTGGGGAACACTTCCCTTCGGAGGATCAGTGGTTCTCACTATTAGTGAATATTCTTGGCTGATTTAAATAATTGTAATTCTGTTTTTATTACAGTAACTTCGCTCCCCCCTTCTCCCGTGGATGTCGACTGGGGAAGGAAGGGCGCAATACTTATTTTTATGTTGTTCCCTCGAGGTTCCTCTTTGGAGCTCCTCTCTAGGGAATTTCTGTTAAATACTGTAATTAATTGTTCCGTAACCGAAATACAAACCACGCTATTTACAAAGGGTTTACTTTTAGCGCAGCTGAAATGACGAGCCAATAGTTTTAACGAGGGTTAATTACCCCCGCGCTAGTTAGCGGGGGGTGGGGAAGGGTAGCTTGCTACCCCTCCCCCCTCCACACACCGGTGACTTGCTTCACTTCACTTTTGGCTCGGCGGTGATCAGACGTGTCTGCTCATCGCCTTCGTGACAGCCTTTAATTTTCTGCTTTTTCTTTTCAGCGTGTGTGTTAGTTGGAAGTTGACCTTCAGTTATTTTTTTACAATGCGTACATGCCCTGGAGTTGCCGGCCGTCCTTGTGGGACTTTCATGTCGGACGTTAATACGGATCCACACACCCTCTGCCCTCAATGTCGGGGCCGACGGTGTGACCAGGAGAACGTGCCGTGAGTGCAGGGAGTGGTCTGCCTCCCAGTGGGAGAGGTTTGGCCGTCGGCGTAAGAAGAAGTCCGAGAGAGACCGTTCTCCTCCGGGGTTAGCCTTGAAGGAGGAAGGTTCTCGGGACTCTTCTTCCGCCGCCCAAACCTCCTCCGAAGCTCCCCCTCGTCCGCCTCCTAAGGAGAGTCGGCCGAGTGGGAGCGCAGGCCCTTGTTCTGTTTCCCGACCTTCGGTGGGGGGAGAGGGCGTCGCCTCCCATAGCGAGGCGGTTCCCCCTCCTCCTCCGGGGGAGGTTATTGATAATGCCTTATCCAGTGATGATCTTTTACAGATTTGGTCGTCCCTGGGGCTTAAGGGCTTGCCCTCCAGGGTCGCTCTTATTGACCTTGTCTCGTTGGGGGCCGCTGTTAAGCAGTCGCCGGTGGTAGCAGAGGTAGACCCTCTGTCTATTGTCGACGTCGTGGTGACAGAGGCCTCCGACGTGGCTGGGCCTTCCGCCGCAGGTGCTGTTGCGGGTGATGGTGCTAAAGGCTCTCCTCCTTCCGTACATCCTTCGAAGGGGGAAGTGAGTCCTTCGGTCTCGACTGCTGCTCAGCTTCCTTCTGAGGGAAGTGCTTTAACGGAGACTCCCCTTCGGAGGACCGATGGTCCCGACGATCTCCCCCGAGGCCGCCTCCGCCGTAAGGCTCACCGTCCTCTACGCCACAAGGGCCTCCCTTCATCCTTACAGGGGGACTAAGAGGCGCCTTCTTGGGTCTTCATCCTCCGGGGGGGACACTCCTCGTCAGCCTCAACCTACAGCTCCGCCCTCCTTGAACCTCTCTGCAGACCGCTCACCATCTCCTGCCAGATCTTCGCCTTCTGGAGAACTCGTCACCCGACGGGCAACGGGCCCTTCGGGGCTAAGGGATCCTTCCCTTACGCGAGCAGTGCTAGCGCACAAGCGCTCTCCTGCTCGCCAGCGCTCTCCTGCTCGCCAACGCTCTCCTGCTCGCCAGCGCTCTCCTGCTCGCCGACGCTCACCTGCTTGTCGGCTCTCTCCTGATGTTCGCCCCCCTCGCCAGCGCTCTCCTGCTCGTCAGCTCTCTTCCGAGCGTCAGCGCTCATTTGAGGACCTTCGCCCTGCGGTCTCTGACCACCATTTAGTTCCTGTTGAACTCCCTGCTCACCATCTGCCTGGTCCTGTGGCTACGCAACATCGTGCTGCGCGTGTGTCAGAAACACATGTTCGCCAACGCGCCAGCGATCTCCCAGTTCCTGCTCGTGAACGCGCCGCGCCACCTGTCCTCTCACATGACACGCGTCGACCTTCTGCTCGCCAGCGATCTCCAGCTCGCCAGCGATCACCTATGCGCCAGCGATTACCTCCTCGCCAGCATTCACCTGCTTGTCAGCGCGCACAGGCGATCTTAGTATCGCCTATTAACAGCGACAGCTAGCGCGCCGACATTCTCCAACGCTCCTGAAGGAACATGGTTCGCCAACTTTTAGCTCGCCATCGCGCGATCGCCCGCCTGCGCATGCTGCTCGCCATCGCACGATCGCCCTCCTGCGCATGCTGCTCGCCATCGCTCGACCCTGCACGATCGCCCTCCTGCAGATGCTGATCACCATCGCGCCCCATCACGCGATCGGCCACCTCGTGCGCATGCTGCTCGCCATCGCTCGCCCCTGCACGATCGCCCTCCTGCGCATGCTGCTCCTCATCGCTCGCCCCTGAACGATCGCCCTCCTGCGGATGCTGATCACCATCACACCCCATCACGCGATCATTCACCTGCGCATGCTGCTCGCCATCGCTTACCATTACGCGGTCATTCACCTGCGCATGCTGCTCACCATCGCACACCAGTGCGTCGACATACCACATCGCGCCATCGCCAACTTGAGCGACTGCACTCACCAGCTCGTCATCGATCGCCTGTGGATCTACATCGCCAGCGATCTTCCTCACCTACGCGGCAGCGCGTTCCCTCGCCGTCGCGCCAACGCTTGCGTTCGTCGCCTCGGACACGTGTTCATTTACCTGCCCACCCTCGCGCCCATTCGCCTGCGCGCCCGCGCGATCGCTCGCCTGTGCGCCCACGCGATCGCGGCGAATTCCACAGCCGGTGGTAGCAGCAGGGACGCGTGCTCCTAGACGGCACTCGGGATCACCTCCATCCAAGCACAGGTTGGTAGTGCAGGACGAAGAGAGGTCAGTACAGCATTCTTCCCCACCTTCTTTTCAGGCAGGTACCGTCGTGTCCACTCCAAAGGATCGCCCGATCCCTTTCCCTTTAGCGAGGATTTCGGACTCTGTGTCCTTGGAGCAGCAGACTTGGTTTGGTCCGCTGGCACGGGCGTTAGTGAGGGTTATGAAACCAGCACTCGCCGGCCAGGGTAACAAACCATCGGCTGTCTCTCCTACGCTGAAGAGAAAGAGAGGATTGGACTTCGTGGTGACTTCCCCCAGGGCGAAGTTGGTTCCCAAGAGGTCGGTCGCGAAGGTCCCTTCTCCTGCACGAGTACTCTCTCCTTCTCCCGTGGACGAGGCCTTTCCGTCCTCAGGTGAGTCCAGTGGGGCGGTAGGCTTCCCCTCGGCACCATGGGGGGAGACTTCGCTTCAGGCAGGAGAATCGTCTCGTGAGGAAGGGGCCCCTCGAACCTCGTTGTTGGGATCCTGTATCCCTCCCAGGAGGGAATCCAAGGATTCCAAGACCGTCCCTAAATCCTCTGCAAGGATTCGTCAGGAACCCACGACTACCCAGGGGAATGTCCACGTATCACCCCTGGAAGAGATTCCTGGGGTAGGAGACTTAGCTGCCAGCCCGCAGGGAGGAGAACAGCAAGAGTCCGAACATGCCTTCTGGCAGGTCCTAAGCCTGATAAGGCAACTTAACAGACTTACGGATCCAGTCATTGCCCCCCGTGAAGGCAAAGACACGATTCTGGATGAAGTGTTTGACGTTCGGAAGGCCCCTAAGACCAGTGCAGCTCTGCCCTGGTCTCGGGGGCTGAAGAGTGCCAGGGCTAGGGCCAACGCTCAGCTCGCACTTCTTGCCTCCTCCAGTCGTTCCACTGCCGGGAACAAGCTCATCCCTCCTCCTCGCCTTCAGCAGAGGAGGTATTTCGAGATCCTGGGTGAGCACAACCTCGCTCTTCCTCTCCATCACTGTGGAGGAGCTGGCAAAGGGAGTTTCCCTTGAGAAACTCTCTGCCCGGCAGGTGTCGTTCTCGGCGGCAGAGATCCTTAACCACGAGAAGGTCGCTAAGTGTGCCATGCAGGCCACTTCGTGGCTGGACTTCTGGCTAGGATCTCTGGGCATCCTATTGCGATCGGAGGACTTGTCCAAGGAGACCAATAGGAAGGCCCTAGAGACCTTCTTGCTCTCTGGCACCCGCTCCATCGAGTTTTTGGCGCACCAGGTTACCACCCTGTGGGCCAACTCGGTGTTGAAGCGTCGCGATGCTGTGTCCGAGAGATTCCATCCGAAGGTCCCCGCCGTAGATGTGTGTAGGCTCCGACATGCTTCCCTTCTGGGGGAGAGCCTGTTTGAGCCTCAGGACATGGAGCGAACGGCTGAGAGGTGGAGGAAATCCAGCACGGACTCCCTCCTCCACAGGGCCCTTACAACTCGGCCCTATAAGCCTCCAGCCCCGCCACAACAGCAGCAACAGCCTCGTAAGGCTCCCAAACAGGCACCGGCAGCTAAGAGAGTGGTGTCTAAGCCCCAGCCCTTTCCAGCCAAGGTCAAGAGGGGCGGTAAGTCCTCCAGGGGAGGCAAGACTCCTAGGGGTGGCGGCCGTGGCAGCAAGCCCTAGGGGTGGCAGTCGCCCTGCATGTCCACCTGTGGGGGGATGCCTTCAGCGTTGCGTCCGCAGGTGGCAGCAACACGGGGCCGATGCTTGGACGGTCTCAGTGATCGGCCAAGGTTATCGCGTCCCGTTCACGACATCTCAACCTCCCCTGACAGCGAATCCAGTGTCGTTGAGCTCATATGCCACGGGATCGGCAAAGGGGCTGGCCCTTCAGGCCGAAGTCGAGACCATGCTCGAGAAGGATGCTCTCCAGGAGGTCGTGGACGGCTCCCCAGGCTTCTTCAGTCGACTCTTTCTTGTAAAGAAGGCTACTGGAGGCTGGAGACCCGTCATCGATCTCTCAGCTCTGAACAGGTTTGTCAAACAAACCCGGTTCAGCATGGAGACAGCAGACACGGTCAGACTTGCGGTGAGACCACAAGACTTCATGTGTACACTGGATCTAAAGGACGCGTACTTCCAGATCCCAATCCATCCGTCTTCCAGGAAGTACCTGAGATTCTGCCTAGACAACAAGATCTACCAGTTCAAGGTGCTGTGTTTCGGTCTCTCCACAGCTCCTCAGGTGTTCACCAGAGTGTTCACCCTGATTTCATCTTGGGCGCACAGGAACGGCATTCGTCTCCTTCGTTACCTGGACGATTGGCTGATCCTAGCAGACTCGGAGTCGACCCTTCTTCGACACCGAGACAGGCTTCTGGATCTTTGCCAGGATCTGGGGATCGTGGTAAACCTCGAGAAGTCCTCTTTGCAGCCGTCCCAACGACTGGTTTATCTAGGCATGCTAATAGACACCAATCTCCACAAAGCCTTTCCATCAGACGACCGGATAGCAAGGCTGAGGAGGGTGGCGGAACCTTTCCTCAGGCAAAAAGAACTCCCCGCCCAATCGTGGTTGCGTCTCTTAGGCCACCTATCCTCCCTGGCCCGTCTGGTTCCAAACAGCCGCCTCAGGATGAGATCCCTTCAATGGCGGCTCAAGTCCCGGTGGAATCAAGGATCCGATTCCCCGGACATTCTGATCCCAATGGGGTCTCTGGAACAGACGGACTTGCGGTGATGGCTGGCCGACGAGAACCTGCGGAAGGGAGCGAGTCTTCTCGTCCTCCCCCCGGAATTGACTCAGTTTTCGGATGCGTCAAAAGAAGGGTGGGGGGCGCACGTTCTGAACCAGAGGGCCTCAGGCCTTTGGTCAGAATGAGAAAAGTGCCTACACATCAACCTGCTAGAATTGAAGGCCGTCTTTCTGGCTCTTCAGCAGTTCCAACGGTCCCTGGCGGGTCACTCCGTGGTGGTGATGAGCGACAACACCACGGTAGTGGCTTATATCAACAAGCAGGGAGGCACTTTTTCGCAACAGCTATCCCATCTTGCAGTAGAGACTCTGAGGTGGACCGAAACCCACTCGATAACACTATCAGCTTGCTTCATTCCTGGCAAGAGGAATGTGCTCGCCGACAGTCTGAGCAGGGCTTCGCAGATAGTGAGTACCGAGTAGTCTTTGGATCCTAAAGTCCTGACTTTGTGGGGTTCCCCGACTGTGGACTTGTTCGCGACAGCCTTGAACTTCAAGCTGCCCCTGTACTGCTCACCAGTCCCGGACCCCAAGGCACTCTGGCAAGATGCTTTCTAGCAACGGTGGGACAACATCGACGTGTACGCCTTCCCACCATTCTGTCTGATGAGAAGGGTGCTCAACAGGACCAGACTATTGGTCAACTGTTCCATGACTCTAGTAGCTCCGCTATGGCATCACGCGGAATGGTTTCCGGACCTTCTGCAACTCCTGACGGAACTCCCAAGGGAGCTTCCTCCACGACACGAGCTTCTCAGACAACCCCACTCCGGCGTCCCTCACAGGGCCGTGGCCTCGCTTCGGCTTCACGCCTGGAGACTATCCAGCGTCTCCTCGCCGAGAGAGGCTTTTCGCAACAGGTTGCGGAGAGGATGTCTCGGCATCTGCGAAGGTCCTCTGAGGGAGTCTACCAAGCAAAGTGGAGAGTCTTTTGTGGTTGATGTCGTGGAAGGGGTATCTCTCCACTCGATGCCACTATTCCAGCAATAGCGGACTTCCTCGTGTATCTGCGAGAAGAAATGCGCCTTTCTGTCTCGGCAGTGAAAGGCTATCGCTCAGCCTTAAGCTTGGCCTTCAGATTGAAGGGCGTGGATATTTCTTCATCGCTAGAACTCTCTTTACTCATACGTAGCTATGAGCTTACCTACCCCTAGTCGGAAGTGAGACCCCCTCCTCGGAACGTGGTTCGAGTCCTCAGGTCTCTTAAGAGACCTCCCTTCGAGCCATTACGCCAGGCCTCCGATCGCCACCTGTCTTGGAAGACGGCTTTCCTACTTGCCTTGGCCTCGGCCAAGCGAGTCAGTGAACTTCATGGTCTCGTACGACATCGCCCATTCAAGGGGATGGGGGGAGGTAACGTTCAGGTTCGTCCCTGAGTTTGTGGCCAAGACTCAGAATCCTGGAGTGCTGGATCCTCGGTTCGACTCTTTCAGGATCGCGAGTCTCCGTTCTGTAACAAACGACCCAGACCAGCTGCTACTATGTCCAGTGAGGTGTCTGAGGCACTACTTGAAGAGAACGGCTGCAGTCCGTCCTCATGTGCGAGCTTTGTTTGTGAGCACAGGCAGGACAAAGAGGAGGGTCACCAGGAACACCATCTCAGCTTGGATTCGAAGAGTTATCTACCATGCCCTGAATCCTGACCCTCCTCCGTCACGTCGCCCTCGGGCCCACGATGTCAGGGGTATTGCTACATCCCTGGCCTTCAAGAGAAACTTCTCTGTGACGCAGGTACTTCAAGCTGGGGTCTGGAAGCGTCAAACGACCTTCACAGCCCACTACCTGCAAGACGTGACCCACAGGAGCCTCGATACGTTTTCTATCGGCCCTGTGGTGGCTGCACAACAGCTGGTCTAACCTCAGGCTCCTTTTTGGACAAGTAGCAGTAGGTTGAGGGCGATGTTACCCGGTCTTAGTCTGTGTGAATGAAAGAGTATGTCTGACCCTTACTTCTTTCTTCATTCTCCCCTCTCTTGGGGAAGCAGCATCCTGGTCCTCGCATATCTGACCTCGACCTCTGCAGGTAACCCATGCTTCTTTGTGCTCCTAGTATTAAGCTTAATACTGTTGCATCTCCCATACCCTGACGAGGTGGTATGGGGAACGTCCTATCCTAGAATTCCTATCTGAAGGTCTCAAGGTCAACTTCATAGGACGAGTCACACTCTCCTCCTCACACTGCTTATGTAGGCCACTCGTTCCTAGCGATGCTAGGAACTTGTGAGGTGCAGGGGCTCCCTCTCTCTAGTACTGCTTACTGAGGGTTCGAGCCCCCGGGCAAGCCGAAGTCAGTAAGGCTGGGGACTTTCCACCCTTCCTAAGGGGTAAGTCACCCTTTGTAAATAGCGTGGTTTGTATTTCGGTTACAGAACAAATGACAAATTCGAAGATAATTTGTATTTTTCCTAACCATACAAACCTTAGCTATTTACACATATGTGCCCGCCATCCCTGACCCCCAAGTCAAGTCCTACCTCTAAGTGAAGTGAAGCAAGTCACCGGTGTGTGGAGGGGGGAGGGGTAGCAAGCTTCCCTTCCCCACCCCCCGCTAACTAGCGCGGGGGTAATTAACCCTCGTTAAAACTATTGGCTCGTCATTTCAGCTACGCTAAAAGTAAACCCTTTGTAAATAGCTAAGGTTTGTATGGTTAGGAAAAATACAAATTATCTTCGAATTTGTCATTTTTATTTTTTCCCAGTTAACCATGCAGTTTTTCTTCGTTCAACTAAGAGTGACGACGAAGCAGAGCTGTTCTGTTTATGCGTGGGGGGTCTGCTGTCACTGCCGTCCCTCAGAGGACGTCGTCATGGGCGTCATCCCTTCTCTTAGAAGTACTCCTCCCGTGACAACATGACCAGCACTTCAGATCATCTTAGAACGCTAAAGTAGGTTCGCCTCCAGGGGTTGGACAACTTCCCTTCCTTAGGAAAGTTTCCTCCCCAGGTGTGAGGTTGTTTCTCCCTTCAGAGGGAGAACTTCCCACATCTTAATAAATTCATCGTCTCCGACTGCTGTTGCTGCCTTCACCTAGACTTTTCTCCCCCCCTTGCTGAGTTTCTCTTCCTTCAGGGGCGGAGCACAGTCTTGGCAAGTCTCTTCTACGAAGTGCTTACCTCTCTGGTTCGCGAGAGAGGCCACTCATAGACACTCCTCTTCGGAGGATCGCTACTGTTGAAGGTCAGCTTGCTGATCCACCGGCCCTTATGGGCGTCTTCAAGTCTCTTCTACGAAGTGTTCACCTCTCTCGTTCGCGAGAGAGGCCACTCATAGAGACTCCTCTTCGGAGGATCGCTACTGTTAAAGGTCAGCTTGCTGATCCACTGGCCCTCATGGGCATCATCATGGGCGTCTTCAATCTCTTTTACGAAGTGTTCACCTCTCTCATTCGCGAGAGAGGCCACTCATAGAGACACCTCTTCGGAGGATCACGCTTCTTATCAGTTCCTGATCATTCTACCAGCGCAACCTTGCGCTGCAACTTAGTCTGTGGACTTCGGTCCTGGACTCTTCCTAATGCCAGCTTGCTGGTTCACCGGCCCTCATGGGCTTCATCAGTTCCTGATCGTCCTACCAGCAGACCTACCAGCGCATCCTTGCGCTGTAACTTAGTCCGTGGACTTTAGTCCTGGACTCTTCTATGGACCTTTCACGGTTGCTATCAGTGGATGTTCGCCCTTCCAAAGGGCACATCCAAGTTCCTGATCGTCCAACCAGCTGACCTGCCGATCTACCAACACATCTTTACGCCGCTGGTAGTCCTTTGGACTTCGGTCCTGGACTCTAACACGGACCTTTTTATGGTCCCCATTGGTGGATGCTCGCCCTTCCAAAGGGCACATCCCAGTTCCTGATTGTCCTGCCAGCTGACCTACCGATCTACCAACGCAACCTTACACCGCTGTTAGTCCTTGGACTTCGGTCCTGGACTCTTCCGTGGACCTTTACGGTCTCCATCATAGATGTTTGCCCTTCCAAAGGGCTCATCCCAGTTTCTGGTCTTCCTGCCAGCTGACCTGCCAACCTACTAGCGCTATCTTCGCGCGCACGCTCCGACCGTCTTCCTCGCGCGCGCCGAGGATTTTCCGAGCTTCGCGAGCGCCAATGCTCTTGCCCGCGCGCCAACAGTCTTCCGCGCGTGGGCGCTGATGGTCTGCCGCGCACGAGCGCCAATGCTCTCGCACGTGCGTGCGCACCTACAGCCTTCCGCGCTTACACGTGCCAAATGCTCTTGCGCCGATGGTCTTCTGCACGCGCTCCAGCAGTCTCTAGGTAGTACTCTCACGCACGCGCCAATGCACCAGCCCTTGCGCAACCAGTCACACGCTTCGGCGCATTCTAGGGAGAATGCACAAAACTGCACAGTGACTTACTGCGCGCCAGTACTTTTCCGCACTTTTCTGCGCCGTCCTGTGCAGTTGCAGTCTCAGATCCAATGCGCCAGCTCTTGCCAAAGAGTCGATGCTCGCAGATCCACTGCACCAGCTCTTACCTAAGAGCCAGCGCTTGCCTGATCTCCAGGCAGAAATTGAGCACCATCATCATCCTGTGTGCCATCGCTCCAGTACTCTCCTACACACTCGCGCAATAGGCAGTAAAAAGGAATAAAACTTTTTGGACAGGTCACCATTGCCAGATTCCTCCCTGCAAGCACATATTATTGCCACCGGGAAAAGAGGAAAAAGGGCTTCAAAGAAGGATTCAAGATCCCGAAGATTCCATCTTACAAGGGGAATCAAAACGGGGAATCCTTGGTCCCTGTCTCTTCTGAAGTTTCTTTTTTTCTTGACACCACTGTCAGCAAACAGGAAATTATCAACAGTCTGATCTCTAGATCACTGTTTGCTGATGGCTAGTTCACGGTTTACTGATCGCTAGGTCGCCGATCACCAGATCACCAATTACTAGCTCAATGCTGATCTTTGACCTCTAGTCCCTCCAATGACAAATGATCTCCGATTGCTAGCGTTCCAATCACCGATTGCTAGTCAATAGCCAGTTATCAGCTTGCTGATCACTAGATCCCCATGGGCAGCTCATCTTTCTTTGATCATTGAATTCAGCTCACTGATCTCGGACCAGCCCATCTTCAGCTTGCTGATCTCTGACCAACCAGGGGGCACCATAATCAGCTTGCTGATCCATAACTTACCATCGGCTCACAGACCACCGATCATCGGCAATTCGCCAGCAGTTCATGACTCGAACTTGCTAGTCAACCTCTTCCCGTAGTTTCCTAGATCAGAAGGTATACAGTACAACATACTTCTCGCTACTGGCCGTTCGCCATCACACTAAAGTGATCGGCAAACGTTCGACAACCCTCATCAACGGCTTGTCGACAGGGAACTACTTGCAAGCACTCTCCAACTGCACGGTAACCACGATACCCAACTGTTAACCATTGATTAACATTCACCAGATTGATTCTATTGTAAGGAATAGCATCAATCCCATCAGGGTGCATGGTAAGGCTAAGTGTTGCCTTCCTTCTGTTAGTTAAAGGAATTCTCTCTCAGAGAAGAATTCTTACACCGGGTATCGCGTTTGATCCTTTACGACACGAGTCAAGACTCCAGCGTCGACAATCTTCCATGCAAAAGGATCCGCAAGGAGCTGTCCCTCTGGGTCGATGTCCACACCATGTTGGAGTTCGAACAAGGGCTAAGACCGCAGGTCTTCATTTACACTCTGGACCTAAAGGACACTTACTCCCAGGTCCAAACTATCCATCTAGGAAGGTTGGAAGATTCATTCTAGACAAACAAGAAACACCAGTTCAAGGTATTGTGCTTTGGTCTTTCCACGACACCCATCCTGGTCTCACAGGACCGTCTTCTGTCTTCTCCGTTTCGGGACGACTGACTGATCTTAGCAGACTCGGTGGCAACCTTGCATTAACACCGGAACTTTTGAAGTCTTTTTACCAAGATCCAGTGATTAGGGTAAACCTGTCGAAATCTTCCCTACTTCCCTCCCAGAAGACTCGTGTATCTGGGAATGATTCTAGACACCAATCTCCACAAAACCTTATTGAAACGAGAAGAACTCCCATTCCAAAGGGACTTGAGTCGGACTGGAATCAGACCCTCGATCCCCCAAACATTCTGACCCCCATGGGACCAGAAGTTTGGACAAACCTCAAGGGAAGGGTGTCGGTCGAGAGTCTACTGAGTGACATAACCTTCTCATCGTTCCCCACACCTTGGACTTGAGTTTGTGCTTAGAACACATCAAAAGAAGAGAGGAGGGACCATAGTGTTGCACCACACAACCTCAGCCCTCTGGACAGAGTCCGAAAGTACCTTGGCTTAAATCTCCTAAGAGATGAAGGCCAACTTTCTGGTCCTTCAGCAGCCTCATCGGCTCCTAACAGACCACTCGGTGATGTGATGGACGACACACCACACACCACATAGAGACTCACATCGACAAGCAGGAAGGAACATGCTCGTAGCCTCTTCCCATCTAACAGTATAAACAAATAAGATGCGCCAAAGTCCGTTTGGTACCACTATCAGCTCGCTAGAAGAACATGCTCGCCAAGAATCTGTGCACAGCATCTCAGATAAGATATACTGAATGGTCTTTGGATCGCCTTGTAGCCGAAAAAGTCCCGACTTAAGGGGTCCTCCAACTAGGGATCTGTTCGCAACACTCCTGAATCTCAGGCTGCCGTTGCTCCCCAGCCCTAGACCCCAAGGCTCTCTGGAAAAAACGGTGGGTACAACAATGACGTTACGTCTTGTCCCTGTTTTATCTGGAGAAGGACACTCAAGAGGGCTAGAACATCGGTCAACCTGTTAAGGACTCTCCTAGTTCTGCTATGGCATTATGCAGAGCGGTTTCCAAACGTTTTGAAACTCCTGATATAGTCTCCAAGAGAACCCTCTCCACATCACAGACAACCCACTTTGACACCTACCACAAGCTATAGCTTTGCTATGATTGTACGCCTGGAGACTACCCAATACCTCTTTTGTGAAAAGGTTGTCTAGATATCTGAGGAATTCCTCAGCATCAGTCTACCAAGCAGTATAACGTCTTGTGTGGTTGGTGTCGTGAAAGTGAGTCTCTCTACTCGATACCTCGATTCCAGCAATAGCGGAATCCTCGAGTATATACAAGAGGAAAGACTCCTATTCAGTTTCAACAAGTAAAGATGATCACTCAACCTTGATCCTTGACCTTCAAACTGAAAGAAAGAGACACCCTCTCATCGGTAGACTTTTCCTAACTCATAAGGACTTATGACTTTCCCCAGTCGGAATTGAGACCTTCCTCTTGGAATATGGTTCAAATTCTCCGATCTCTAAAGAGACCTCCTTATGTTCCACTTCACCAGGCAACGAATTTTCTCCTGATTCAAGAACACAATGTTCCTACACACTCGGACAGCAACCATATGAGTCAAGGAACTTCATGGTCTCTCTTTTGACATTGCCCATCATTGAGAAGGGCGAAAGACAATGTTCAGTTTCGTCCCTGAGTATGTCGCCAGACACAGTCTCCAGAGGTGACGGATCCTACACAAGTCTCCACTCGGTAACGGACGATCCAGATCATCCGTTACTGTACCCAGGGTAAGGTATGAGACTTTACCTAAAGAAAACGGCAACAGCCCACTCGGGTCCCTTCTCTCGTCATCAGCACTGGAAGAGACTAGAGGAGGATCACCGAAACATCATCTCGACATGACGACTCATAGTGTCAGGGGCATAGTTCTTAGCAGATTACTCTGTGACGCAGGTTTTACAAGAAAGGATGTGAATGCTCCAGGTGACTTTCACAACCTTTCTCCTGCAAGAGGTGACCCACAGGAACTCGATACGACCCCTATCGGTACGGTGGTGGCTACACAAAAGCTGGTTGTATACCTCAAGCTCCTTATTGGACAAGTAGCAGAAGGTTGATGGCACTGTTACCCGGTTTTAGTCTGCGTGAATGAAAAGATTTGACTGGTTCTTATTCTTTTTTTCATCCTCCCCTCTCGTGGCAAAAGCAGCATCCTGGGTTTTCTGCATAAACTGACCTCAAACCACTGCAGGTAAACCATGCTCCCTTGTGTACCTGGTATTAAGCTAATACTGTTGCGTCCCCATACCCTGGCGAGGTGGTATTGGGAAAGTCTTGGTTACATCAGGTGTTTCCTTTTTGCATGTCTCAACACACAGCTTGCCTTGGCCGCGGACCTTGCGTAGCAAGGTTTTAGCGAGGGCAGGGACTCCTTATTTTTGAGTACAGTACTAACATATTCAGATAAGGAGCTCCGGGGCAAAGCTAAAAGCCAGGTTGGCAGGGACGTCCACCCTTCCTAATGGATGAGTCACCCCTAATAAATAGCATGGTTTGTATTCCAGTTACGGAACAAATGACAAATTCGTAGATAATTTGTATTTTTCATAACTATACAAACCTTAGCTATTTATACAAACTTGCCCGCCATCCCTATCCCCCTTGAAGTCCTACCTCCAAGCAAAGTGACTAAATCACTGGTGTGTGAATGGGAGTGGTAGCAAGGTACCCTACCCCTGCTAACTAGCGGTGTGGTTAGTTAACCCTTGCTAAATTTTAATGGCTCGTCACTTCAGCTCCGCCAAAAGTATAATCCCTAATAAATAGCTATGGTTTGTATAGTTAGGAAGAATGCAAATTATCTACGAATTTGTCATTTCAACAGGTTTTTAGCTCTTTTATTGCTGCTACACCCTCTTTATAACATTTCATATAATTATAGTATTGTCATTAGTATTATTATAATTATCATTATTATTATTATTAGATAAGCTACAACCCTACTTGGAAAAGGAGGATGCTATAAGCCCAAGTCCTCCAACAGGGAATAATAGCATAGTGAGGAAGGGAAATGAGGAAATAAATAAACAATATGCGAAGTTATGAACAATTGAAATAGAATTTGTTCCGTAACTGGAATACAAACCACGCTATTTAATATTGGTTTGTTCTGTAACCGAAATACAAACCACGCTATTTACATAGGGTATTACTTTCGGCGTAGCTGAAATGACGAGCCATTAGATTTTTAACGAGGGTTAACTACCCCCGCTAGTTAGTAGGGGGTAGGGAAGGGGTAGCTTGCTACCCCTCCCCCCCACACACCGGTGAGTTGTCTCACTTCACTTTTGGCTCGGACGAAGTACAGACGTTGCTGTTTTCGTCCTCGTTAATGACAGCCTTAATTTGTTTTTTTTTTTGCTTTTTCTAGTTCTGTGTGTTTGGAAGTTGGCCTCGACCATTATCATCGCTCTGCGCAAGTGCCCTGGACTCGCTGGCCGCCCTTGTGGGACCTTCATGTCAGCGGAGGACACCGATCCTCACACCCTTTGCCCGCAGTGCCGAGGCCGACGGTGTGAGAGGGAGAATACTTGCAGTGAGTGTAGGGAGTGGTCTGCCTCCCAGTGGGAGAAGTTCGGCCGTCGGCGTAAGAAGAAGTCCAAGAGAGACCGTTCTCCTTCAGGGGCAACCTTGAAGAAGGAAGGCTCTAAGGATTCCTCTTCCGCCGCCCAAACCTCCTCCGAAGCTCCCACTCGATCGGTCTCTCGTGAGAGACTGCCGAGTGGTAGCGCAAGCCCTAGTGGTGTTTCCCAACCTTGGGGTGCGGGAGAGGGCGTTGCCTCCCTTAGCGTGGCAGCTCCCTCTTCTTCTCCAGGGGAGGATAATTTGGATTTTGATGAATATGACCAAACTGTGTCTAAGAATGATTTGTTCCAGCTTTGGGCTTCCTTGGGGCTTTTCCGTCCTCGGGAGAGTCCAGTGAGGTGGCGGTCTCCCCCTCGGCACCAAGGGGGGAGTCACCTCCTCGTGGAGGAGAATCGTCTCGCGCGGAAGGTGCCTACCAGACCACCTTGCTGGAGTCTTGTATCCCGCCCAGGAGGGAATCCAAGGACTCCAAAACGTTGCTGAAGTCTTCTGCACGTATTCGTCAGGAACCAGCTAGACCCCGGGAGAACGTCCACGTGTCTCCGTCCTCGGGAGAGTCCGGTGAGGCGGCGGTCTCCCCCTCGGCACCAAGGGGGGAGTCACCTCCTCGTGGAGGAGAATCGTCTCGCGCGGAAGGTGCCTACCAGACCACCTTGCTGGAGTCTTTTATCCCGCCCAGGAGGGAATCCAAGGACTCCAAGACGTTGCCGAAGTCTTCTGCACGTATTCGTCAGGAACCAGCTAGACCCCGGGAGAACGTCCACGTGTCTCCCCATCTCCCCAGGAAGAGCTTCCGGTGACAGGAGACTTAGCTGCCAGTCCGCAGGGAGGGGAGCAGCAAAAGTCTGAGCATGCCTTCTGGCAGGTCCTGGGCCTGATGAGATAGCTCAACGGGTTCATGGACCCTGTGATCGCCCCCCGTGAAGGCAAGGACACGGTCCTGGATCAGGTTTATGGGACTCAGAAGCCCCCAAAGGCCAGCGCGGCTCTGCCCTGGTCCCAGGGGCTGAAGAGTGCCAGAGCCAGGGCTAATGCTCAGCTCGCAGTACTCGCTACCTCCAGTTGTTCCTCTGCTGGGAACAAACTCCTCCCACCTCCTCGTCTCCAGCAGAGGAGGTATTTTGAGATCATGGGGGAGTCTAGCCTCGCTCTTCCCCTCCACCATTCGGTAGAAGAGCTTACTAGGGGAGTTCCTCTTGAGAAGCTCTCCGCCCGGCAGGTGACGTTCTCGGCGTCGGAGATTCTAAGCCATGAGAAGGTCGTGAAGTGCGCCATGCAGGCCACTTCGTGGCTGGATGTCTGGCTAGGGTCTCTGGGCATCCTATTGCACTCTGAGGATCTGTCTAAGGAGAGCAATAGGAAGGCCCTGGAGACCTTCCTCCTCTCGGGCACTCGCTCCATCGAGTTCCTGGCACATCAGGTTACCAACCTGTGGGCCAACTCGGTGCTCAAGCGTCATGATGCGGTGACCGAGAAGATCCATCCGAAGGTCCCCGCCGTGGACGTCAACAGGCTCAGACACGCCTCCTTCCTCGGGGGGACTTTGTTTGAGCCCCACGACATGGAACGTACAGCTGAGAGGTGGAGGAAGTTGAGTCAGGACTCCCTCCTCCAAAGGGCCCTTGCATCTCGGCCCTACAAGCCTCCAGCTCCACAGGTTCGTTCAGGTCCCGCTCTAGGAGATGAAGCTCAAGTCCTCAAGACAGCGGTAGGAGCAAGGCTGTCACTATTTTGGCATGCCTGGAAGAAAAGAGGGGCGGACGCCTGGTCCCTCTCGGTCATCAGAGAGGGATACAAGATCCCCCTCTTGAAGAAGCAAGACACCGAAGCAGGTGCCGGCAGCTAAGAAAGTGTTGTCTAAGCCCCAGCCCTTTCCTGCCAAGGACAAGAAGGGCGGTAAGTCCTTCAGGGGAGGCAAGACTCCTAGAGGGAGCGGCTGCGGCCGCAAGCGCTAGGAGTGACAGTCCCCCCGCGTGTCCACCTGTGGGGGGATGCCTTCAAAGTTGCGTGCACAGGTGGCAGCAACATGGGGCCGATGCTTGGACGGTCTCCGCGATCGGCCAAGGATATCGCGTCCCATTCACGACATCTCAACCTCCCCTGACAGCGAATCCAGTGTCGTTGAGCTCCTATGCCATGGGATCGGTAAAGGGGCTAGCACTTCGGGCAGAAGTCGAAACCATGCTCAAGAAGGATGCTCTCCAGGAGGTCGTCGACGGCTCCCCAGGCTTCTTCAGTCGACTCTTTCTTGTAAAGAAGGCGTCTGGAGGCTGGAGACCCGTCATCGACCTCTCAGCTCTGAACAAGTTTGTCAAGCAAATCCGTTCAGCATGGAGACAGCGGACATGGTCAGACTTGCGGTGAGACCACAAAACTTCATGTGCACACTGGCTCTGAAGGACGCGTACTTCCAGATCCCAATCCATCCGTCTTCCAGGAAGTACTTGAGATTCTGCCTAGACAGCAAGACCTACCAGTTCAAGGTGCTGTGCTTCGGTCTCTCCACAGCACCTCAGGTGTTCACCAGAGTGTTTACCCTGATTTCGTCGTGGGCGCACAGCAACGGCATCCGTCTCCTCCGTTATCTGGACGACTGGCTGATCCTAGCAGACTCGGAGTCGACCCTTCTTCGACACCGAGACAGGCTTCTGGGACTTTGCCAGGATCTGGGGATCGTGGTAAATCTCGAGAAGTCCTCTCTGCAGCCGTCCCAACGACTGGTTTATCTAGGCATGTTGTTAGACCCCAATCTCCACAAAGCCTTTCCATCAGACGACAGGATAGCAAGGCTGAGGAGGGTGGCGGAACCCTTCCTCAGGCGAGAAGAGCTTCCTGCCCAATCGTGGTTGCGTCTCTTAGGTCACCTGTCCTCCCTGGCCCGTCTGGTTCCAAACGGCCGTCTCAGGATGAGATCCCTGCAGTGGCGGCTCAAGTCCCGGTGGAATCAAGGATCCGATTCCCCGGACTTCCTGGTCCCGATAGGACCTTCGGAACAGGCGGACCTGCGGTGGTGGCTGGTCGACGAGAACCTGCGAAAGAGAGTGGATCTTCTCGTCCTCCCCCCGGAATTGACACTGTTTTCGGACACGTCAAAAGAAGGGTGGGGGGCGCACATTCTGAACCAGAGGACCTCAGGCCTTTGGTTAGAATCAGAAAAGTACCTGCACATCAACCTGCTAGAAATGAAGGCCGTTTTCCTGGCTCTTCAACAGTTCCAACGGACCCTGGCGGGTCACTCCGTGGTGGTGATGAGCGACAACACCACGGTAGTGGCTTATATAAACAAGCAGGGAGGTACTTTTTCGCAGCAGCTATCCCATCTTGCAGTAGAGATTCTGAGGTGGACCGAAGTCCACTCGATAACACTATCAGCTCGCTTCATTCCTGGCAAGAGGAATGTGCTCGCCGACAGTCTGAGCAGGGCTTCGCAGATAGTGAATACCGAGTGGTCTTTGGATCCTCAGATAGCCAACAAAGTCCTGACTTTGTGGGGTTTCCCGACCGTGGATCTGTTCGCGACAGCTTTGAATTTCAAACTGCCCCTGTACTGCTCCCCAGTCCCGGACCCCAAGGCACTCTGGCAAGATGCTTTCCAACAACGATGGGACAACATCGACGTGTACGTCTTCCCACCGTTCTGTCTGATGAGAAGGGTGCTCAATAGGACCAGACTATCGGTCAACTTGTCGATGACTCTGATAGCCCCGCTCTGGCATCACGCGGAATGGTTCCCGGACCTTCTGCAGCCCCTGATGGAGCTCCCGAGAGAACTTCCCCCACGACACGAGCTACTCCGACAACCACATTGCAACATCTTCCACAGAGCCGTAGCATCGCTTCGGCTTCACACCTGGAGACTCCAGCGTCTCCTCACGGAGAGAGGCTTTTCGCAATAGGTTGCAGAGAGGATGTCTCGGCACCTGCGAAAGTCCTCAGAGGGAGTCTACCAGGCGAAGTGGAGAGTCTTCTGTGGTTGGTGTCGTGGGAGGGGTATCTCTCCACTTGATGCCACTATTCCAGCAATAGCGGAGTTTCTCATCTAATTGCGGGAGGAAATGCGCCTTTCGGTCTGAGCGGTGAAAGGCTATCGCTCAGCCTTAAGCTTGGCTTTTAGGCTGAAGGGAGAGGACATTTCTTCCTCGCTGGAACTCTCTTTACTCATACGTAGCTATGAGCTTACCTGCCCTCAGTTGGAAGTGAGACCTCCTCCTTGGAACGTGGTTCGGGTCCTCAGGGCTCTTAAGAGACCTCCCTTCGAATCATTACGCCAGACCTCTGATCGCCACCTGTCTTGGAAGACAGCTTTCCTGCTCGATTTGGCCTCTGCCAAGCGAGTTAGTGAACTTCATGGTCTCTCGTACGACGTCGCCCATTTAAGGGGATGGGGGGAGGTAACGTTCAGGTTCGTCCCTGAGTTTGTTGCCAAGACTCGGAACCCTGGAGTGCCGGACCCACGGTTCGACTCCTTCAGGGTCGCGAGTCTCCGTTCTGTAACAAGCGACCCAGACCAGCTGCTACCATGTCCAGTGAGGAGTCTTAGGTGTTACTTGAAGAGAACAGCTGCAGTTCGTCCTCAGGTGCAAGCATTGTTTGTTAGCACAGGCAGGACGAAGAGGAGGGTCACCAAGAACACCATCTCGGCTTGGATTCGAAGGTTTATCCATCACGCCTTGAATCCGGACCCTCCTCCTTCACGTCGCCCTAGGGCACATGACGTCAGGGGCATCGCTACGTCCCTGGCCTTCAAGAGAAACTTCTCTGTGACGCAGGGACTTCAAGCTGGGGTCTGGAAGCGTCAGACGACCTTTACAGCCCACTACCTGCAGGACGTGACCAACAGGAGCCTCGATACTTTTTCTATCGGCCCTGTGGTGGCTGCGCAACAGCTGGTCTAACCTCAGGCTCCTTTATGGACAAGTAGCAGTAGGTTGAGGGCGTTGTTACCCGGTTTTAGTCTGCGTGAATGAAAGAGTATGTCTGACCCGTACTTCTTTCTTCATCCTCCCCTCTCTTGGGGAAGCAGCATCCTGGTCTCCGCATAGCTAACCTCAACCTCTGCAGGTAAACCATGCTTCCTTGTGTTCCTAGTATTAAGCTCAATACTGTCGCGTCCCCCATACCCTGACGAGGTGGTATTGGGAACGTCCTATCCTGGATTCCTATCTAAAGGTCTCAAGGTCAACTTCATAGGACGAGTCACGCTCTTTCCTCCACACACAACTTATGTAAGCCTCACGTTCCTTGCGTAGCAAGGAACTTGTGAGGTGCAGGGACTCCCTTTCTCGAGTGATGCTCACTTGGAGTCGGAGTCCCCGGGTAAAGCCAAAGTCAGTAAGGCTGGGGACTTTCCACCCTTCCTAAGGGGTAAGTCACCCAATGTAAATAGCGTGGTTTGTATTTCGGTTACGGAACAAATGACAAATTCGGAGGTAATTTGTATTTTTCCTAACCATACAAACCTTAGCTATTTACACATATTTGCCCGCCAGCCCTGTCCCCCAAGTTAAGTCCTACCTCTAAGTGAAGTGAAGCAAATCACCGGTGTGTGGGGGGGAGGGGTAGCAAGCTACCCCTTTCCCTACCCCCGCTAACTTGCGCGGGGGTAGTTAACCCTCGTTAAAATCTAATGGCTCGTCAATTTCAGCTACGCCGAAAGGTAAACCCAATGTAAATAGCTAAGGTTTGTATGGTTAGGAAAAATACAAATTATCTCCGAATTTGTCATGTTCGAATTGTACTTCGCCTGTCAAAAAATTCGGATACAACCGGTACGACGAAAATTGCTTACTTCGTGTGTCGAAATAAAATTCGGGTGTAGAGTCGAAAAATTGCTCAAATTTTACTTCGGATGTTGGAAAATTCGGATGGAGATACGTTTGTATGTAGAGGTTCCACTGTATAACTATAGTCTCTGACGTCCGGCAGAATTTTTCAAAACTCGCGGCAACCGCCGTGTGGTGGTTATGCGGTTAGGTGGTTAACAACCCTTACAGGGTGGTACTTGGAATCATTCTTGTTTTCTGTTCCACAGATCATCTCTGCCGGTTGGACGGACAACATCGTTGGTCCGCCATTGGAGTTTTTCGTTCGCTTTCCCTGTGTCGCTGTACCGGACTTATTTTTTGGTGAAGTACACTGACCTGGGGTTTGGCAATCGCATTTGTGATTATTCTTTGGCTATTTGTTTGTTTACGATGACTGATAAACTTCATTTTCGTGTTTGTGTAAATGAGGAATGCAAGGTGAGGTTACCGAAAGTCTCGGTAGACACTCACACTGTTTGTTTGGGGTGCAGGGGTTTTGAATGTGCCCTTGATAAAAGGTGCAAGGAATGCGAGGTTTTAAGGGAGAGGAATGGTTGGGTACGAAACGCTATGTGCGTAAGTTAAAGTTAGATAAAGCCAGGAGGGCTTCTAGATCTAAGTCTTAGTCTGCTAGTGAGGTTAGCATAGACATTTCCTTTGATCCCTTAATTAATTCTTCTGTAGAAGTTGAACCTTCTCCTGAGGTAGTAGCTCCTGCCCCTTCTACAGGAACAGTATTTACGGATGACCCTCAGTACACCAGGATGGCGGCTGAGTTGAAGGCTCTTAAAGACCAGCTTGCAGCCTTGAAAGGTAAGAGTGAAAGTGCAATTAGTGCTTGTGAAAGTGCAGTGGAGGTGGCGATTGATCGAACCTGTCACGCCCCTAGGTCTAGACCTATACCAAGCTCCCAGGACCTAGGGAGAAGGTACGTTGACAGCCGTAAGGGAGTGAGAGGTACGTATCCTTGGTCAGCCGTCGCCTCAGGCAGTCCTGTTGCTTTTTCCTTGGCTGCTCATGACCGCCACGGAAAAGGCCAGTCGGAAGTGATGGTGTCTTCCCCGAACCCCTCTCCTAGATGCAGATGGCAGTATGAGGCTTCGAGGCCGACCAAGAGAAGGTGGAGACAAGCTGACCAGACCCGTACTCGCTCTCCCCTATCAAGTAGCCCGGAACCTTTTCCTTCCGAGAATGAATGGGACGCTGTTCCAGCGAAAAGGTCAAAGCCTAGAGATGGAAGTAAGGACGGTTCTCTTCTTTTAAGTGACGAGAGACCCTTCTCCTACGACCAGCGTTACTCGGCAGCCTTTGCCTTCGGAATTGCAGGACCCAACAGCAGTCGCGAAGTCTTTCATGACGGTTATGCAGAAACAACTGTTTTCTCTTGTGCAAGCTTTTAGCCGCCCTCCCCCCGTCGGGCAGGCGTAAGGATGACACTTTACTGATTAAGAAATCGGCCTCTAAGAGGGAACGGAGTGCCTCTCCCTTGCAGGACAAACAGTGTTACTCCTCTCCCAGGGAACCGCGGCGCGATTCGTCAAGCACTCGACACCGCGCTTCTTCTTCCTCGACACGCCGCCAGGACGCTCGCGATTCTCGTCATCAGGACGCTTCCGTCTCTCGCTCGCAATGCCAGGACGCATCCAGCCTGCCTCTCCAGGACACTTCTGTTTCGCAACGTCAGGACGCATGCAGCTCTCGGTGCAAGGACGCTTCCATCTCTCGGTGCCAGGACGCGGCTTTCATCAAAATGAAGCTGTCCATCTCGGCTAGGAAGGCTCTCGCTAGAATTGATGACTGGCTGAAGGAGCGTAGGCAAGCTATAAAGACCATCTTCTCGTTTCCACCAGCTCGACTTGCATCTAAGGCGGGCATGTGGTATGAGACTGGAGAAGCTCTGGGCCTGGGAGTGCCTGCCTCCTCCCAGGGGGACTTCTCTGGCATTGTAGACTCTTCTAGAAGACATGCCCTTAACTCGGCTAAGGTAATGTGGTCTATGTCAGAGCTTGACCACCTCGTCAAGGGAATCTTCCGAGCTTTCGAAGTCTTCAGCATTTTGAACTGGTCTCTGGGTACGCTAGCCAGGAAAACAGAACGGTTAGAAGAAACAGAAAACCTTACCTGTATTATGGCCTGCATGGACAAGGCTCTTAGAGATGGGTCAAATGAGTTGGCTTCCCTATTTTCTGCAGGAGTTTTAAAGAAGAGGGCCCTTTTATGTTCATTCACATTCAGAGCAGTTACGGTCACGCATAAGGCTGAGCTCCTTTACTCCCCTCTCTTGGAGCACCTTTTTCCTGAGTCCCTTGTCAGGGACATTACCCTTTCGCTAGCGCAAAAGGCCACACAAGACCTGTCACGCTCCGCAAGGAAGGCTTTACCAGTGATTCCTTCATCACTGAAGAGAGAGGAGAGGAAACCTTAGCAGCCCTTTTGAGGTAGAGCTCCTACGAGAACAGACTTTAGGGGGAAGAAGGCAGGAGACGGGCAGTAGAACGAAATGAGGTTCGTTCAGGTCCCGCTCTAGGAGATGAAGCTCAAGTCCTCAAGACAGCGGTAGGAGCAAGGCTGTCACTTTTTTGGCATGCCTGGAAGAAAAGAGGGGCGGACGCCTGGTCCCTCTCGGTCATCAGAGAGGGATACAAGATCCCCCTCTTGAAGAAGCCTCCGCTTTCAAATACACCTCTAGCCTTAGTGGCGCAGTACTCGAACACCGTGAAACAAGGGGCGCTACTGGATGTGGTGAACCAGATGCTGGAGAAGGGAGCGATAGAACCGGTTCTGGAACTATCTTCCCCAGGTTTCTACAATCGCCTGTTTCTAGTACCCAAGAACTCGGGTGGATGGAGATCCGTTCTAGATGTCAGCGCTCGGAATGTCTTTGTGGAAAAGACAAAATTTACCATGGAGACGACTCAGTCAGTGCTGGCAGCGGTACGTCCAGGTACTGGATGGTGTCTCTGGATTTACAGGACGCTTACTTTCACATCCCCATCCATCCGACTTCAAGGAAGTTCCTAAGATTCATGGTCCAGGGCAAGTGTTTCCAGTTCAAGGCCCTTTGCTTCGGCCTCAACACTGCTCCTCAAGTTTTCACCAGAGTATTGGCGAACGTGGCAGGATGGCTTCATCAAGAGGGAATAAGAGTATCTATATCTGGACGACTGGCTGATAAGATCCTGGTCGAAGGAGAAATGTCTGGAGGACCTACGCAAGACTTTTATGATGGCCCAGGAACTGGGTCTCATCATCAACAAGGAGAAGTCCCAGACTGAACCGAGTCAGACGATTCTTTATTTGGGGATAGTTCTGGACTCAGTTCGTTTTCGGGCTTCTCCATCCCAAGAAAGGCAGACCAGGTGCCTCGGGAAGGTTCAGGAATTCCTGGAGAGACAGAGGTGCTCAGCGAGGGATTGGATGAGTTTGCCGGGAACCCTCTCCTCGCTCGAACAGTTTGTCTCTCTGGGAAGACTGCACCTCAGACCTCTTTAACACTTCCTATCAAGGGTGTGGGACAGGAAGATTCAGGAGGACTCATTCCAGCAGAAATCAAAAGTCATCTGAGTTGGTGGCTGGATCCATCTATTTTAGGGGAAGGAATCTGCCTTTTCAGGAAGAACCCAGACCTAGTGTTGTTCCCAGACGCTTCGTAGTCAGGATGGGGAACAACACTGGGAAGCAAGGAGGTCTCAGGCTCTTGGGGAAAGGAACAAAACGGATGGCACATCAACAGGAAAGAGTTGATGGCCATTCTGTTAGGATTGAAGGCCTTCAAAGACTCCGTATCGGGAGGATAGTGGAGGTCAATTCGGACAACACCACGGCTTTGGCTTACATCAGAAAGCAAGGGGGAACTCACTCTCTGTCCCGGTTCGAAACAGTAAAAGAGCTCCTTCTGTGGTTGAAAGAGAACAACTTAGAGCTTCTTACAAGATTCGTGCAGGGACAGAAGAATGTAAGGGCAGACATGCTCAGCAGGAAAGGGCAAGTTCTTCCCACAGAAGGGACCCTCACCATCAGGTCTGTCAGAGTCTGTGGAAGATATGGGGAGGCCTTCAATAGACCTCTTCGCTTCCAACCAGAACAAAAAGATCCCCAACTACTGCTCTCTAGTCCCGGACGAGGAGGCAATAGCAGTAGATGCCTTCTTAATGGACTGGACAGGGATGGACACCTATGTTCAAGATCATCAATCTAGTCGTCAGGAAATTCGCTCTCCTTGAATCAGAAAGAATGATCTTGGTAGCTCCATTCTGGCCAGCAAGAGAATGGTTCACAGAGGTGGTGGACATGTTAGTAGACTTTCCAAGAAGCCTTCCTCCAAGTCCAAAGCTTCTCAAACAGCCCCACTTCGAGAGGTATCATCAAAACCCCCTCGTTCTACGACTGACTACCTTCAGACTATCGAGAAGCTTGTCAGAGTGAGAGGCTTTTCTGCGCAAGCTGCAAGAGCTATTTCCAGAGTGAGGAGGGTCTCTTCGCAAAGAGTCTACCAATCGAAGTGGGAAACCTTTAGAGCATGGTGTAAGCAGCACAAAGTTTCTTCAACCACTACTTCTGTGAGCCGAATAGCTGATTTTCTGTTGTCCCTCAAGCAAGACTGGCCGTATCCACTATTAAAGGGTACAGGAGTATGCTTTCAGCTGTCAGTAGGCACAGAGGCATAGACTTAACTCAGGATAGAGACTTGAAAGATCTCTTGAAGTCTTTTGAAACAACTAAGCAGGCTCAGTTAAGACCCCCAGCTTGGAATTTGGATGTGGTTCTGAAGTTCCTATGCAGCAAGAAGTTCGAACCCATCTCACCAGCGACCCTTAGAGATGCTACTAAGAAAACCCTCTTCCTGATGGCTTTGGCCACAGCAAAAAGGATCAGCGAGGTTCACGCTATTGAGAAGCAGGTGGGCTTTAACCAGGATGGAGCAGTATGTGCGTTTAGGATCGACTTCCTCGCTAAGAACGAGAACCCATCAAAACCCTGGCCGAGGATGTTTGAGGTTCCTAACCTCACTAATGTGGTGGGTCAAGAGCAGGAGAGGCTCCTCTGCCCAGTTAGAGCCCTCAGGGCATATTTATCTCGAACTAAGAATGTTAGAGGTGCATCCAATTCTTTATGGTGTTCAGTGAAAGATCCGCAAAAGCCCCTCTCAAAGA
>NC_090730.1:91170438-91187938 GCF_036898095.1 Palaemon carinicauda | reverse complement strand
TTGAAGTTAATTACTAAGGAATGATGGGAGCTTGTACACATGGGGAGATATGTGAACAACCAGTTTGACTAGATCAAATTTGGGAAATCCCTTGTTCCTGCTTTATTTTTTCATTCAAGCTCTTGTTTAATGTATCATAGATAAGTCTGTTTCTTCATGATGATCAGAGATAAACGTAAGCAAAACATTGGTTGTCATTTTTTATCGTGCTTTTTGGCGTGTTTAGGAAACGCATGATATAAAATCGCCTTTAATATTTGTGCCTGTTTTAGTTTAGGGTACTGTAGTACATGCATTAAGTGTTCTGTACATTAAAGGGTAGTTTGTTAACAGTACTACGTAAAGGGAAGGTTTTAAAAGTCTGAATATACATGTTAAATAAATACGTAAATATGGTGTCCCTACTTCGCGGATTTTCAGCTATCGCGGCCGGGTTTGGAACCTATCTACTGCGATAAACGAGGGTTCACTATATATATATATATATATATATATATATATATATATATATATATATATATATATATATACATACATATATTTACTGTATATATACCGTATATATACTGTATATAAACGGTCACACTGAGTGGGAAGAGAGGGAGTAGTCATACCCTGGTGAGAGGGGGTTGCTTGTGTGTGCATATCTAAGTATTGTATTTAGCTGTCATTTTTTATGAGTCGTGTACACTAGTAATAAGAAGTATTGAGGCTGTCGTCGTCCCCAAGTTATGTTAAATAAAGACAACATAGGGTGGAATTACAGGAGAGGAATATTCAAGGAATTTCTAACCTATGTAACGCCTGAGGTGGATTTAAACTTTCCATTGTGGTTTACCACTCTTTCCATCCACCTAATGATGTATTTAGCAAATGAATATTGGGGAAGATTCAATGAAATTCTGTAAATCAAATAGTCTATTAAATTAATATTATCAATACTTCATATTGCTGTATTCATTCTGCTTGCCATCTCCCCAAACTAGTGACTCCAAAACAAATTGAAGTTAATTACTAAGGAATGATGGGAGCTTGTACACATGGGGAGATATGTGAACAACCAGTTTGACTAGATCAAATTTGGGAAATCCCTTGTTCCTGCTTTATTTTTTCATTCAAGCTCTTGTTTAATGTATCATAGATAAGTAACTAAATAAAAAGTTATAGAAACTTACTTTAGGCTAGTTATTTCACTTTATTTTGTCATTCAAGCTCTTGTTTAAAATATAATAGGACAGGGACATTGGTTAACTAGTTATGGAAACTTGCTTTAGGCCAGTAATTGCACTTTATTTTGTCATTCAAGCTCTTGTTTAATGTATAATAGGATAGGCACTTTGGTTAAGCACCTAAATTAAAAGTTATGGAAACTTGCTTTAGGCCTGTAATAAATTAAAGCTTTTTGATCAAATACTGTTGAATGCAGTACATAAGTATCATATTTTACCTCTGAATTTTTCATCCTTCAGCCTGAAAAATGTCAAGAACTCCCAAGGAAGGCAAGGAACCTAAACCGCATCGGGTGCGATCACACACCATCATGGGGCAAGAAGAATTTGGCTCAGGCAAGAAGTCTTACTGGCCAGAACTTGAGATAACAGGTAAAGTACTCAATATAAATTTTAGTTTCTGCTCTTATAGAAACTTTTCTTCCTTTAAAATAAGAGTTGTTCCAACACACGATATAAACCCTTTTGCTCTTTATTGTTGTTTACATAGGATATCTCTTTCGGCAAAGCTGAAAGGCAGCCAATGACTGAAATAAAATGCGAGGTGGCGACCCTACCTTCCCACTGTTGTGGATCTTTAGTGGGGGGGGGGGGGGTGCTGGGTGGTACCCAAACCACCTATCTCTACTCACAGCTCATAAAGCTGCCTCACTTTTCTCTTTTGGCTGGTTGAGATCAGACGTGTCCACTCCGCCTTTTCCCAAGGCTCGCCATTAGACATAGGACATTTACTTTACATGCTTCCATTCTCTTTTCAGATGTGAGTGTGCTCCTTCTTCTGATGCTCCCATGTATACCTGTCCTGGTCACAAAGGTTGCCCTTGCGACACCTTCATGTCCTCCGTTGACACAGACCCCCATCTGCTGTGTCCTGCCTGCCGGGAGCATCGATGCGAGTAGTCTTCACCCTGCGACGAGAGTCGGGAGTAATCTGCAGTCTAGTAGGAGAAGTTCGGGCGGCGCAGAAAGAAGAAAGCTAAGAGAGATCTGTCTTAGGCCATGGGGCATAAGCTGTATCTTGTCACTTCGTGGCCACTTTCATGGGGCAACTTTATTACATTTTTTTATCATAGAGAAAGTCATTCTCAGGCATTATGCAACAAGTTCCCACAAATATAGTTGCTCCTAAAGTTTTAATTAGCCATTTTAATCATACAAATTATTTGTAGTTAAGTTGGTGGCTAATAGGTGGCCATACTATAGTTCTGTAGTTCCTATTTTTTACAGTAGATTGCTAATAGCAAATTAACCAATGAAATTGCTTAGATTTCCAACATGGCAGCCCCCATGACTTGCTGTATTCACTGTGTGTTGGGGGAAGAAAGTGATGTTTTACCCATTTCTGATCAATGTCTGTCAAAAATCAAGGAGCGTAATAGAAAGTGGAAACATTTAGATGGTATTCAACGTGAGGTAGCAGAGAAACTGTCTGAAACTTTTGAAAAAACTTTAGATTTAGACCACCTTGGGTACCATGCAGAATGTTACCGAAGGTTTACAGACAAACAAAGGATCGAAAGGGCCATTGTCTGCTGTTCTAAACGTAAAGGCACTAATCCAGATGATCTTCTTGGAACACCACCTCGAAAAAGTGCCCGGCTAAGCCTAATTAGTGGGTCATCATCGCAAACATGCTCTGCAGATCATCAGCAGCCAACTCTGCCATCCACCAGTCAAGCTAGTCGAAGAAACCCCTATGTGCTTCCTGAGCAGTGTATCATTTGTAAAAGGGTCATGCAGTCCAGATGAACTGTTAACTGTCTCAAAGGTGTCAGAAGAGTTGTTGAATTCTGGGCCTACAGCCCAACTGTATGATATCATGAACCAGGATGAATTCAAGGGTGTAATTGACTCGTATGATGCCTTTGTTGAAAAAGAAAGGTCAGAGAAACCAACCTTTGATTACTGGTCATCATACCTTGACATGGTACAAAATCTCCTTTGTCTTCTGAGAGCCACCAGGGAGGGTAATTTGGAGCTGCACCTAGCTACACTGAAAAAAATCCTTCCATGGTATCTTGCTTATGACAGAGTGAATTATGCCCGATATTTACCTGCATATATTTCAGAGATGGCAAGCCTTGTTGATACGCACCCTGAAATTGACCAACAATTTAAGGAGGGAAACTTTGTTGTCCAGAGGCAGGACAGATATGGATTTTCTGCAGTTGCCTGTGATATGGCAATTAAGCAGACCGTGAATATGGATTCGAAAATTAAGGGGGGTATGAAAGGCCGGACCCTAGATAAGGGTGCCGTGAACAGGTGGCTATTAAGTCACCATCACCGGGCAGCAATTGCTAAGGAATGTGAAAATATGGCTGGGAAGGGAGAAACAGATAGGGAACGGAAAGACCTGGATGAAACTCGAATAAAACATGATAAGACAGCAGTTAGGAGTATAATGTCAACCATAAACTCAATGGTTAATCCATTTGAGTATTCAGGGGAGGACCTAATTAACATTTGCTCCGGCACTGTAGCTCCATCTAATGTGAGGTCCGACCTTGAAATTGCTTATGGGAAAGGGGCTGATTATATCAAAGAATTTGAAGAGTCCAGATTGAAATCAGAGCCTGAGAAACTATTTGAGCCAATCAAATCAAAGAAATTGAAGACCTTTGCCACAGTTGCAAAAACATCAAAGGTTAAAGTCGAGTCTGAAACAGTGCTACTCAAAGCCACTAATGACATGTTTAATCGCCTCCTGATTATTGGCAGGAGTAGGGAAGTAGATTTAAAGAAACTCTTGGCTTACTCATTGACACCTGTACCTTTGGCTTTGGCAACTGGCAATGGTACCATTACTAAAACAGATAAAGCAAAGTTGATGAAGAAGTTGGAGGGTCGGGCTGAGTGTGTGAATATAGAGGACATACCTCCAGGGTCTGCTTTGGTGACTGATGGAATGGCATTTATTCAGCAGGCACAAAACATTCCAGCTACATTTGGGATGTTTGCAGACAAGCTTTTGGTTGACCTTATCAGGTTAGGTAACCAGTATGGCTGCCAAAGGGTTGACTTTGTGTGTGATCACTATCCAACACACAGTATAAAAAACTGTGAGCGAGGTCGCAGAGCAGCCAGTGGGGCTCAATTGGTGAAAATCACAAGGCCTGACCAAAAGACCCCAAACAGTTTAAGAAGTTCTTGGCTGAGGGGTCGAATAAAGAAAACCTCAAGGAGTTTCTTTATGAAACATGGGTGAAGTGTAAGCCCCAGGTTTTTGGCCCTATTGCATTGGTTGTCTCACATGGAGAAAAGGGCCACTCTATAGCTGCAGTTGATGGTAAAATTATGATCATTGAAGTGTCTGACCTCTTCTGTGACCATGAAGAGGCTGACACGAGATTACTGTTGCATGCAAGTCATGCTGCTAGAAACATCTCAACAGTTATAATAAGTAGTCCAGATACCGATGTTTTTATGATATCCCTAGCACTAGCTCAGGAAATCCCTGCTGATTTGCTATTTCAAACTGGTGCTGGGGACAAGCAACGAATTATCTGCATTTCCAAACTGGCTGAGAAACTTTGGCAGAAAAATGTCGAGCTTTTCTTGGTATGCATGTTTTTACTGGGTGCGACTCGGTTAGTGCATTCAAAGGGAAGGGAAAGGTGAAACCCCTTGGCATATTCAACAAAACTGTTGAATATGTCAATATGTTTGCATAGTTGGGAACAGAATGGGAAGCATCAGCTTCCATCTTGCCCATGTTTGAGAAATTTGTCCGCACTGTATGGTCAGAAAGAATGCTCGGAAGTAAATGTTGCAAGATACAACATGTTCCGGATGACATGCAAATCAGACTCTCGGATGCTGCCTCCAAACCAAGATTGTCTGCTGCATCATGTAAAAAGGGCAAACTATCATGCAGCAATTCACCGTGGGTCCCTTCAGCCAATCATGCATGCACCATCTCCCAATGTTCGTGGCTGGAAGATTACTGGTGACACCCTTGTCTTTGAATGGATGGCTGATGACCCGGCTCCCCCTAGTGTACTAAAAACAGTGAACTGCAAGTGCCAGAAAGGTGGGTGCAAGGGTGCTTGCTCATGCAGCAAAATGAATCTCCATTGTACTGACTTATGCAGGTGTCAGGTTGAGAACTGCACTAATAGGATCCCGGAGACAGAAAGTGTATCTGACCCTGACGTCTCTGACTCTGACTCTGACTTCTCTGACTCTGATGTGTCTGATGATGAATACCAGTGAATGGTGGAGCGCTGCTTTGCAGTACAGTTCCATCTCGTGAGAAAAATTTGCAGCAATAGGCCCTACTTAATTTCTAATTCATGATTATTTGCTATGGTGGGAAAAACACTACTTCATCTCCGAAGGATTCTTGTTAATTTTGCTAGGTTTATGAGGGTAAATTTGACTCTGGTTCTATTTTCAGAGTCCTTTTATTGTTGTTGGTTCTATTTTTGGTGTCATTTAATAGTTGTGATCTCTTAAAGTCTGTAAAAAGTTTAATTTGATTTTGGTTGCACACTTAAAGCAAAGGATAATGGACATTTATGATAAACTGGAAGTCAAGTTAACAGTGTAGTTCATAATACCACCACCAGGGTGCTGTTGTTTACATTTCTATTGCATAATGTTAATCACATGTTATGATACATATGTGCAACACTGTACTCATTCTTAAAAACTGTAAATAAAATGTTTTCTACTGAATATAAATCATCTTTTTGTTTTTGGTCATTTTCACTTCTGATGACTAATTGGTTACATAATGGCCTATAACTAATTAAGGAGCAACTATTTTTGCGGGAACTTTGCATATTCTGATTGTCCTAACCCTCATGGTTCCAAATCAAGTGGAATCAACTTGCCCCAAGAAAGTGGCCACGAACTCAAAAACTAAGCCCCCTACAGCTTATGCCCCATGGCCTATCTCCCGTAGAGTCTGCCTCCGCTGGGAAAAGAGGATGGGCTTCTTCCCGCACCCCTTGATCACTTCCCAAAGCTTCTGGGAGTCGCTCGATTAGGAACACAGGCTGAATTACCCCTTGGCATCTTAGGGGTACAGGGGTGTTGATGCTTCCCCAAGTGAAGTATCTTCACCTCCAGCTGCTGGGGGGACATTTTCCCTTGCAGATGTGCTGGAGGCCTGGCTGTCCTTGATGGTTTCTGCTCCCCCTTCAAAGGACACTCTTCTGCAACTCCTTCAGCGTGGCGCGAGGAGAGAACAATCGTGGCAACAACATTTTCTGGCCTGGACATCTGTGAAGTCCACCTTTCACCCTCTCCTGGCCCTTCCACGTGCGGATATGATCGTTCTTGTTCGCCATTACAATGGCCTCCTGCTGATAATGTCCCTGCTTGCCAACCTAGTACAACACCGTCGCCTAACCCTAATATAAACCTTGTTTCTTCCAACAGAGAGGGTTCCAACTCGCGAGCACTACCCCAGCAAGCTGACGAGGTTAGACAGAACAGCTCTAGTGAGCGCAGTAATCCTCCTTTGACTAACGCTCCACTTGCTCGCCCTTCACCTGGACGTGTGACGACATCCTGTCCTGTAACAGGATCACCTTTATGATTTTTACGCTAACATGAACCCCGTTTACAAAGTTCAAGGGATCATTCACTATCTAAACGTTCGTCCCATGGATGTTCGCATGATAGCGCTATGCGCTCACACCATAAACACCGTAGGTTTTCGCAGTCTAGGCAGAAGTCTTCTAGGAGACACCCTCGATCTAGGGCGCACCGCTCTAGATCAAGAGCTTCATGCTCAAGCGCAAGTTATTTGTCTGGTGTGGTGCCACTGGCTTGGGTAACAACAGTGTTAGATCAAGAAAGGGCATAGAGGAGTTTATGATCCCGACATGAAATCTTCAATTGATAGGGGTAGAAAATAACCCAATGGTAGGATGATATCCTATCTGATTGAAAGCGTTTACCTGCTGATTGTACTCTTGTATCAATTCAAGCTGCACTTTATAAAACAAGTAATCACAATGAATATTGATTTATTGATTTGGGGTTTTCTGGTATCCTGACATGTAAGGTCATTGATGCCGAGAAACACAATCAAGAGACATATACTTTACCTGTATGAGTGTACAGTCAACTCCCCATTAACTCGAGTTCTGTTAACCTGATTTCGAAGGTACATGAGTTCAAATTTATTTAGATATATTCTTCTAACACAAAATGTCTGAGGGAAATATAGGTTAATAAATAAGTTTCGATTCACATTACTTGGTAATCATTCGAGAACAATGAAGGTGCTCGGACAAAAATACTTCCGATCAATCAGGTATCAGGAACCTTTCCGAGCTAAAAGGGCACCCGTGTAAGTCAAGTGCAAATATGCACCGCTATAAAAAATAGACTATAGACTAGTTAGTTTAGCCTCAGGAAAACAGGAATGAGGAAGTTCAAGTTTTTCATTACTCTGTTTACTGTCAAAAACATCAGCCAAAAGGGTTGCCTTTTCCTTTGGACTGTGAGTGACTAACCCATCTGGTTTAAGTAAAGGAGGAACTGTCACATATACACCAAAGAGTGCAGATTTAAGAGTAGACCACCATTTATGTTCCTGAGTTGTACCAGAAAGGGTTTCTTTTATGGTTAAATTGTACTCTCTTTAAGTTGAGGCATGAACTCTTTGAGCAAAAGCTGGAAGCTGAGTATAGTTTTTCCAGGTCAAATCTGATCTGTTACCCTTCCAAAGATGATAGGCCTCCTGCTTCTCCAAATAATCACGTCTTCAATCATCATTGAACCATGGTTTGTCCTTCACTTGATACTTTAGCACATGAGAAGGGTTACGCCTATCAATTATGTTGACTATATTCTCATTCAAAGAGACAACAGGATCTACACTACTATATAATTGTGACCAATTCAAGCACAAAAGATCATGCAAAATCCCAGTCCAGTCTGCTTGGGATTTCATATAAATTTTACAAGAGTATGATATATCAGGGACTGGCTGCTCAGTCTTCACTACTAATGAAATCAAGGCATGATCAGATGTCCCGACTGGAGAACCAACCTTACTAGTTATAACGCCAGGGGAGTCAGAGTATACGAGGTCCAAGCAATTACTAGACCTGTGGGTAGCTTCATTTATGGTTTGCTCACAGCCTGATTCAGAGGCAAAGTCTAAAGCTCTTAAGCCATGGTGATCTGTAGGAGAGATAGAACTTAACCACTCCCTATGGTGAGCATTAAAATCACCAACAAAGACAAAAGAAGCCTTTCTATCATATTCTTGTATCTTAGCCATAATGGTAAGAAGACAATCGAAGATAGAATCATCCATGTCTGGATTCCGGTAGATCAAACACAAATAATAGTTGTTATTCCTGCCACAAACTTCTATTACCTGAATCTCATGACATCCACATTGATAGCAGGACTTATGAGAAGCAGGGTACTCAGTCCTAATATACACAGTCATTCCCCTGGCCCTAGGGATGGCATCACGTTTCAACATTATTGGCTTCTTAAAACCAGTTATAAGGAGCTCAGATGAGTGCCTCATATTAGAAACCAGAGTTTCTGAGCACAAAAGAATATCATACTGTCTGGATGCAACTGTAAGGTCTTGAATATTTGCATGAAGACCACGAATATCGCAATACAAAAGACGACATTGATGAAATCTAGGACGTACTGGTCCCGGATTTTGCTCAATGTCTCCAGACAGCATAAGAATTCGTAGAAATAATAAAGAGACATCACACTTAACTAGATTAACAAGAATTATAATAAAAACAATATGTACAGAATTATAAATAAAGTGATTGATGAAATCCATAGACTATAGTAAAAAGTCGGAAAAACTGGTCATCATGGAGGAGCCGATACACCATGCAAGGCTAAATACCCTCCAGGATAGCCACTTCAACTGAAGGGAGGACAGTAAGGATGGTATTGAGAAGAAAAGAATCAGAAAAGGAAAAGACAACCTCTTGATAAACCACCAGGCATCCATGGCCCTTCTATTAAGCCTGCCCAACACACCATTTCAAAAAAACAAGAAAAAAAAATAATAAGATAGAATAGTGTGCCCGAGTGTACCCTCAAGTAAGAGAACTCTAAACCAAGATAGTGGAAGACCATGGTACAGAGGCTATGGCACTACCCAAGACTAGAGAACAATGGTTTAATTTTGGACTGTCCTTCTCCTAGAAGAGCTACTTACCATAGCTAAAGAGTCTCTTCTACCCTTACCAAGAGGAAAGTACATTGAACAGTTGCAGTACAGTAATTAACCCCTTGGGTGAAGAAGTGTTTAGTATCTCATTGTTGTCAGGTGTATGAGGAAAGACGAGAATATGTAAAGAATAGGCCATACTATTCTGTGTAAGTGTAGGCAAAGAAAAAATAAGCCGTAACCAGAGCGAGGGATCCAATGCATTACTGTCTGGCCAGTTAAAGGATCCAATACCTCTAGTGGTAGTATCTCAACGGGCAGGTGGTGCCCTGGCCAACCTACACTACCAAAAAAGTTTGTATCATTACGAAAAGTACAAATTACTTCAAAATTTTAAACATTAAACTTACCTGCTGTTTATATAAAAATAGCTTTAGGTCTCTAACATCCGGCAGAAATTCAAAACTCGCGGCAATCGCAGATAGAGTAGCCAGGTGTACACTAGCGCCCTCACGCGAGATACACAGAACCATTCCATGAATCCCCAGATTTTCTCTGCCGGTCACATCGGCAATATCGTTGGAATTTCACTCGTTATTAACCTGGATTTTAGCAGTTATCTTGGTGATGTACTTCTATATTGGTTATTGGCATTCGCTTACTGTATTTTGTTTTTCTTTGGTATTTGATTGCGAAGGTTCATAGTTTAAAAGGTAGGATTAGAAGTTTTTTCAACCTACTGTTAAACCTATTCTTGAGAACAATGGCGGAAGGAAACACTCCGCTAACTCTATGACGTCACAGTCATATGATGTAAGACTACGTAGTATGACTTGCAATTTCTTTCTTTTTCTTCAAAGAATGATAAGTGAATACTATCTTACAAACCAAAATATTCAAGTTTTTTAAGATATAAAGGAAATGTTATTCTAAGAAAATATTTGTCCTTTTAGTATACTTTCTTTATATAATCTTCGATTTATTTTCAAAGATTAAACAGAACTTGCGTACAGTTTAATTTACGCTGTGTAGTATTTTTTTCTAGCGACCAGCTCAGAACTGGCACGGACACAGGGAATCCGACTGTTCAATTAAAACAACCGATATAGTCCCACAATTCTGTGTATCATTGTTTGCTTTTTCGTTATTGGTATAAGATAAAAGGAATACTGTATGTTATTTTGAGAAAATATTTGTCCTTTTAGTATACTTTCTTTATATAATCTTCGATCTATTTTCAAAGATTAAATAGAACTTGCGTACAGTGTAATTTACGCTACGTAGTATTTTTGACAACCGATGTAGTCCCACAATTCCATGTATCGTTGTTTGCTTTTTCAATATTGGTATAAGATAAAAGGAATATGTTATTTTGAATAAATACTTTTCCTTTTTGTATATTTTCTTTAGATAACCTATTTTCAGAGATTAAAGAAAACTAGCGTACAGATAATTTTACACTACGTAGTATTCATGACAATCGATATAGTCTCACGATTCTTTGTATATATATATATATATTATATACTGTATATAATATATATATATATATACTGTATATATATTATATATGTATTATATATATATTAATATATATATATATATAATATATATATATATATATAAATATAATATATATATAATATATATTATTTATATATATATATATTATATATAATTTAATATATATATATAAGTATCTATATATTAAATATATATTATAGTATTATATATATATATGAATATATATTTATATCTATATAATATATATATATATATATAGGTATATATATAGTACATATATATATATATATAATTATATTTATATATTGTACATATATATAAATATATATATATATATTGTAATATATATATATATATATATACTTTAAATATATATATATACTATATATATATATATATATATATGTATATATACATATATATATATATATATACATACATATATATATACATTATATATATATATATGCATATATATACATAATACATATATATATGTATATATATTATTATATATATACATATATATATATAATATACATACATACATATATACATATATACAGTAGGGGTTCCGAATTATGCGAGGAATTTTGGTCGAATCAATGACCCCGTTATAAATGGAAAATCGCATATTTCGAAACCACAAACTAACAGAAAATAATTACATTTGGGCCATGGCAACCAGCAAACTTGCCTATTCAAACGTTGTTTGCCACCCCATTTCCAATACTTTCTATGTACTATACTGTATTATTTTATGATATCAAATTATTGTTGTAAATAAATCAAACATTTAATATACTTTAAAGTTCTAATATACTTGAAAAAAAAGGTTAAAGTTACTACCAGGATGTGTGTAAACACCGTATATTTCTCGTTATAATCACGACCCAAAATACAGACAAATTTTAATGTTTATCATATCTATTGTATTAGACAACTGGTGAATAGCAAAACCATCACTGTATAGAGTAGCTTTTGTTGTATCATTGAAAATCCTAAATTATCAAATTAAGGAGATTTTATAATCACGAGTTTCCTAAACACGCCAAAAAGCACAATGAAAAATGACAACCATTGTTTTGTTTACGTTTATCTCTGATCATAACGAAGAAACGAACCGCATTTACACATCTTTGTATAGGTTAGTTTCATATGATGATTTTGTTATTACCAATGTTGTTCTACTTAATTTTTTTTTTGGAACTTCGAAATAAATGAAAAAAACGTTTTCCTTTTAAAACGCCGCCTGAAACGGAAACGTTCCATTTGTTTACTGTACGCTCCATCTTCGATCATAATAAACAAACGAACGAATTAAACACACATGATTAAAGTGATAACAATTGATATTAAAAGCATTTAGTAAATATATTATTACAAATATTTTTACTTACCGTATCCATATAAATTCCTAAATTCGTAGCAAAGCGGGGTAAACTTTTTTCATACATTTAATCAACAATAGCAAAGAGCCGCTGATTAACAATAAGGGAATTTACGATAATTTTGTAAATATTAAACTTAGCTGGTGAATATATAATAGCTGACGTCTCGGACGGCTCGACAGAAACACAAAAACTCGCGAGCGATCGCCATGAAGGTTGCGGGTGTGCCCACCAGCGCCGACTATCGGCCAGATACCGCATATACATGTAAACAGCTCCAGTTCTTCTCTGTCGGTCTTGTCGACAAGTTGATTCCGCTCGCTGTTGACCTGGAGTTTTCGTCATTCTTGGTGAAGTACTTCTTTTTGGTTTTGAGCTTTCGCAGTGACAGGTGTTTTTCTCTTCAATTAAAACTCTTGAACCCTTTTTTGGATAGCGTTTATTGTTGATGACTTTGGATTGGTTTTGGATTTTCTTTGACTTTTCAAAATGGCTGACCCTCCTCCTATCCCTGGACCTAAATTTCGTAAATGTAATGCTAGGGATTGTAACAAACGTCTTCCCAAGGCCTCTCTCGACCCACATACCGTGTGTTCTAATTGCCGGGGTAAAACCTGCCAATTAGGAGATCGGTGTGATGAGTGCGTGGTACTTTCGGAATTCGACTGGCTAGAGTTTGATAAATATTCTCGTAAGCTTGAGAGAGATAGGGTGAGGAGAAGCTCCTCTAGGTCGTTGGATTTTTCCTCCTCCCATGCCCCTGAACCTAATCCTTCCCCTGTAATAGTTGTTCCTGAACCCTCTACTAGCACTCATGAACCATCCATGCGGGATATGTTGCTTGCCATTCAAGCTTTGGGCGAGAGAGTTGAGTCTTTAGCATCGGACCGTAATCAACTCATGGCGGATGTGAATGTGTTAGTGTCAGAGTGCCAAATCAGAAAATCGTGGGGATAAAGTGATTAGTGCGCAAAGTGTTTTTAGTGTTGCGACCGAGGGTTCGTCTGTTCGTGCTTGTCGTTCTCCTAGTCCGAGACCTCTTTCAGGCTCCCCTGCACCAGGGAGAAGTAATGTCGTAGGACTTAAGGGGACGAGAGGCTTTAACCAACGAACAGACGTTCCCTCTGTGGTATCGGGCGTGTCTCGTCAAGATCGCCCCTACCATAAGACGAGCGAGGCTGTTTTCTCCTCGTCATCCGAAGGCTTCTCGCAAAAGAAACCTTGGAGCAAAGTTTCTAGACCCTTAAAGCGGAAGTCAGTCCCTTCAGGACAGGTCCAGCGTCCTGGCTGTAGCCATTGGGACAGCTCTGACCCTTTGCAGTCGTCGGAAGACTGTTCGCCAATTAAACGTAAGCGTAACACGGGCTCCGAGAGTCTCAGTAAAGGCAATGTTTTGCCGTCACAGACGTTACCATCGTCTCGGCCCGTACCGACTCCCGTTGATCCTAAATGGGTTGTCCTGCAGGATATGCAGAATAAGCTTGCCTCCCTTATGGAGGAGTATACCGTTGAGCAGGTTCACGATGATCCTCGCCGTTACGCTGATCGAGACTCTGGCCGTCAGCCGCCCAAACGAGCCTTTACTCGTCCTTTTGACGTTACGAAGCGTGATGTTGGTAGTTTGTCACGTCAGTCACGTGACTTGGAGCCTCACTCGATGCAGTCCCGTGTTGACTTTCAGCCGCTGCCGCAGTCTCGTGTTGACGTTCAGCCGCTGCCGCAGTCTCGTGTTGACGTTCAGGACGTTCGCCAACCAGCTCAGTTGCCTTGTTTTGACGTTGAGCGTCAAGCACCGCAGTCAAGGGTTGTTTTGACTGCTCAGTCTAGGCAGTCAAGGCAGTCTCGACTTGACGTCGAGCGTCCATCAGCTCCTGTTGTTGTTGCTGGTCAGTCCTTTCAGCAGCGACATGACGTAGCCTCCTTGACTACTACTGCTGCTCCTTTGCGTGTGGACTTTGCTTGTCAAGCATTGCCACCGCGGCAGGTCTCTCCCTTTCTTGAGACTCATCATTTGTCGGACGAGGTTCCTTCAGATGAGGATGTTGCTGATCCTCCGCCTACTGATATTCCTTTGGATGTTTTATCAGACGTAGAAGAGCCTAAGGCTGCTCAACCTTCTATGGACTTTAAGAAAATCATGATGATTTTTAAGGATCTTTTCCCAGACCATTTTGTTACTTCTGCTCCTCGTTCGCCTCCGTCAGAGTTTGCGCTAGGCTTAGCTGCTGCGAAGCCTTCTTTTACTAAGCTAGTGCTCTGTCGCTCTTCTAAGAGGGCTTTACGTTTGCTAGGCGACTGGTTGGTTACCAGGAGGAGTTTGGGGAAGACGGCCTTTGCCTTCCCTCTTTTTAAACTAGCTTCTAGAGCGAGCGTCTGGTATGACACGGGAGAAGTTCTCGGCTTGGAAGTCCCTGCCTCTGCCCATGGTGACTTCTCAAGCCTCGTAGACTCTCCCCGTCGCCTGGCCATGAGACGCTCTAAAGTTTGTTGGTCCTCCTCGGACCTTGACCATCTCCTTAAAGGGGTTTTCAGGGCCTTCGAAGTTTTTAACTTTTTAGATTGGTCTCTAGGAGCATTAAGCAGGAAGATCTCGTCTGCCGACCAGGATGTTTCCGTGCTTATTATGTCTTGTATGGACAAAGCCATCCGCGATGGCTCCAATGAGCTCGCCGCCATCTTTACGTCTGGAGTCCTGAAGAAGAGGGAAACTCTTTGCTCATTCCTTTCAGCAGGAGTTACTCCCTGTCAAAGGTCGGAGCTTCTCTTTGCCCACTTATCAGCTGCCTTGTTTCCTCAACAGCTGATCAAGGACATTGCGGCTTCGCTTGTGCAGAAGGATACACACGACCTGATGGCTACTTCTGCTCGCAAGGGAGCTCCTTCATCGTCTTATGTCGTGAGGCCCAAGATCGATACCCCAGCGACTAGATTTATCCCGCCCTTTCGTGGCAGAGCCCCCAGCAGGGGAGGCGCTCGTGCCGACGGGAAAAGAGGCAAGAGGAGAGGATCCAAGTCCTCCCGGGGCAGAGTCTGACTGCCCACGTCCTCAGACAGCGGTAGGGGCCAGACTGAACAGCTTCTGGCAGGCCTGGGAGAAGAGGGGTGCAGACCAAGAGTCTGTGTTGTTGCTCAAGGAGGGGTACAAAATACCTTTTGTACGCAGACCTCCTCTAGTAACAGTTCCTCTAGACCTCTCTCCCAGGTATCGAGAGGAGTCAAGAAGACAAGCTCTACATCAGCAGGTGTCTCTGTTACTAGAAAAGGGAGCGGTGGTGAAAGTCTCGGACCTTCAATCACCGGGATTTTACAACCGTCTCTTCCTAGTCCCAAAGCATACGGGAGGTTGGAGGCCAGTGCTGGACGTCAGTGCGCTCAACGTTTTTGTTATAAAAACAAAATTTACGATGGAGACCACGAAGTCCGTCCTAGCAGCGGTCAGAGAGGGAGACTGGATGGTCTCTCTCGACCTGCAGGATGCGTACTTCCACATTCCTATTCACCCAGATTCTCAACCGTATCTGAGGTTTGTTTACAGGAATGTGGTGTACCAGTTTCGAGCACTGTGCTTCGGCCTCAGCCCTGCTCCTCTCGTGTTTACGAGGCTCATGAGGAATGTGGCAAAATTCCTTCATTTATCGGGAATTCGAGCCTCCCTGTACTTGGACGACTGGCTTCTCAGAGCATCGTCCCGTCATCGCTGTCTGCAGGACCTTCACTGGACGTTGGGTCTGGCAAAGGAGTTGGGACTGTTGGTGAACTTAGAAAAGTCTCAACTGAATCCATCCCAGACGATTCTCTATTTGGGGATGGAGATTCGCAGTCTAGTTTTTCGGGCTTTTCCGTCTGCCACCCGGATAGAGCAAGCCCTGCTCAAAGTCCGCCTCATGCTGAAAAAAGACCGTTGCTCAGTAAGAAGTTTAATGAGCCTCTTAGGGACTCTGTCATCCCTGGAGCAATTTGTCTCACTAGGGAGACTTCACCTTCGCCCTCTCCAGTTCCATCTAGACTCACACTGGAACAAGAGCAAGACTTTGGAAGCTGTGTCAATCCCGGTCTCCGAGCCAGTAAAAGCATGCCTGAACTGGTGGGACACCAACATAAGTCTGCGAGAGGGTCTGTCCCTGGCAGTCAAGAACCCAAACCACGTGTTGTTCTCAGACGCGTCGGATTTGGGTTGGGGAGCGACTCTGGACGGTCGGGAATGTTCGGGTCTTTGGACGTCGGATCAGAAGAGCATGCACATCAACGGCAAGGAGCTGTTAGCGGTTTACTTGGCCTTGATGAGTTTCGAGAGCATTCTTCGAAACAAAGTGGTAGAAGTCAATTCGGACAACACCACAGCATTGGCGTACATCTCCAAGCAAGGAGGCACTCACTCCCACACACTGTTCGTCATCGCAAGGGACCTCCTCATCTGGTAAAAAAATCGAGGCATCTCCCTGTTGACAAGATTCATCCAGGGGGACTTGAACGTCTTGGCAGACTGTCTCAGTCGGAGAGGTCAGGTGATCCCCACAGAATGGACCCTCCACAAGGACGTGTGCAAGAGTCTTTGGGTGACTTGGGGTCAACCCTCCATAGACCTCTTTGCCACCTCGTTGACCAAAAGGCTCCCGACCTATTGCTCTCCAGTCCCAGATCCAGAGGCGACCCACATAGATGCATTTCTACTGGACTGGTCTCACCTGGACGCGTACGCATTCCCACCGTTCAAGATCATCAACAAGGTACTGCAGAAGTTCGCCTCTCACGAAGGGACAAGGTTGACGTTGGTTGCTCCCCTCTGGCCCGCGAGAGAGTGGTTCACAGAGGTACTTCAATGGCTGGTAGACGTTCCAAGGAGTCTTCCTTTAAGGATGGATCTCTTACGGCAGCCCCACGTAAGGGATCTTCATCAAAGCCTCCCCGCGCTTCGTCTGACTGCCTTCAGACTATCAAAAGACTCTCAAGAGCTCGAGGTTTTTCGAAGGAGGCAGCCAGAGCGATTGCGAGAGCTAGGAGAGCTTCTACCATCAAGGTATACCAGTCGAAGTGGGAAGTCTTTAGAGACTGGTGCAAGTCATCATCCATTTCCTCTTCCAGTACCTCTGTAGCCCAAATTGCAGACTTTCTCCTACATCTGAGAAATGTTCGCTCCCTCTCCGCGCCCACTATTAAGGGCTACAGGAGCATGTTGGCTTCTGTGTTCAGACATAGAGGCTTAGATCTGTCCAATAATAAAGATCTCCAAGATCTCC
>NC_090730.1:91130438-91162938 GCF_036898095.1 Palaemon carinicauda | reverse complement strand
AGCAGAATGCTACCCCGAGCGTCAAACAGCTCGTGACATGGACTTGTACGCATTTCCACTGTTCAATTCATTACAAAGTAATGCAAAAGTTTGTGTCACACGGAAGGAACGGATTGACTCTAGTGGCCTTCTTTTGGCCCTCAGAGAGTGGTTCACAGAGATACTGCAATGGATGGTAGACACTCAAAGTAGTCTTTCATTAAGAGTGGATTTACTCAAACAACCCCACTTGGAAGGTACCATCTAAATCTCCAAGCTCTTCATCTAACTGTCTTCAGATTATTGAAAAACTCACAAGATCTAGAGGTTTTCTCGAAGGAAGCAACTACAGCTATAGCAGGAGCAAGGAGTACTTCTGCCATCAAGGTTTAACAATCTAGGTACGAGGTTTGTTAGAGAGGGGTGCAGAGTCAACTCTCTTTCCTCGCCCAGTACTTCTGTAACTCAGATTGCTGACTTCCTGTTACATCTTCGAAGGAAATACAATTTTGTTATCCTCCAGCATCATAGGATACAAGAGTATGTTAGCAACTGTATTCATGACACAAAGACTTGGACTTTTCTAATGCTAAAGACCTACAGAAACTTTTCAAATCATTTGAAACATCAAAGCAACAGCTCCAGGATTCACCAGTTTGGAATCTGAATATTGTCCTGAAGTTCATTATGGGTAGCAAGTTTGAGCCCTTGCATTCAGCTTCATTTAAGGACCTCACGATGAAGACTCTATTTTTTGTCAGTCTGGCGACAGCTCACAGAGTCAATGGGATTCATGCTTTTAGCTTAAATGGATTGTATTTTTCGAGATCACAAAGCTATCTGCTCATTGCAGTTAGGCTTTCTCGCCACGAACGAACGCCCTTCTCAACCTTGACCCACGGCTTTTGAGATTCCGAATCTTTCGGATGTGGCTGGCGAGGAGTTAGAGAGAGTCCTGTGCTCAGTAAGAGCCCTGAAGTTATATCTGAACTGAACGAAAGTGTTGCGAGGCTAGTCGGAATCTCTCTGGTGCTCGGTCTAGAAGTCCTCGTTACAGATGTCGAAGAATGCTCTTTCATTCTTCATCAGGCTCTTAATTAAGAAGCTCATGCACTTTGCAATAAGGCATACTGCAAGTTTTTATAAAGGCCAAGACGCTTGAAGTTCAAATTGTAACAACTTCGGTGGCCTTCAAGCAGAATAGATCGTTGCAAAGCATTAAGGGCACAACCTTTTAGAGGAGTAAATCTGTGTTCGCTTCACTTTATTTGAAACGTGTCCAGACTCTTTTTGAGGACTGCTTCAATCTAGGACCATTCGTAGTAGCGAGTGTAGTAGTGGGGGAAGGATCCACCACTACATTCCCATAATCCTAATACCCTTTTCTTCTCTTGGAACTTTTGTATTTTTATGGTTGCTTGGAGATTGGTCGACAGTCTTCCACAATCATTGATTTTAGCAGGTGGTCAATTTTGTTCCTTGAGAGAGCCCGGAACAAGGGTATTGGAGGAGGTCCTGTCAACATAGAGGTTTTTACACTGGTTTGACAGCTCCTAGAGATCTTCAGCCCCCTGGGTGGATCGCTGGATCTCATAAGGAAAGTGGACATAATGAAATTATTCATTGAAGTCAGCTTCCTTATCAGATAAGAACCCTTAAGCTTGTTTATTGACTCTTAAGTAAAATTCCAACAATGTTGGGTGTCTCTAACCTTCCACCAAGGGTGTCAATCAGCTATTTTTATATAACCAGCGGGTAAGTTTAATGTTTAAAAATGCTATTTTCATAATAAAATAAATTTTTGAACATACTTACCCGCTGGTTATATAAACTTTATTCCCCCCCTCCTCCCCTCCAGAGACATTCTATGGGCATGGAAAATCTGGGGATTCATGGAATGGTTCTGTGTATCTCGCGTGAGGGCGCTAGTGTACATCTGGCTATTCTATCTGCGATTGCCGCGAGTTTTGAATTTCTGCCGGACGTCAGAGACTTGATGCTATTTTTATATAACCAGCAGGTAAGTATGTTAAAAAATTTATTTTATTATGAAAATATCATTTTGTCATATTTACCGATGCTTGGTGGTAAGGATATATAAATGCCTGGTAAGGATGGCTTGAAGTCTAGGAAAACTCTTGTTTTGACGAAATATTTTCACCAAAATTGTGCTTGAGGCAAATACAGTGTATCAATATTTGATAAGTATAGAAATACTTTTCGTGAAAATTTTATCTCTTATATTGTATTGTGCTATTGCTCATTTTCATTTAAAGTGTTTTGAAAGTATTTGTTTGTTCATCATAATTCTGAATTAATTTTCTTTATTTATACTTATATTAAGAGGTGCAACTTACGACCTCTGCTGGGAATTTTGGAAATTGCAGTTTTAGCTAGAACATCTGTATATTCTGTTTCAGACATTTTTTTTGATGAATACAATTTGTTTTATTGCTAAAAAGTTCTTAGTATATATTTACACAAGCACATCCTACCTCATGAGCAACCCTTTTCTGACCAGGGTACCTATTTACTTATTTTTTCTTCAAGTATTTCAGGGAAATATGTTTATTTTATTATCCCAGATACATTACTGTAACACCCATTTGTTCCGTAACTGAAATACAAACCACGCTATTTACATGGGGTAATTACTCCGGCGTAGCTGAATGACGAACCATAAAAGTTTTGACAAGAGTTTACTACCCCACTGCTAGTTAGCGGGTGGTAGGGAGGGGGTACCTAGCCCCCCCCCCCCCCCTTTCACGCACACTGGTGAATGCTTCACTTTACTTTTGGCTCGGGCAGAGAACAGACCTGTCTGCTCCCTCTCTCGCTTTGACTGCCATATTTAATCTGTTTTCTGCTTTTTCTTTTCCAGTGTGTTTGAAGTTGGCCTCTACTACTATGCGTACATGCCCTGGACATCCCATCCGCCCTTGTGGGACCTTTATGTCGGCGGTCAACACCGATCCCCACACCTTATGTCCTCACTGTAGGGGCCAGCGGTGTGATAGTGGTAATGTTTGTATTGAATGTAGGGAGTGGTCTACCTCCCAGTGGGAGAGGTTTGCCCGGCGCCGGAAGAAAAGATTTAAAAGGGATCTTTCTCCTTCAGAGGCTTCTTTGAAGAGAGAAAATTCCAAGACTTCTTCTTCCGTAGCCCTTTACTCCTCCGAAGCTCCCCCTCGAGCGGTCTCTTCCAAGAGGCCGGCGAGTGGTAGCGTAGACCGTACTGCTGTTGACCGATCCTGGGGTGCGGGAGAGGTAGTCGCCTCCCATAGCAAGGCGGCTGCCCCTCTTCCCCCTGGAGGAGGATTTGAATATGTCTAATCATGTTTTGTTGCAGCTTTGGGCTTCCTTGGGGCTGCAGGGTTCGCCCTCCAAGGAAGCCCTGTTTGACATGATCAAACTTGGTGCAGATGTCAAACAATCGCCAACTACAGCAGGGATAGATCCTCTGTCTGTGGTTGACGTTGTTGTGACGGAGACATCTCGTGGGTCTAGTCAAACCCCCGTTCCTGTTGCTGAGGTAGCTGACGGCTTAGATTCCCCCTCCGAACACGTTTCGAGGGAGGATCTAAGTCCCACGGTCTCTCCTGCCGGTGATTCTTCCCCTCGGGGGAGTTCACTTACAGAGACTCCTCCGCGGAGGCCCCTTGATGGTCAGCCTGCTGATCCCATGGCCCCTCGTGGGCGTATAAGGCGGAAGGCTCGTCCTCCCCTTCGCCGTAGAGGCCTTCCTTCCCCTCACAAGGGAGTTAGAAGGTTCCTACGCTAGCGCACAAGCGCTCACAGGTTCCTCTGGACTCGGAGCGCTCGTCTGGAGTTACGTGCAGTTCCAGTCCCATCGCAGCGCGCCACCCAGGAGGCGCCCAAGTTAGCGCACGGGCGCTCACAGGCACCCCAGGGCTCTCCCTCCAGAACGCGATCCTGCACGCGTTCCAGCCGCGCGCGACACTCCGGTTGCGCGCCCAGTTCCAGTTATCAAGGCGCCCCATGCAACCCTCCAGCGCACACCTGTGCGCCCTAATCCAACCGCGCGTCCTGATCGCCCACCGCAGCAGCGCACACCAGTGCGTCCACATCCTGATGCGCGCCCACAATCACCTGCGCGCCCAGTGCGCCCACAGGCTAGTATGCCTGTTCTTTCGGACCAGTGCCTACCTACGCGCCATCCCTCCCTTGGGCTTTCCTGAACTGGGTACGCGCCCAGGCGCCATTGACCTCTCGCGCCCTCCAGTGCCGCATCAGGATGCTGCGCGTCCTCGTATCCGGCCTCCTCCCGTTCCGGCTCCTGCGCGCCACACGCCCTCGCCATCTCCTACATGCGCCCGCTCCAGCTCCTGCGCGCCCTCGCGCCCGCGCGCCTGTGGCCTCGCCTACGCGCCCTCGCGCCTGCTCAACCATCCTCTCTCGCCCACGCCCATGTGTGAGCGCGAGATTCTTGTGTCACGCGATCCTTTCGCGCGCGACCCTGATCAGGGCCCATCACGCAACCTCCAGCGCGAGCGTCGCCAGGCGGATAGGTCTTTGTCTCGTTCCCCTCCTCGCAAGCGCAGAACAGCACGCTCGCCGGAGGAGGGGCGGTTCCCGGACAGGTCTAAGGACTCTTTCGTTTCAGCTTCTCAGGCGAACCCGCATTTGTCGACTCCTCCAAGGGATTGAACGATCCCCTTCCCTCCAGAGGGAATATCTGACAGCGCGACTGTCAGCCAGCAGCCCTGGTTCGGGACCCTGGTCAGAGCTCTTGTGCAGGCGATGAAGCCCGCCCTCTCTGACATGGGTCACAAATCAGTGGCAGCGTCCTCCCCCCTGAAGAGGAAGAGAGGAGTCTCTCCCGTGGAAACACCTCCAAGGCCTATTTTGTCTCCTCGCAGATCCTTGTGCAAGGCTCCTTCCCCCCCCCCCAGACTTTCTCTCCCTCCCCTGCGGATGAGGATTACCCATCCTCAGGAGAGTCGGACGAGCCGGACTGTTCCCCCATCGCACCAATGGGGGAAATTCCGCCTCTCCCTGAGAAGTCTTCTCGTCCAGGGGTGGAAAAGAGCCTGCACCCATCGCTACTCGAGTTCTGTATCCCGCCCAGGAGGGAACCGAAGGACTCTAAGACAATCCATAAATCGTCAACAAGGATCAGGCAGGAGCCATCTAGACCTTCCGAGGATGTCCACGTGTCCCCAGGTAGAGCCACTGGGGATGGGAGACTTCGCTGCCAGTCCTTCAGGAGGAGAGCACCAAGAGTCAGAACACGCGTTCTGGTAAGTCCTGACCCTCATGAGGAACCTCAACAGGATCCCAGACCCTGATATTCCTCCTCGTGAAGGTAAGGACACGGTCATGGACTGCGTCTACGGCACCCAGAAACCCTCTAGGGCCAGTGCAGCTTTGCCCTGGTCTCAGGGGATGAAGAGTGCCAGGGACAAGGTCGAGGGCCAGCTCTCTGAGCTTGCCTCCTCCAGCAGATCCAGCGCCGGTAACAAGCTCCTCCCTCCTCCTCGAGTCCATCAGAGGAGGTACTTTGAGATCCTTGAGGAGTCTTGTTTGGGTCTTCCGATTCATCACTCCGTGGAATAACTCACCGGGGGAGTCCCTCTAGAGAGACTCTCCAACCGGCACGTGTCCTACTAAGTTACTGAGATCTTAAGCCAGGAGAAGGTCGCTAAGTGTGCCATGCAGGCAATTTCGTGGCTTGACATCTGGCTGGGGTCTCTGGGCATCCTGGTGTGGTCTGAGGACCTCTCCAAAGAAAGCACTAGGAAGGCACTGGAGACTTTCTTGATCTCAGGCACGCGGACCATTGAGTTTCAGGCCCACCAAGTCTCGAGCTTGTGGGCCAATACGATTCTCAAACGATGGGACGCTGTGGCTGAGAGGTTCCACCAGAACGTTCCCAGTTCGGAGGATAGCAGGTTCAGACACACTTTCGTGTTCGGTAAGAGTTTGTTTGAGCCTAAGGACGTGGAGCTTACCGCTGAGAGGTGGAGGAAGTCCAACCAGGATTCCCTCATCCATAGGGCCCGGACATCGAGGCCCTACAAACCTCCAGCGGCTCAACAGCCCTGTCCAGCTAAGGACACGAAGAAGACCACTGCAGCGAAGCCGAAGGTGTCTAAGCCCTTTCCTGCCAAGAGCAGAAGGAGCAAGAAGTCCTCCAGGGGAGGCAAGAACCCTAGAGGTAACGGCCGAGGCCGTAAACGCTAGGGTTGGCAGTCCCCCTGCATGTCCACCAGTGAGGGGATGCCTACAAAGTTGCGCGACAAGGTGGCAGCAACTCGGGGCAGATACCTGGACGATTTCCGTGATCGCTCAGAATTATCGCGTCCCGTTCACAGCTTCTTTACCTCCCCTGACAGCGAATCCAGTGTCGTTGAGCTCTCTTGCCATGGGATCGGCAAGAGGGCAAGCCCCTTGGGCAGAAGTCCAGACCATGTTGAAGAAGGACGCTCTCCAGGAGGTTGTAGACGGGTCCCCAGGCTTCTACAGTCGACTCTTTCTTGTGAGAAAGGCGTCTGGAGTCTGGAGACCAGTCATTGACCTCTCAACCCTGAACGTGTTTGTCAAGCAGACTCCGTTCAGTATGGAGACGGCAGACACGGTCAGACTCGCAGTGAGACCACAAGCCTTCATGTGTACACTGGACCTGAAGGACCCGTACTTCCAGATCCCAGTCCATCCGTCTTCAAGGAAGTACCTAAGATTTTGCTTAGACAACAAGATCTACCAGTTCAAGGTGCTCTGTTTCGGTCTCTCCACAGCCCCTCAGGTGTTCACCAGAGTGTTCACCCTGATCTCTTCGTGGGCTCACAGGATCGGCATCCGTCTCCTTCATTATCTGGACGACTGGCTGATCCTAGCGGACTCGGAGGCAACCCTTCTTCGCCACCGAGACAAGCTCCTCGAAGTTTGCCAGGATCTAGGGATCATGGTAAATCTCGAGAAGTCCTCTCTGCAGCCCTCTCAGAAACTGGTATATCTAGGCATGGTCATAGACACCAATCTCCACAAAGCCTTCCCATAGGTGACAGGATAGCAAGGCTGAGGAAGGTCGCGAGGCCTTTCCTCAATCGAGAAGAACTCCCAGCCCAATCGTGGCTGCATCTCCTCGGCCACCTCTCCTCCCTGGCCCGTCTCGTTCCCAACGGTCGGCTCAGAATAAGATCCCTCCAGTGGCGACTCAAGTCCCGGTAGAATCAAGGTCACGATTCCCCAGACACTTTGGTCCCTGTGGGTCCTGCGGAACGGACGGATCTCCAGTGGTGGGTGGCAGACGAGAACCTACGAAAGGGAGTGGATCTTCTCGTCCTTCCCCCAGGTTTGATGTTGTTCTCGGACGCATCAAAGAAAGGGTGGGGGGCCCACGTTCTGAACCACAGGACCTCAGGCCTGTGGTCAGAATCAGAAAAGTACCTTCACATAAATCTGCTAGAAATGAAGGCCGTGTTCCTGGCACTTCAGAAGTTCCACCAAGTCCTGGCGGGCCACTCTGTGGTGGTGATGAGCGACAACACCACGGTGGTGGCTTATATCAACAAGCAGGGAGGTACCTTTTCGGAACAGCCATCCCATCTTGCAGTAGAGATTCTGAGATGGTCCGAAGACTACTCGATCTCGCTAGCGGCTCGCTTCATTCCAGGCAAAAGGAATGTGCTCGCCGACAGTCTGAGCAGAGCGACGCAGATAGTGAGTACCGAGTGGTCTTTGGATCGTCAAGTAGCCAACAAAGTCCTGACTTTATGGGGTTCCCCGACTGTGGATCTGTTTGCAACAGCGCTGAATTTCAAGCTCCCGCTGTACTGCTCCCCAGTCCCGGACCCCAAGGCTCTCTGGCAGGATGCCTTCCAACAACGGTGGGACAACGTCGATGTGTACGCCTTTCCCCCGTTCTGTCTGATGAGAAGGGTGCTCAACAAGACCAGAACATCGGTCAATTTTTCAATGACCCTAATAGCTCCGCTATGGCATCACGCAGAATGGTTCCCGGACCTTCTGCAACTCCTCACGGAGGTTCCGAGAGAACTCCCTCCACGTCACGAGCTACTCAAACAACCACACGCCAACATCTTCCACAAAGCCGTAGCTTCGCTTTGATTTCACGCCTGGAGACTATCCAGCATCTCCTCACAGAGAGAGGATTTTCGCAACAAGTTGCGAACAGGATGTCTGGTCACCTGCGCAACTCATCCGGAGGGGTCTACCAGGCGAAGTGGCGAGTCTTCTGTGGTTGGTGTCGTGGAAGGGGTATCTATCCCCTCGATGCCACTATTCCAGCAATAGCGGAGTTCCTCGTGTATTTGCGGGAGGAAATGCGCCTTTGTCTCGGCAGTGAAAGGCTATCGCTCAGCCTTAAGTCTTGCCTTCAGGCTTAAAGGAATGGACATTTCTTCCTCGCTGGAACTTTCCCTTCTCATATGGAGTTATGAACTTACCTGCCCTCAGTCGGAAGTGAGACCTCCTCCATGGAACGTGGTTCGAGTTCTCAGGTCTCTGAAGAGACCTCCCTACGAACCATTACGCCAGGCTTCAGATCGCCACCTTACCTGGAAGACGGTTTTCCTGCTAGCTTTGGCCTTGGCCAAGCGAGTCAGTGAACTACATGGTCTCTCGTACGACATCGCCCATTCAAGGGGATGGGCGGAGGTTACGTTCAGCTTCGTCCCTGAGTTTGTTGCCAAGACTCAGAATCCGGGTTTCGAGTCTCCGTTCTGTAACAGATGACCCAGACCATCTCCTACTGTTCCCAGTCAGGAGTCTGAGGTTGTATCTTAAAAGAACAGCTGCAGTTCGTCCCCAGGTGCAAGCCCTGTTCGTGAGCACCGGGAAGACGAAGAGGAGGGTCACCAGGGATGCCATCTTGGCCTGGATTCGCAAGGTGATACATCTGGCCTTGAATCCTGACCCTTCTCCGTCAAGTCGCCCTAGAGCGCATGATGTCAGGGGCATAGCTATGTCCCTGGCCTCAAGAAAAATTATTCAGTGACGCAGGTCCTTCAAGCTGGGGTGTGGAAGCGTCAGACCACCTTCACGGCCCACAACCTGCAAGACATGACACACAGGAGGCTCGATACGTTCTCTATCGGCCCTGTGGTGGCTGCACAACAGCTGGTTTAAACCTCAGGCTCCTTAATGGACAAGTAGCAGAAGGTTGAGGGCATTGTTACCCGTTTTTAGTCTGCGTGAATGAAAAGATCTGTCTGGCCCTTATTCTTTTCTTCATCCTCTCCTCCCTTGGAGAAAGCAGCATCCTGGGTTCTCTGCACAGCTGACCTCGAACCTCTGCGGGTAAGCCATGCTCCCTTGTGTTCCTAGTATTAAATGTACTGTAATACTGTCATGTTCCCATACCCTGACGAGGTGGTATTGGGAGAGTCCTAGCCTAGATTTCCATCTGAAGAACTCCAGGTCAACTTCCTAGGACGAGTCACTTCTCACCTTCTCACACAGCTTATGTAGGCCGCAGCAGTTTCACAGCATGCCAGCGTGGAGCAGGGACCCCTTATTTCTTGAGTACTTACACACTCGAATTTGGGGTCCCCGGGCAAGCCAATGCCAGTATGACAGGGACTTACCTCCCTTCCTAAGGGTTGAGTCACCCCATGTAAATAGCGTGGTTTGTATTTCAGTTACGGAACAAATGACAAATTCGTAGATAATTTGTATTTTTCCTAACTATAAAAACCTTAGCTATTTACACATATTTGCCCGCCAGCCCTGTCCCCCGGGAAAATTCCTACCTCTAAGCAAAGTGAAGCATTCACCATTGTGTCTGAGGGGGGGGGGAAGGGGGGTTCAAGCTAGCTACCCCTCCCTACCCCCCGCTAACTAGCGGCGGGGTAGTACAGTAAACCCTCGTTAAAACTTTTATGGCTCGTCATTCAGCTACGCCGAAGTAATTACTCCATGTAAATAGCTAAGGTTTGTATAGTTAGGAAAAATACAAATTATCTACGAATTTGTCATTTTCTATGATTTCCTGGGGAATAGATTATCTTATATTCTATATGGTATTTGTAAATGATATTTGCTGCATGCATTTTCATCATATTTCTTTGCTCGATTTTATATTTGCATAAAGTGTCAGACGATAACGAAAGATGTTAAAAGTCTATGGTTTGCCAATAAAATACGCAGGTAGGATTTTATAATGCTAGCCACAACCTGCTCATGTGTACCCATTTGGGATATGTAGAGTACAGTATATATTTCTGAATTAGAGGGAAGGGCTCCCCAGGGCATAGTAAATGCCCCTAGAATATGATGATTACGTCCTTATTGTCACTAGTGGTCAGGAAAATTACTGCTGAAAGCCCATACTTACAATAAGAGTATATTCAATCAATGCCTAAAAAAATAATCTCTAAATTCTGATTTCTTAAGATATGAAATTTTCGTAGAAAATTTGCTACTATCTTTATTGTTGACCTCTTTTTGTAATTCAAATATGAACAGATCGGGAATTTTATAGCCTATAATTTGTGCATTCAATTTTCAAAAAAATAAAAACCATATGAAAAATAGTCGCCTCTGAAAGGGACTTATGTAAAGTACCTTGATAATATAATGCAGTATATATAAAGAATAAGAAAGCTAAGAAAATTTCTAAAGTATAACTTTTAGTGTATAAAATTCTCTTTCAAATGGTCTTTAAATAAGAAAAAAATTTGATTGGTAAACAAAAAAGTAGTAGGAGTTTGAAGTAACCCCAAAATAATATTTGTTCTAATCAGGCTGAGTCACAGCCCTTTAGGTAGCCTTTTAGTCTATAATTTTAAAGTAAAAATATACCATATATAATATACCATATATTGCCGTGTAATGAGCAAAATTTTAAGACCAGTTTGTTCCAACACGGAGTACTTACCTCGAACTACTTTCTTAGGAGTATCTGGAATCGCCTCCCAACCGATCAGAATTTTGTGTAGTTTACCCTACTCACGTTTTCTATGCGGGGTAACCTCTGGCGGAGTGATACGCGTCATTAGGTGACCCGGGGTCACAGAGTCAGAGAGCATGCTTGCTCAGGTCTCGAGCTCCAGTAAGTTTTCTGGTCGCGTCGTGATAACATCTCGACGCTCTCTCCTTACCCAGTGCGACCCTTTGTGTCTCACGTGGTTCCATTGTGTTCATTCCATACCCTTTCCTACCCTTTTCCTCTGTGTTCATCGTGTAGGGGCAGCTTATGTTCTCCTACAGCCACGTGTCCGGAGTGCAAGTCCTGGAACGAGGTGCAGTGGGTGCGCTACGGCACCAAGAAGAAGAAGGCGTCCAAGAGGTCACCTAGGAAGCCTCTCCTCTCCTCTTTGCCCATTGTCTCTTCGGCTCCATCCGCCCGTCGGATGTAGACATTGGCACATGTAATCTTGACCTCGCCTTGCCCCCCCCCCTCCCGTAGAGGAGCTTAGACTACACAGTTAGCCTTCAGACCGTCCTTCTCGGACTCCAGGAGAGGGCGTTCAGGCCGCGCCTCTCGAAGGAGGTAGTAGGGGAGGCCCCCTACTCTGGCTGACGCCTCAGGTGGGGTGATGCCTCAAATGATCTTGGCAAGCATGGCGGAACCACGGAGCGGATCCGTGGATCGTAGCAGTACTAAAGGAAGGGTACAAGTTGCCCTTCCTAGCAGACACCCCCCCCCCTCCTCTGATCCCAGATCAACAGGCGGAGTGGTTGGCACCCAAGGACCCCTTGAGAGTAGCAGGATCGCAGGAAGAAGTCTTGGCAATGCTGGCGAAAGGGGCAGTGGAACCAGTCAAGAACCCGGGTCCAGGGTTCTACAGCAGGCTCTTCCTGGTGGAGAAGGCGACAGGGGGCTGGAGACTGGTCATAGACCTCTCCGTCCTCAACAAATTCGTGTGCAAGACCGATTTCAAGATGGACACTCCGAAGTCGGTCCTAGCGGCCTTGAAGGAAGAGGACTTCATGAGGTCCATAGACCTCAAAGATGCCTACTTCCAGGTCCCTGTCCATCCCTCCAGCAGGAAGTACCTAAGGGTAAAATGGGGTACCCAAACGTTGCAGTTCAAAACCCTCTGCTTCGGACTGTCGACAGCCCCTCAGATCTTCATGAGGGTCTTCGCGACAGTTTCAGCCTGGTCACACGAACAGGGCATCCACCTGATTCGGTACCTAGACGACTAGTTGTTGCTTTCAGCCTTAGAGGAAGTACTGAGGGAGCAAGGCACGAAGCTCCTGCAGTTCTGCAACGTCTCGAGTATCATCAGCAACCTGGAGAAGTCCCGGCTAATACCCTCCACCAGGATGACCTACCTAGGGATGGTCCTAGACTCCCGGTGGGCGAGAGCCTTCCCCTCCGCGGAGAGACTGGACAACCTAGAACAGATACTCTGGCCCTTCCTGTCGGGCCAGCCCAGGAGAGCCAAGGACTGGCAAAGACTGATAGGACTCCCCGCATAAGATAGTCCCGGTGTCCCCAGAGACGAAGGAAGTCCTGGAGTGGTGGCACGTCAGAACGAACACCATCAAGGGAATGCCCTTCGCAGCTGACCCTCTGGAGATGCTCCTGTTCATGGACGCATCCAAGGAGGGCTGGGGTGCCCATCTTCTCGACAAAACAGCAAAAGGGAAAATGGGAAGTCGAGGAGACGAACCTGCACATAAACGTGCTGGAGATGATAGCTGTACAAAGGGCGTGCCTAGAGTTCGTCCATCTACTCCGGGGAAACGCCGTGGCTCTGATGTGCGACAGCGCCACGGTGGTGGCCTACGTGAAAAAGCAAGGAGGACTGAAGTTGAAGGAACTGTGCAGTCTCACGTTGGAGTTCCTAGAATGGGCCGAAGTGGAACAAATCAATATTTCAGCCAGGTTCATTCCGAGGAAGAGGAAAGTCCTGGCCGACAGCCTCAGCAGGATGGGTTAAGTGGTAGGGCCCGAGTGGTCCCTACACCCAAAAGTGGCCAAAACCCTCATCCTGAAGTGGGGCTCACCGGTGATAGACCTCTTCGCCACGAGACTAAACGCACAGTTCCCCATGTTTTGTTCTCCTGTGCCAGATCCAGCAGCAGCGTTCGAGGATGCCTTCCAACACCCTTGGGACAACCTTGGCGTTTACACCTTCCCTCCCTTCGGGATGCTCAGACAGGTCCTCAACAGGGTGAGACGGGCGGCCAACCTGTGGATGACTTTGGTAGCACCCTGGTGGCCGGAGAGAGAGTGGTTCGCGGATCTAAAGGAACTGGCACACCTTCCACCTTGGCCACTTGCAGACAAACCAGACTTTCTCCGGCAGCCTCACTTCCAAAGGTTCCACAAAAACCCTCGGTCCCTCCGCCTTCATGCGTGGAGGTTATCGAGCGTCTCCTGAGAAAGGAAGGATATTCGTCGAGGAGGGCATCGAGGATGTCAGGGTACCTGAAACGTTCGTCAGTCGCGGTGTACCAGGCAAAGTGGGCTACCTTTACTAAGGGGTGCTCCTTGAAGAACATTAGGCCGTTAGGGGCCTCCATTCACGAGATAGCAGACTTCCTGGCCTATCTCAGGGACGAAGTGGGCACGTCCATCCCAGCCATTAAAGTAGTCCGGGTAGCGCTGGGCCAAGTCTTCCTCCTGAAGGGCATCGACCTAGGTGCCTCCAGACATATCTCGATGCTCATCAAGAGCTTCGAGCAGTCGTGTTTCCCCCAAGCCGCTAGAGTGCCGCAGTGGGATGGGGCTAGGGTACGGAAGATGCTTTCGGAACCCCCTTCGAGCCTCTCAAAGACATTCTAGACAAGGAGCTCACCTTCAAGACAGTCTTTCTGTTACCTCTGGCATCAGCATAAAGAGTAGGTGAGATTCATGGCCTGTCTTACGAGATCTCACACTCGAAGGGCTGGCGAGAAGCTACCTTCAGATTCTTACCCTCTTTCGTAGCCAAGACTCAGAATCCAGCTGGTTGGGACCCCAAGTTTAAAGGGTTCTCAGTGCCAGCTATCCCGCGTTCGGACAACCCGAGGGACTTGCTTCTGTGTCCAGTCAGGGCAGTACGGAAGTACCTAGAGAGGACGGCCAAACTTCGCCCCGAAACCAAGAGTCTGTTGGTCTCCTCAGGACTGGTGAAGAAGCCGGTCTCCAAAAATACGATCTCCTTCTGGCTACGCCAGGTGATCATGTAAGCCTACAGCAGTGCACGGGTCCCTCTTCCAGGAAGGCCTAGACCCCACGACATTAGAGGACTGAGTACTTCGTTAGCCTTTGAAAATAACATGGCAGTGGGCCAAATCCTGCGGGCAGGTACATGGTCTAGACAGTCTACCTTTACGGCTCACTACTTAAAGGATTGTTCGAGGAGATCCTTGGATGGGTTCTCTCTCGGTCCTGCCATTTCCAGGCTCCAAAAGATTTAAAGGTGTAGCCCCGGGGAAGCCGCGGGCGGCAAGTCCAAGAGACACAGGTTCCTTCCTTACCCCTTTTTTTTCCCCTATCACCTTCCCCTATATGACCCTTAAATCCTTTAACTGCCATGAGATACACTGTCAGTGGAAGAATGCATCTCCAAGGTTTTTGCAGAGGTGGGTTACTTATACACTAGAGAGTTTTTTGCGTAGTTTTCCCTATTTTCTCGTGTTTCCTTTGGGGTCAGCAGAACCTAGCCTCCTATCTAGGTTCCTTTTCTCTCCTCATCACGGTCTCTAGGTCCGGAAGGCCACTCCCACCTTCTAAGGTGTAAGTCTCCTAAGAAAGTAGTTCGAGGTAAGTACTCCGTGTTGGAACAAATCACAGATTTTAAGTAATTTGTATTTTTCCTAACAGTACTTACCTCGAACTACTTTCGGGTTATGGCCCGCCCATCCTGCCCCGAGTGCCTTACAGGACTTCGTAGAAACCTATCTGTCAAAAGCTTACTGGAGCTCGAGACCTGAGCAGGCATGCTTTCTGACCCCGGGTCACCTCATGGCGCGTATCACTCCGCCAGAGGTTACCCCGCATAGAAAACGGGAGTAGGGTAAACTACACAAAATTCTGGTTGGTTGGGAGGAGATCCCAGATACTCCTAAGAAAGTAGTTTGAGGTAAGTACTGTTAGGAAAAATACATTACTTAAAATTTGTGATTTTGGATGAAAAAAGTCAGGGTTCTCCTATTACATGAAAGATACTGTAGAAATTATGAAAAATTTATTTTCTCCACCTCTTTTGTGTTGTTATATTGTTCATTAATAGGTTAGTAGTTTGGAAGGATCGGCTTGAAATCATACGATATTCTCATTTTAATTACTGTATGTAGTTTATGTTTAAGTTAAATAAAAATATTTACTGGTAATTTTATCTTTATTTATAGTACTGTACTCAGGCTCTGTTGTATGAACCTGTTGGTAGGCTACCCTAATTGTCTGAAACCTAGAATTTTCCATATTTGTAATGGTAATTAAATTTTCTACTTAGTAGCTAGGAAGGATTGACTTGACTGCGTATAACATGCTCAGTATAATCATACGCTATAGTTGTGTGTTTGAGTAGAATAAAAATGAGATTTTTTTCTTAATTACAATACAGTAATGCCTCACAACACAAAATGAACTCGTCCTGGAGTGGCTTTCGTTTCGTGAAAATTTCGTGTTATGAGTCACAGTTTACATATAAATCGCCTAATTCGTTCCAAACCCTACAAAAACACCACTTTAGATTTTATAATAAAGCTACAGTATAACCACAATGATACTGTATAGCCAAATACATTTGAACCATTAAGTATACCTAAACTAACTGTTAAAACCTGTAAATTAAGTAGTTATTAGAATGTAGTGCAATAATAAATGGAAAATAATACAATATATACTGTAAAATATTGTACATATACAAGATATACAATACCATATGCACTATTATAGTTATCCTTACTTTAGAGATACATTTTCTATTGAGTAAACAACCTGTTTTCTTCAACTTTTTTTTTAATGGGTGACTATTTTATTCTGAGCCTGGCTGGCAAATCTGTTTTCTTATCATGAAACATTTTTTGCAATGAGTCAAAAAAATATTTGCATCTCGTTTCGCAGTTTGAAATTTTCTAAGCAAATTCTTTCGTGAAGAGAGACATGACTGTACTTCCGTCACCAAAAACTAGTTTCGGACAGTTAGGATTGTTTACATTATTTGCCAAGAGAAGGCAGTAGTGGTGGTTGTCTGAAACCTCAAAATTTGTAGGTTACTGGTATCTTACTATGGTATACAGGAAAACAATGATGCAAACAAGTTTAAACAAAGGAAAAAAACTTTATTTAATAAACTTGAAATTCACAGTTGTTAGAGGGTATGACGATATGTAAACATTGAGTGAATGATGTGAGCATTGTGGTCAGACTAACGAATTGTTTTAGTCTTTACTTTCTTAAACAGAAATGCAGCTATTTTATAAACTAAAATCATAAATATATAATAGTAACAACAATAAAGATTATGTGTGGTAAGATTTATAATAAAAGTGTAGTAACATTAGGTTAGCCTTGAAATTGCTATGGAGCATAGAATAAAAACTTTTTTTTAAGCAAAGTTTGGGGTTCTCCCTCTACATGGGGTCGTCATTTACATGGTAATATAAGGTACATTATTCTTATTTTTGCAGAGTTGTTTTTTTATTGATGAAATTTATTACTTTTCATAAAAAGGCAATTTTTATAAATTCCATTTAACTGGTTGATTAGTTAAAATACTAACATTTAAAATTTGCACTATTCAATTGAGAAAAAAATCATCAGAAAATGTCTTTGACGACAGTCTAGATATTCTTTGGATTCTGGTTAGACTGCCATATGGTAGTGGTTTTTATTTCACTAGCTATTTTGCACTCTATATACTGTTTTAGTAATAGTTGTGGTAAGTATCAGGAGTCATGATATTTTGTAGCAACTCAGATGTATTCTATTGTTTATATAAGACAATTTTCTACGTTCTTTTTCCAGGAAATATTCGAAACATAAGTCCCGCTGTATGGACATTACAGCATCTAACCTCCTTGTACCTGAACGACAACTGTCTCTCGCGCATTCCTGCAGAAATTGCTCGTCTTGAACATTTAATGTATTTGGACTTATCGTGTAATAAAATACGCAGTCTCCCTGCTGAAATTGGCGAACTAACTCGTCTCAGGTATAGTCTATGTATATATATATATTTATATATATATATATTTATTTATTTATTTTTATGCAGTATAGTTTAAGGATCACACTATAAAATGCCTTTAATGGAAGAATCATCTCTTTTATGAGGAACCAGTCTGTATCTTTAGTTTGTTTTTTTATGCTATTTACTCCTTGAATAATGCCCAAACAATTTAAATCTGTAACATTGGACATACTTTGGTACACTTGTTTTGCTTGCCCTTCTCCTTATCTCTTAATTTAAGAGTTTTTTCTTTATGAAATTAACTATATTGGGCTACACATTCTCATTTGTGCCTTGTCTAGAATTAAACTTTTCTTCTCATCACTCTAGCTGTATTCTATGTCTACCATTTTTGGGCTCAAGCCATGTCCTCCTGATGGAAGGTTCCTAATAGTAGCTTCCAAGGGATATATGAACTACAGTGATATTCCCAGAGAATTTACCTTTAGGTCTCCAGAATTCTAACTCCTGGCGCGAATATCCTTAAAATTTCTCTTTAAGGATATTGCTTAGATCAGGGGACGTATATCTTGATTCGACACATAGCGATCCTCACCCCGAATAGCGTTTTTGCCTCGAGGGGGAAGAGTGGCACATTTGGAAGGGGAGCCATTATCAAGGTTATCCTATTTCCCATACTACTATTGAGTATCAAGATGGCGCCATATTCAAGATGGCGATTCCTAATTTTGTAGCGAATTGGCACGGTGGTGTTCCCTGTTGATCTAACCTTTTCGTTCGATTCTGCGAGGATTTTTATGCAATCTCCAGCTTCTTTCGCCTCGGAAAGTTGAGTACAGTATTGATTCTTTACAAGGTATATAATTTTAGCTCCTTTTCACAGTGAAATTAGAGTAATTTATTGTGCTTAGGAGCTAGGCCTGTTACCGGAGGCGCCATGGGCACTGTCGTTTGTTAGGCATGTGTTATTTAGTTAGTAGAATGACTTTCCCGGTTGAAATAGCATTAATGAATTATGAAAGATATTTAGGCATAATTATACTTGTAAAGATATTTATGGTATGCATAATTTTCCTCTTTCTTTGTCGATCGTATACGTTAGAGTTTCGGTGATTTAGGTAACCGAGATCTCATCTTGCCTAGGTTAGCTAACCTAGGCGATGTAGTATACTTTCAGACATTTCCCTGTTTACTCTTGTGTATCGTTTTATCGATTCTAAAGGAGATAGTATATCTCCTAGAATTATATAAATTGATACCTGTCTCCTTGGAAAGTCATGGGTAATCCCTCTCTCTCTCTGAGCCCTTTCTGGTCTTACCATAGAGTAGTTTCTTCAGCTTGAATAGGCTAGGGTTTTTGACAGAATCTCAGAGTATTCAGTCTTTTGCCGGCGGCAGGTCGGCAGGGTGAGTAGTCACTCCCCTGCCGGCTTATGGCCGCCGGCATAGGAGGCTAAGCCTCCCTAAACCGCACCTGGGGTGGTGGTATGTTGCCGCCACCTTCTTGCTGCGGTTTAGAAGACTAGTCCTATGCTGGCAGACCCTGGGCTGAAGGACAGGCATTCTTCTACAGCCTAGGATGGCACCTGCACTGAAACGATGTTTCTCCTTTGTTGAGAGGGGGCGGCAAACCTGCCGGCCCCTCCTAACACTGTTTCGCCAGACCCTAGGTTGAAGAATAGACATTCTTCTGCCGCCTAGGACGGCGCCGATACCGAGATAGAGTTTCTCCCTTGTGTAGTGGGGGCGGCAACATTGCCGCCGCCTTTTACACTCGATATAGAATGCTTTTCCCTGCCCCTCTCTGTCCTTTTACTATGGCCGTTGTCCTGCAATCTCAACGCTTGCCGGCGGGTTGCGGGGCTGGCCGAGCTCCTACGTAGCAGCTGTTTGACGGCTGCCGGCAGCCATGACGCCTGCCGGGGGGAGACCCTTCTGTCACCAAGGTTCTTCGATCCTCCCTTGGACTGCCGTCCACAAGTCCTGTAACCGGGGTACTAACCCGGCTGGCGCCTACAGGTACTGACTTGCACGCCGACTGTACCAGTGCCGCCCGGTACTAGCCTGCCGGACTATGCCGGCAATGGTACTTGTGGTTGGATGGAAGCCTTAATGATGCATTCTCCCCTTCCATTTGAACCTTTTTTCTGGGGAAAGGCAGTAAATTATATAATTACATCCTTATTTAGTGTAAACATACACACTAATAAGGCAGTCCTTCACTCTATGCTTTCTCTCTCTATCAGCTAGTATGCCGGCCGGACTGTGCCGTCAGGGACTAGCTATGCTGGCTATATGCTGGCTGAATTACAGTACATGATTATACAGTAGTCAGTATATTTGCAGTATAGTATATACTGCAGATAGAAAACTATTGTATATATTATACAAGTAGTTATTTTCCAATATATCTTGGATATCCTTGCCCAGGCGTTTGCTGAGACCAATCCTATATTGAAAGAATAGAATTCCTTAAATACTCTGATTAGAAATCAGTTTACATTTTGCCCTACAATATTAAAAATTTAGAAGGGCCAGTGGTAGTACACTTTTTATCCTTAAAGGTTAGAACCCTTGTCTTTGAGCATCCTTGATCAGGAAACTCTATTGTTTCAATATTGGAAGGGAAGGTCACAGCAATGGGCTGGGTAGGATACACAAAAATGTGTCTTTTCTAATTTCTAGTCCAGTCGGTGACATGCCGGCTGGACCGTGCCGCCAGGTGCTAGCCATGCCGGCAGCACACCGGTTGAACTACAGTATATGATAATACAGTAGCCAGTATTTTTGCAATATAGTATATACTGCAAACAGAAAACTAGTATTATTATATAGTAGTTAATTTCTAACATATCTTGCGTACCCTTGTGCAGGCTTTTACTGAGACCGAATCTATATTGAAAGAATAGAATTCCTTCAATACTGTGACTGGAAATCAGTTTATACTTACCCCACAATATTAAATAATTAGAAGGGTCAGTGGCAGTGTACACTTTTTCTATACCTAGGGGTTAGAACCCTTTTCTTTCGAGTTGCCTTGATAAAGGAAACTCATTATTTTTAATACTGGGGGGAGGTTACAGCAATTGCTTGCGAGGGATACACAAGTATGTGTCTTTCACTATTCCTTCTAGCTTACTATCCTAAGCTATAATGATTAAAATATGACTAATTACATATTGTTTATCAGATGACTTAAACAATCGTATACTCATCCTGCTTTCCTTTCTTTACGGGAGGAACCCTAGATGAAATGTGATGCAGTCTTCTGCAATCTTAAGAGTAAGCACTTTTACGGTCATAAAGCATGCAGGTCTCATGTTCCCCTGTAATATTATTACCAAATCCCTGCAATATTGGGACTCCCAAGTCTGCAATATCTGCCGGACCTTAGTGACTGAAGGTTATTATGATCCCAAATCAATGGAGTCTAGGGATGCGGCTCGTAAGAAACTACACAAATGGGTAAGAGGGTTCCAGAAGAACTCTCCGGGACCATGCCTACCTAACGATAGGATGCGTAGCTTACTGTTTCCGAAAGCAAGTAGTGAAATGGTGGTGCCCCAAGCACAACTCACACCTCCCTGCGTCCAGATTGCCATCGAGACGGAGGGCAGGAAGGCACCTCTGGAAAAAGATGACGATGTCGTGTCGGAATTTCTTCCGTCTGTGCCAGCCCTGGAGCCGTTAACCTAGACGTCTTCACCTTCTTCCCCTCTATTAGACAAAATGAGCCAGTTACTGGCCCATCTTGCGTGTCTAATGGAAAACTTTCGCAAACATGGCGAAACGAAGGAAGCGAAACTCAAGAGAGAGCTCCGTGAAGCTCCACTCATCGCCTCCCGAGGGTCATTCAAGTGACCCAGAGACTAAGACCTCCTGACATGCTCCAAAACCAATCCCTGGAGGTATGCGGAGCTTATGCCGATTTTAGACGCCAAACTCTACATCTAGAGAAGATGCGAGCTGTCCCTTTAGACGAAATCCAGTTTTGGCCAAGCTTTAACGCTTTCCCTGATTGCTTCATTCGACTGAAGCATGAACCAACGTCAGAAAAAGAGGCGGAACTGAAGGAAGTCATGGTTCTCGACCACGATAAGGCACAGACTCTCTTTTCAAGTAGCCTGAGAGAGGCGTGTTACTTGGTGTCGAAGGTGTTTGCCCCGAGTAAGAGACACCTTACCTTTCTTGCTCCTGCTTCAATATCATTCCCCTTTACGTGGAAGGCATTTAAATCTGTTGCCAAGACAGTGGAGGCAGGCAAACCATGGCCTGCACTTGAAAGTGCAGGCCTCTGTCACTAGCCTTGCCCATGCAGGAGAAGGATTGGAAGGAAGTCCACTTAACCTTTTCATTAGGGAAACTGGACGCGAACATCGCTGGATGACAGTTTAACGAGAATCTCCCTAAACTTTCTGAGTTTCTCTTGTTCAAGGAACAAGAGACAAAGGAGAGACTTGCAGCCTCCTTATCCCTACAAAACTGCATTGAGATGTGTTCAGCCCATCGAAGTACCCCAGACATGCTCATGGTCTTGGCCAAAATGCATATGGCCACCTTAGTAAAAGACCTATATGCCTTTATGAAGGCTACCCTCTTAATGAGAGAATGCCTCTATGAAGTCATTGAGCTTCAGCACGGCATTTCATTCCCATGCTGAAACTTGATGAAGGGCAAGAGGGCTCTTGAACTTGGGGAAATTACTCCCCAAGTTCGAATCTAAATTTTTCTCTCTTTCCTCTATTTCTTCTGCTCAATATTTCTTCGACCTTCTCCTAATTTTATCAACTTTCTTTTGTCTTGCTGTCCTAACCCTGAGTATTATTTCTCTTAAGTTATATATATATGTAGATGTATGCATATATATATATATATATATATATATATATATATTTTATTCATTTATTTATTCAACTATTTATTTTTATTTTATTTAAATGGCGTGGATATTTCCACATTCGTTATTACTGCCTGCTTAGATGAATGGGAGAAGGGATCATGGTTGGGAGGTATTTGCATTTAAAGCTATATATGAGAATATTGGATGATCTCAGCCATCCCAAAGATGGTTTGGACCTTTTTGGCGGAACTACTCTCAAGGGTTGGGTCATCGGAATCCAGGGGGATCCAATCCTTGAGGTGGAACTCTTGGCTTTTGGCCGGAAGCCCATCGTTACAGATATGGGGAGGATGATTCCATATATCTTTGGTCTCAGTCCTAACAGGCGGGTTTAGCTTACACCTGTGCCTCTATATCTGTTTTGATGCTATCCTTCGGGTAGGGTATGGAGTGGACCATCTGGGAAGTACACTCTCATTGTGCCGATAGTGGAGGATGCAAATTTCCTTTCCAACGTATGATACTTTTTTAAAATTCTCAAGCAGGTAAACCAACAAAAAACAAAAAATCCCACCCTTAACTATGGACCCTTCAAATACTGACTCCCCATCCCCTGGATTTGCTGACTCCCCCCCCCCCCCCCCCCCGGCACTGCTGACGACCTCTGATAATGTGATAAGGGAAAGTTCTGTTGATGACCTCGGAATGGGAAAGGACCATTCTACTGATATTTCAAAATCGAGTAATTTGGGTAACACTAGGAAACTTTGAATCCTTCATGTTACCCAAATTTCAATAGAGACAAATTATGATGATCTAAGTAAAGCATTTGAATGCTATGGATGCATAAAAGAAATAAGGATGAAACTTGAAGCTAAAACATGCGATTCATGGATATCTTACAGTAGTTATGACGAAGCATTTAGTGCAATAAGTAACTTGAATAATATTAAAATTAACTTAAATGTCGCGGGTGCTCTCTGCGGTAAGGTACCAAAAGATTTGGATGTGTATAGGCCTGCCGATTGGTTGGAAAAAGACGCAGATTTAGTTATGCCCTCCCAGAGAAATCCAAAACCACCGATGTGGCTTATAGCTGAATCAAAGGGGGTTACAGGGGATTATTTTAAAATATGCAAATTGATTCAGAAAAAAGTAGGAACTATTGCACCAGGCGATATATCTCGTTTTGGAAAAAATAGTTTCCTTATCCATGCCAAATCCAGTACACAGTCTGTAATATTGTCCAATATGAAAATAAGTAATGATGACATTAAGTTAGATGTCAAACCTCACCTAAATTTTAGCTACGGAAGGGGCGTAGTTTTTAACAGAGATCTTTATGAATTTACAGAGGAGGAGATACTGGCCATGTGTCCATTGAATGTATGGAAAGTTCACAAAGTCCCAGGTACATCAATGATAATCCTTACGTTCCAGGATGCTGATGTACCTTTTCGTATTATTATTGAGAACGAAAGGATTAAAGTAAGACCATTCAAGCAGAAGCCACTGTAATGCTTCAATTGTTTTAAATTTGGGCACCCGTCTAAAGTTTGCAAAAATGAGAAGATGTGTGGTATTTGCTCCAAATCTTACCATGGAGAGTGTGCACTTGGAGCCATGTGTTTAAATTGCAGCTTGAATCATAAATCCACAGACAGGAGCTGCGAGCTATATAAGTTGGAGGAAGCTGCCCTCAACAAATCGAACTTAGAACATATAAGTGTGACCCATGCCAAAAGACTGTTAAATAAATCAAATAAATATGCTAAGGCATTAAAATCAAACCAACCTAGTACTGCCAATAGCTCTAAAAAAAAGTATACCATCTGATAAAATGTCAAGTAACGAGGTAACCATATTACCTCCTGAGGCTTTACCACGGTGTATTACCACTAGGGCATTGCCCATTGCTGTACAGACTTCATCCCCCATTACAAAAAATAGTGCAAACCTCTCTCAGGCCATCTCCTTGCCTGATCTGATGGAGGTTCCACTTAAGACCAACTTACCTGATGCACCTGTAGTGGGAAAGGTGCAAAAACCTCGAATCCCACCATCTATTAATCGTAAAAGAGAGAGACCTCCACCTCTCTCTCTCCACCCTCCATTAGAAATGTTAAGGTTATGACATCAAATAAATTTGATGTTTTGTCTGTTGATGCTTCTAATGAACCAGAAGATAAACTGAATAAATCAGAAATTCAAGTTGAGGTCCACCATCCATCTCAACAAATAGATAAAAAATATACAAAGAAAAACAAACGTAAAACTCAACATAACAAGACCACCTCTGAAGAAACCTACAGGTAACAATGTTAGATTAAAAACTGCTAATGGGAAGACCTCGTCCAAGATGTCTTGCAGAAATAATCCATAGTTTTCTCCTCCATTTTGTAATGGAACTGTCAGGGTTTGAGGGCAAAATATGAAGAACTTAAGCTCCTAATTCATGAACATTCCCCCATAATTGTATGTCTACAGGAAAGTATGCTTGATTCTAACACTCCTAGTCCTTGAGAGTATGTTAGCTATAGAACACCATATAATCAACAAGCAGGGAGCCATGGTGGAAGTCTCATGTACATTCGTCGAGATGTTCCCCAAATACCTATGTCTATACGTACAACCCTGCAGGCAGTGGTTGTACAAATTGATATAGGGAGAAAATATACTATATGCTCTCTGTACTTACCTCCAAATGATAATATTTTATATGATGATTTAGCAGAGGTCATTCAACAACTCCCTCAACCTTTTCTCTTACTGGGAGATATGAATGGTAGACATCCTTTATGGGGTGATGTTTTGGCCAACACAAGGGGCAATATTATCTCATCAATTGTGGAGAATGAGGATGTGGGACTCCTTAATACAGAAGAGCTCACGCACTTCCATGTTCAGACAGGTACCTTGTCATGCATTGACCTTTCAATTGCAAGCTCTAACTGCCTTCTTGATTTTGATTGGAGGACATTAGATGATTGGCATACTAGTGATCATACACCAATCATTATAAACACCAACAAGGGTCCGCCTTTGCAAAGATTGCCATGATGGAATCTAGACAAGGCAGACTGGGCTAAATTTTCTGAGCTAAGTGAAATCGAAGGGAGAACAGAACAGTTTGAAAGTATTGATGATGCCATAGACCTACTGAATGGAACTCTCCATACAGCAGGAATCAATTCGATTCCCAAAACCACAGGACTATTCAAAAGACGACCAGTCCTGTGGTGGTCCTCGGAATTAACAGCCTTGCACAGAGCCACCAGAAAATCCCTGACTAGATTGCGTAGACGCCGTTCGGATGAAAATTTGATATCATACAAAAAGTGTAGAGCACAGTTCTGTCGTGCCATGAAAGAAGCTAGACGCCAATCTTGGGTGGCTTTTGTTTCCTTAATTAATAGTAGAACACCACCATCTTCTGTAGGGAGGAAAATAAAAAAGATTGCAGGCAAATTTACCCCGAACCCACCACCAGTGTTGAAAGTGAATGGTCAGTTTGTGACTGAAGGAAATGAAGTTAGCAATGCCCTGGCTGACCATTTTTCAAATGTATCGTGCAAGATTGTAGCAGCTCCTGGTCACCAGTACAGGAGCATTGAAGAAAAGAAAATTTTAAATTTAGCAACAGGAAGGGAAGAATCGTATAATTCTTCCTTTACTGAAAGAGAACTTGATTCAGCACTCACTACTTGCAACGATACAGCCCCTGGACCCGATGGAATGCCATATGCAATGGTTAAACATGTACATTTTAATACAAAGTTATTTATTTTAAGTATTATTAATAGAATATGGCATGATCATATTTGCCCAAGTGTTTGGGAACTAGCCATTATTTTAGCCTTTTTAAAACCCAGTAAGGACAAGTTTTTAGCAGCAAGCTATCAACCTATTGCATTGACTTCGTGTTTATGTAAAATCATGGAGAAGATGGTCAATGCAAGGTTGATGTGGTACCTTGAAAAGAAGGGTATTTTATCACCGATCCAATGTGGATTTAGAAAAATGCACTCAACAACTGGTGTTAATAAGACTTGAGTCCTCTATTTGTGAAGCGTTTGCTTCCAAACAGCACCATGTGACAGTTTTTTTGACCTTGAAAAAGCATATGATACCACATGGAGATATGGTATACTTAAAACAATTCATGAACTAGGATTAAAAGGAGAACTACCACTATTTATTCAGTCATTTCTTTCGCATAGTGTTTTTCAAGTGAGAGTGGGGGAAACTCTATCAGAGAGTAAGTGTCAGGAAGAAGTTCCTCTGGGGAGTGGGCTGAGTGTGACCCTGTTTGCACAAGCAATTAATGGGATATCCTCAGTCGTTCCCCAAGATGTTCTCTCAACATTATTTGTGGATGATCTCTCAATATCATTTGCTGGCACTAGAATGGCAATGGTTTAGAGAAAAATCCAACTCTCTATTGACAAAATTATCCAGTGGGCTGACATGAATGGATTTAAGTTCTCGACAAGTAAAACTACCTTTGTCCATTTTTGTCATATCCGGGGAGTACATCCAGACCCGGATATATACATTAAAGGTCAACGGATACCATGTGCAAGTGAAGCTAAATTTTTAGGTTTGATATTTGATTGTAGGCTTACATGGGTTTCTCACTTAAAAGCATTAAAAGCTAAATGTCTCGAGGCTCTGAATATCTTAAAAGTATTGTCCCATACATCATGGGGGCCAAACCAAAATACTATTTTAATATTATACAAGGCCTTGATTTTTTCCAAAATTAGTTATGGATGTGAAATATAGTCTTCAGCCACCCCAAGCCTGTTAAAAATATTAGACTCGATACATCATGCAGGTATTAGATTGTCTACAGGAGCATTTAAAACCTCCCCTATCCCAAGTCTCCTGGTTGATGCTGGAGAGTTACCTCTAGACCTTTACCGAATGTCTTCCATTATTCGGTATTGGTTTAGATTGCAAAGACTCCCTAACTCTTTAGCCTTTCAGACTGCAAGTCTTGTAAGACACGCATCATACTTTGAGTTGCACCCAAAATCTCCTCAACCTTATGGCTTTCGGGTGAAACGATTATTAAACAGTCTGGATATAATTAGAAGTAAGGTACTTCCATTCAAGGTATCATCAACGCCTCCATGGAAATTATCAGAGATATCTTTTTGTAAATACTTTATTGGAGTTAAGAAGAATATGACACCTAGAAGCCAGGTCTCTTTTTATGGAACATGTTGAAGAACATAGAGGATCGACTTTTATATATACTGATGGCTCCAAATCTGATGCTGGCGTTGGATTTGGAGTACATAGTAATGGTTTTAATTGTAGAGGTGCACTTCCACTAACAGCTTCCATATTTACTGCCGAACTGTATGGCATACTAACCGCTATTGAGAAAATAGCGTTGGAGAAGGAGGGTAATTTTACAATTTTTAGTGATGCAAGGAGTGTCCTTCAAGCTTTAGAAGTTTTTAATTCTAGCAACCCTCTAGTTTTAAAGATTTTAGAATGGCTTTTTTATTATTGGACGGAGAGGTATAACAGTTAGATTTTGTTGGGTTCCAGCACATGTAGGTGTGTCTGGGAATGAGAAGGCAGATTCACTGGCAAAGAATGCTGCATCCGAGTTGCTGCCAAGAAGATATCCCATTCCGTGTACAGTAACGATTTCCTACCTAACATCAAGAAATTGCTTTGTAATAAAGGGCAACAGCACTGGGATAGTCTAGATGGGAATAAAATGAGAGAAGTAACAAATGCCATACCTCCTTGGAGGCATAACACGATGCCTCGAAAATGGGAGACTTCTCTTTGTCGTCTCCGTATTGGTCTCACTCGGTTACACAGGAGTTTCTGCTGAAGGGCCAACACCAACCGTATTGTGAAGACTGTTTAGTACCTCTAACAGTGAGGCTTTTGTTGACCGAATGCCCCAATTATAATAACTTAAGGAATTGTTTGAGGCTCGAGGTGAGGGTGGCAGGTTCATCCTCGCCAAAATTCTTGGACATGATGTGTCCTACTATGCAAGAGATATTTTTAGATTTATTTCAGAAGCAGGTCTTCTGAAAACTATCTAACGTTTATAATGACATCCAACTTTTACGCTTTTAATTGAATAATCTTTAATTTTTGTTGTATATATAAACTAAATGATATCGGCGTCAATGACCTTAGATGTCAGGATGCCTGAAAACCTTAAATCAATCAATCAATTTATGAAGGCTAGGAGAGCCTGTAGAGAGTTCGTGTTCGCTACTACAACAGTGAAACATGAACCCAGGAAGCTGATATCTTCCAACATCTGGGGTAAAGACCTCTTTCCAAACGAATTAGTCAAAGAGGAATTCTTCCCCGGATGTGGGTCCCCAACCTAAAAGGAAGACGAAAAAGTCTAGACTTTTCCCTCGGTCTGTTCAACAACATCCCACAGTTTTTATGACCGCGGTGCCCCAGGTAGGCAGTCGAGGAGGTAAACCTTCTGATCAGTCGAAGCAAAGAGATGCTTTTGGTAGGAGGGAGGCTCCAATAGGATCGTTGAACCTTCGATCCTTGGGCCCAAGGCCTAATCATGATTGGACTAGGATGGAAACTAGATATGCCTCCACCATCATATCCTCAACTCTTCCAACACTCCAACCCCATATTAAAAGAGTATACCCTATAGCTCTAGAGCATACAGGTTATAAGGAAAGCAAATTCCATCAAATTCCAGGGAAGGTTGGTTTGTGTTCCCAAGAAGGACTCAAGAAAACTCAGAGTCATTTTGGACTTGTCGCCACTCAAGTTCAAAAGAAACACCAAGTTCAGGATATTAATCCTTCTACACATAAGGACCCTATTACAAAAAGGGGCATTCACAGTTTTGATAGACCTGACAGATGTCTATTGGCAGCTTCTAGTCAGTCGCCCCCTCTCCTCCTACCTAGGATTCAAGTTACAGAAGATAAAGTATGTCCTAAGAGCCATACTCTTCGGACTAAACACAGTTCCAAGCATCTTCACGAAATTGGCGGACGCAGTCTTACAATAACCATGCCTAGAAACTGTTCAGGTAACAAAGTACCTGGACGAATGGCTGGTGCGGGCAACACCCGAAGCGGCTGGTCTGCAAGCATCCAAAGAAGTGACCCAGTTCCTGGAACATCTGGGATGCAAAATCAACTTCAAGAAGTCTCGACTCTCTCCAGCTCAAAGGTTTCAATGACTGGAAAACCATTGGAACCTGAGGTCACACTGTCTCTCCTTTCCCTTAGGGAAGAAGAAGGAGATTGCAGGGTCGGTCAAGAGACTAATGTAATCCGACAGGATTTCAAGACACTAACATGAGAGAGTACTGAACTCTCTCCAGTTCACAGCAGTGACAGACCCAGTGCTAAGAGCACAGCTGGAAGATGCGTCAGGACTCTGGAGAAGATACGCATCAAACGCTCGAAGAGATCTAAATTGACCGATATCGGTCTTACCTTGATCACTTCTCACCCCATGGTTGAAGGCCAAAAGCCTAATGAGGACCGTGCCCTTGCAACTACCTCAACTCTCGAAGATCATCCGCATGGATGCCTCGATGGAAGAATGGGGAGTTCACTCCCATTAGAGGAAAGCCCAAGGGACTTGGTCATCTCTACTCAAGGCCCAACTCATCTACATTTTGGAAGCCATGGCAGTCCTGTTGATGTTGGGGAAACTCTCTCCACGCAGATCAGCCCTCATCAGGCTGATCTGGGGCAGCGAAGTGATAGTGAGATGTCTGAACCGACAAGGCTCGAAATCGTCCCATATAATCTAGGTGATATTAGCCATCCCTTACCTAAAATGATGGCACCTATCAGCAGTTCACTTACAAATGATCCGCAATGTGACAGCGGATGCCCTACTCAGGCTCAAGCCGATAGAGTCAGAGTGGTCCACAGACGCAGACCCATTCTCTTCCAGATTGGAACAAGTCCCGGAACTGCAGATCGACCTCTTCGTGATGAGCGTCATCAAGAAACTACCTCGATATGTATCCCCATACGAGGACCCTCTAGAGGAGATAACGGACGTCATGTCTCTAGTGTGGAACGGATGGACCCGGAAATTCCTGTTCCTTCCATCCAATCTCCTGCTGAGATCCTTCCAAGGAAAGGCAGCTCTAGTGGCTCCCAAATAGTCCAAGACCAACTAGTTCCCTCTAGTGAAGGAACTAAAGCTGACGCTGGCCCTTGTGCTGAACCCAGCACTGTCTCAGAGGGTTCAGAAGTTAATTGTCTTCGATTCATCACAGAGAACCCAAAACCTTCATTTCATGATTTTCTCGCCCTAGCGGCTAAAAAAAGATTTTGGATCTCAGAAGGCAATATAGACTTCCTAGAAGAATACAAGTCTAAGTCAACTAGAAGACAATATGAATCGTCTTGGAAAAAGTGGGTTGCTTTTGTAAAAGCAAAAGGACCGAAAGAAATTTCAATGAACCTCTGTCTGTCCTTCTTTGTCCACCTTCATAACCAAGGTCTGGCAGCCAACACGATAACTACGTGCATGTCAGCCTTGACTAGACCTCTTCTATAAGCCTTTTGAATAGATCTGGCGAATGAAATCTTTAATAAGATTCCAAAGGCATGCTCAAGACTTAGGCCTGAAGCAACTCCAAAGCCCATCTCATGGTCATTGGACAAGGTCCTACATTATGCCTCATCTGTGAACAAAGAAGATTGTTCCCTCAAGGATCTAACCCAAAAGGTTATTTTTCTGTTTGCTATAGCCTCTGGGGCTAGAGTTAGTGAAATAGTAGCCCTATCTAGAAATGAGGGCCACATAAGAACTGAATCTCTTTCCTGATCCAACCTTTCTCGCTAAGAACGAGCTACCTACTAAGAGGTGGGGTCCCTGGAGAATCTGCCCTCTGAAGGAAGATGTCTTTCTATGTCCTGTAGAGTGTCTGAAGGTCTATCTTTGTAGAACTTCAGACTTCAGGGGAGGACAGCTCTTTAAATGAGAAACCTCTGGATCAAACTTATCCCTAAAACAACTGAGGGCGAAGCTCACCTACTTTATTCGCAGAGCAGATCCTGACAGTACACCCGCAGGTCATGATCAGAGGAAAATTGCTTTATCACTGAAGTTTTTTCAGTATATGGACTTTGAGCTTCTTCGCTCATATACTGGATGTAAATCATCCAGAGTGTTTAACAAACACTTTGCTAAGCAGGTCCATGAACTGAAGCATTATGTGGTGACGGCAGGTAGTGTATTAAAACCTGTCGTCTAATTACTGCGATGAACAGGTAATTGATTGGGACTATCAATTAAAGGGAAAGGGTGTCAACACTTCTGGTGTGATACCCTTTAAATGAGTGTTACCATGGTGACACTGAATCTGTTCAAGATCTCAGGTGTGGAATTATACAGATAACACTTGTGCCCTGTGTACGTAGTACACAGTGTTGATAGGATACAACATTTACAGAAATTATAATTAGAGTGGCACTCATCATTTCTTCCCTTTCAAAGGGGGAAAATAATTTCTGTATACGTCGCATGTATAATTCCTTTATCATGTTACATTCGTTTCATTTGTTATTTCATTTAGATATTTATTAGAAATAAATGTCTATTAGAATATAATTGCGTCCTAATTCGCCCGGCAATTTGCATATTTAAGATGCCAGAGTTCTTTGACTTACTCATGTAAGTAAACCTCATATCATTGTATGCTTACAAACAATGGATATAATGGACCCTGATATTGTTCCAAAAATATATACAAACCGTGAGACCGTTTGTATACCCAGTGAATACTTATGTTTGTTCATACAATATATGCTAACCTTGAGGCCCCTTTGCTACCGTCTAGTATGACTCTTCCCTGTAGGGGCCAGGAAGCACTAACATTGTCTATGATTAGTGATAATGATGGATAACGGTAACGTCATTTGTCTCAAATGGTCCAGATGACCATAGAAAAATTGTCCCAAGGTAAAGGCACTGATGAAAATCCACAGATATAGTAATACTCTGGTACACTTCCATCAGGACGACGTGGCTTGAGCCAAAAAATGGTTCGCTCAAAAATCTATTTTTGGGTGAAATAGCCATGTCGTCCTGATGGACCCACCATCATTTTCTATAGAAAAGGTCTTCCCAGAATCCCTCCCGAAACTACTATATCTGTAGCACCATGCTCAACGCTACAAGGAATGTCCGCCATCTTTGATATGGAGCCGAATTGATGCTCAATAGTAGTATGGGAAGTAGGGTAACCTTGTTAACGGCTCCACTTCCAAAATTGCCACTCTTCCCCCTCGAAGCGAAAATGCTATTTGGGGTGAAGATCGCTATGTGTCATATCAAGATATACGTCCCTGATATTATACGATATCCTTGAGAGAAATTTTAAGGATATTCGCGCCAGGAGTTAGAATTCTGGAGACCTATAGGTAAAGCCTCTGGGAATATCACTGTAGTACATATATCCCTTGGAAGCTACTATTAGGAGATTTCCATCAGGACTACATGGCTATCTCACCCAAAAATAGATTTTTAGCTCCGCTCAAAATCCGTTATATACATATACATATATATATATATATATATATATATATATATATATATATATATATATATATATATATATATATATATA
>NC_090730.1:91092938-91127938 GCF_036898095.1 Palaemon carinicauda | reverse complement strand
TATATTTTTGATATATTAATGTCTGGATTCTCTTAACGACCTCGGGATCAGAGCCCCAGGCGAAATCACACAAAGACAAGAGCTTGGCTCCGGCCGGGAATCGAACCCTGGTCGGCAAGCTTATATAGACAGTGACTAACCCACTTGGCCACGAAGAAAGATAAAAGTCAATGACAATTCTACTGTACTTATACCTGTCGAATTCAGGTATTTTGTACTTAGAATTGAAATCAACCCATCTTCACCATCGTAGCTAATTGGTAGTTTGTTACTTGGCATTCAATTAATGATAAATTTTGCACATTTTTACGTGTTTTTCATATTCAAATAAGCCATATATATTTTTGATATATTAATGTCTGGATTCTCTTAACGACCTCGGGATCAGAGCCCCAGGCGAAATCACACAAAGACAAGAGCTTGGCTCCGGCCGGGAATCGAACCCTGGTCGGCAAGCTTATATAGACAGTGACTACCACTTGGCCACGAAGAAAGATAAAAGTCAATGACAATTATACTGTACTTATACCTGTCGAATTCAGGTATTTTGTACTTAGAATTGAAATCAACCCATCTTCACCATCGTAGCTAATTGGTAGTTTGTTACTTGGCATTCAATTAATGATAAATTTTGCACATTTTTACGTGTTTTTCATATTCAAATAAGCCATATATATTTTTGATATATTAATGTCTGGATTCTCTTAACGACCTCGGGATCAGAGCCCCAGGCGAAATCACACAAAGACAAGAGCTTGGCTCCGGCCGGGAATCGAACCCTGGTCGGCAAGCTTATATAGACAGTGACTAACCCACTTGGCCATGAAGAAAGATAAAAGTCAATGACAATTCTACTGTACTTATACCTGTCGAATTCAGGTATTTTGTGCTTAGAATTGAAATCAACCCATCTTCACCATCGTAGCTAATTGGTAGTTTGTTACTTGGCATTCAATTAATGATAAATTTTGCACATTTTTACGTGTTTTTCATATTCAAATAAACCATATATATTTTTGATATATTAATGTCTGGATTCTCTTAACGACCTCGGGATCAGAGCCCCAGGCGAAATCACACAAAGACAAGAGCTTGGCTCCGGCCGGGAATCGAACCCTGGTCGGCAAGCTTATATAGACAGTGACTAACCCACTTGGCCACGAAGAAAGATAAAAGTCAATGACAATTCTACTGTACTTATACCTGTCGAATTCAGGTATTTTGTACTTAGAATTGAAATCAACCCATCTTCACCATCGTAGCTAATTGGTAGTTTGTTACTTGGCATTCAATTAATGATAAATTTTGCACATTTTTACGTGTTTTTCATATTCAAATAAGCCATATATATTTTTGATATATTAATGTCTGGATTCTCTTAACGACCTCGGGATCAGAGCCCCAGGCGAAATCACACAAAGACAAGAGCTTGGCTCCGGCCGGGAATCGAACCCTGGTCGGCAAGCTTATATAGACAGTGACTAACCCACTTGGCCATGAAGAAAGATAAAAGTCAATGACAATTCTACTGTACTTATACCTGTCGAATTCAGGTATTTTGTGCTTAGAATTGAAATCAACCCATCTTCACCATCGTAGCTAATTGGTAGTTTGTTACTTGGCATTCAATTAATGATAAATTTTGCACATTTTTACGTGTTTTTCATATTCAAATAAACCATATATATTTTTGATATATTAATGTCTGGATTCTCTTAACGACCTCGGGATCAGAGCCCCAGGCGAAATCACACAAAGACAAGAGCTTGGCTCCGGCCGGGAATCGAACCCTGGTCGGCAAGCTTATATAGACAGTGACTAACCCACTTGGCCACGAAGAAAGATAAAAGTCAATGACAATTCTACTGTACTTATACCTGTCGAATTCAGGTATTTTGTACTTAGAATTGAAATCAACCCATCTTCACCATCGTAGCTAATTGGTAGTTTGTTACTTGGCATTCAATTAATGATAAATTTTGCACATTTTTACGTGTTTTTCATATTCAAATAAGCCATATATATTTTTGATATATTAATGTCTGGATTCTCTTAACGACCTCGGGATCAGAGCCCCAGGCGAAATCACACAAAGACAAGAGCTTGGCTCCGGCCGGGAATCGAACCCTGGTCGGCAAGCTTATATAGACAGTGACTACCACTTGGCCACGAAGAAAGATAAAAGTCAATGACAATTATACTGTATATATACCTGTCGAATTCAGGTATTTTGTACTTAGAATTGAAATCAACCCATCTTCACCATCGTAGCTAATTGGTAGTTTGTTACTTGGCATTCAATTAATGATAAATTTTGCACATTTTTACGTGTTTTTCATATTCAAATAAGCCATATATATTTTTGATATATTAATGTCTGGATTCTCTTAACGACACGTAAAAATGTGCAAAATTTATCATTAATTGAATGCCAAGTAACAAACTACCAATTAGCTACGATGGTGAAGATGGGTTGATTTCAATTCTAAGTACAAAATACCTGAATTCGACAGGTATAAGTACAGTAGAATTGTCATTGACTTTTATCTTTCTTCGTGGCCAAGTGGTAGTCACTGTCTATATAAGCTTGCCGACCAGGGTTCGATTCCCGGCCGGAGCCAAGCTCTTGTCTTTGTTTGATTTCGCCTGGGGCTCTGATCCCGAGGTCGTTAAGAGAATCCAGACATTAATATATCAAAAATATATATGGCTTATTTGAATATGAAAAACACATAAAAATGTGCAAAATTTATCATTAATTGAATGCCAAGTAACAAACTACCAATTAGCTACGATGGTGAAGATATATACACATACATACATATACATACATATATGTATATATACATTTATATACATACAACATTAATATCATAAACATATAATCATGTATATATCAATACTTATATCTAGCATAATACTATATAGTGCTAATGTACTTATGCATACTATATAAAATAATTGTACCCTCTAATGAATGGTAGCTTAGGTCTAAATATTAATTTCACAGCGACGTTAATTATTCACAATACATTCAATTCTACATTAAGTGGTTAATGTTTTTTTTTATATAGCTTACAAATCTCTTTACATATAAAGGCGTCGAGTTTATACATTCCATGACCAATATTCAAGTTCTTTTCAAAGGTTTCTTTTATGAAACTGGACTCTATGATGTTTCTTTCCACTAAGTTATTTGAATGAACCAATTTCTTTGCACCTGACCAATTAATAGTGTGATTTTTATCTCAACGCGAGCAAAGAGTGCATTATTATCTTGAGCATATCTGACACTTTTCTTATGTTGTTCAATTCTCTTTTCTAGGGCTTTACCAGTTTGACCAATATAGTATTTTTCACAAGCATTGCATGGAATACGATATACACATCCCTTGGTAATGTCAGGAGAATTCTTTATTAGGGCTGTTTTTATTGTATTTTTACTCTTAAATGCTACATTTACATTGACATTTTTCAACAGTTGGGGAATTTCTTTAAAAGAATTACAATAAGGTAATACAAGTAAATTTTGTGTGTTGCAGTTTTTTCTGTTATCATTACCAAAAAAAGTTTTTTTTGCTGCTCTTAGGGCATCATCTAACACAATTTCACGATACTTAAGTTTTTTACCTATTGCTTTAATCTCATTTATTTCATCATCAATATATTCAGGGCTGCAGACTCGAAATGCTCTTAAAAACATAGAAGTAAATACAGATTTCTTAACTTTGTTGCCTTGGTTTGAGTAGTAATGGACATATGCCGAGATATTCGTTGGCTTTCTATATACACTAAACTTGAGTCTATTGTTACATCTATGTATGCGACAGTCCAAAAAAGGTAGGGTACAATTATTCTCCAGCTCCATAGTGAAATTTATTGATGGTACCAAACTATTCAATCTAAGAAAAAAAGTTATCTAAATTTTCATTCCCTGGCCACACACATATTATGTCGTCAATATATCGAAACCATTTTACATTATTAGGTATGATGTTATTTAAGATTCTGCTTTCAAAAAATTCCATATATAGATTGCTCAACACTGGGGATAAAGGGTTTCCCATAGCCATACCAAGTGTTTGTGCATAAAATCTCCCATTGAATTCAAATTTACAATCTTTTATACATAGTTTAATTAATTCTATTAAAATGTGTTTGGTAGATTCAATTGTCTATTATCTAAGGTTTCAGATAAAAATTCCAACATGTCATCAATAGGTACTTTAGTGAATAGTGAGACTACATCAAAACTGACAAGCCTACGGGTACTGTTAAACTGTACTTCATTCAGTTTGTTAATCAAGTCTACATTATTTTTTATATTTGAATATGAAATGGTGCCAACTAAAGGATAATGTAGACTTGATTAACAAACTGAATGAAGTATTTGGACTATCCTGTCCCAGAGAGACAGGAAGCAGGAGTCAATCTTCACAGTGGCTAAACAAGAACAAGAAAGACCACTTGGGGAGTCCCTTCACCAATGAACATATAACTGTTCTCTGATGCGTCGCAGGGATGGGGTACAAACATTGGCGACCTAGTTGCCTGAGGTGTTTGGTCAATAGAAATACTTCTGCTCTTCTTCGTCCTTGATTGCAAGCAGCATCCCGAACTGCAAGCTTTCCAAGACCATTTGAGGAGGCTCTAGTTAGTGTTGTGCAGCAATAAAAACATAGTAGCCCATGCTAACAAGCCAGAGAGCCACGGTCTTGTTCCCAACCTTCCCCACCCTCCTTTACAAGTTAACAAAGCAGATGCACTTCTGGGCAGTGTACCAATGCTGTAGAACTGTAAGCCAGGTACAGCCCATTCTTAAAGAATGTACAGTAATGCCATACCTATCCTTTGGCCATTATGCACCATGTATTCATTTCCAGACTGCATCTTCCCTTTGGAGAAGAAAGTTTCCTTCATTAACCAAGTATCAGGTATCAACCAACTACCAGGTATCAACCAAGTACTGGCCAGGCCCTATCAGCCTACTCATCCCTGTGATGGGCTGTTTGGAGGTTGCTAGAGTCATGTAATGAGACTGGCACTTCCAGGGAAGCAAAGAACCAATCAGTCCAGTTCTAGGTAGATTTCGTACCCACCAATAAATAAGTCTCCTTATTTTAAAGGACTAAAGGTTTCTTTACTTGTAGGAACAAATAACAAATTATAAGATTAATTTGTATTTTTCCAAGCAATAACAATCTGAATTCTTTCAAGTTAAACTTCCCATTTCAACCACCTTTCTCAGTCATGAGCCAAAGGTCAAAAGTGAAGAGTCTTTGACAGGCGGGTTGGCGAGGCTAGTTCCCTTCACTCACCAGCCATCAATAATTACCTTGTTAGTAATTTAAACGGCTGTTACAGCTCTGCTGAGAACATGCCCTATTTAAAAGAGCTCAGATTTGTATAACTGTGAAAAATAAGAATGACTGTACTTTTACAATTTGTTATGTTACCTGTCAAAACCCCTTACTGTGAAATGTGTAAATTATTTTCTAGATGTTATAATTATATAAATGATAGAAGGAATACACCTTTTGGTATATGTAGTCATCAATGTTGGTACTCAATTGCAGGTAAAATGATTTCCTTTCCTTAAACAAAATGACAGTAGTGCTTTTTATTTATTTATTTATTTTTTTTTTTTCAAAATAATGACAAGGTCATTTTGATAAATTTAATACTTTATGGAGCATCATTTTTTAGGTGAGTGACTCGGGGAGTTGTGCCAAATAAACTATAGTTGTTCCGTAACTGGAATACAAACCTACACTAATTATTAGTGGTATTACTTTCGGCGAAGCTGAAAGGACAGGCCATTAAATTTTAGCGAGAGTTAACTACTCATCCCGCTAGTTAGCGGGGGAGCGGAGTTGTTTCCACTATCCTTCCCATTCACATAAATGTGATTGAGCCTTCTTTGCTTTTGGCTCAGATGGTGAACGGTCGTTGCAACTCTTCATCCTCACCAATATTTGGGCTGCCTTTAATGCTTTTTGTGTTTGGTTTTTCTTTTCAGTCTGTTTGTGTTGACTTCTGCTGAACATGCATATCTGCCCTGGACTTGAAGGCCGGCCCTGAGGTACCTTCGTGTATGCTTTGGACACCGACCCCCACACCCTTTGTCCCTTCTCCAGAGGTCAACATTGTGATAGTGGTAATAAGTTTAGTGAGTGTTGGGAGTGGTCTGCCTCCCAGTGGGAAAGGTTTGGGCTCTGGCGGAAGAAAAAGTCTAAGCGGGATTCTTCTCCTTCGAAGGTTTCTTCGAAACAGAAAAACCCCAAGCCTTCTTCTTCGGCTTCCCGGCCTTGTTCCTGCTTGTTCGGTCTCTTACGAGAAACCGTCGAGTAGTAGTGGAGGCCCTTTAACTCCTGGTCAACCCCGGTTCTCAAGAAACGGTGTCGCTTCCCCTAGCGAAGCGGCCCCACCTCTCCCACCGGGGAGTCCTTGACTCTTTCTCCCTTTGTGCAGGTGTTGTCATCTTTGTGGTTACTGGGTTCGCCTTCCAAAGATGCCTTACTGCAACTTCTCCGTGGTGGTAGTGTGCAGCCCTCGTCGACTTTGGAGGTGGATCCTCTTGCTTGCGTCAATGTAGCTGTGTCAGAGGCATCGTCTGCTGCCAATCTTGCCGATGCTTCTGCTCCTTTGAACTCTTCCTCTGTTGCTGTAGGCTGCGCTTACTCCCCCTGCCGAACACCTTTCGTCAGTCTCTCCTGCAAGTGTTTCTCCCCCTCGGGGAGTTTGCTCATAGAGACTCCTCTTCTGAGGACTGTAAAGGTCAGCTTGCTGATCCACCGGCCCCCAGAGTGTGTTTTCCTCTTCGCCCTAGATGTGAGCCTTCCTCTTCAGTGAAAAAGCGTCTCGTTGGCTCTTCAGCCTCATCTACGCAGCAGTCCTCCACAGAGGAGCCTACTCATCCGTCATCTCCTGGCCCTCGACCTTCGCCTGCTCCTGGACTTTCTGACGATACTGCCACTAGTCCTTGGACTTTGGCTTTGGACTCACCTGTAGATTGCACGCGATCCCCTTCTATTGATGGCTTTGGACTCACCTGTAGATTGCACGCGATCCCCTTCTATTGATGTTTGCCATTCCAAAGGGCACATCCCTGTTCCAGCTCTTCCTACTTGCCAATCATCTGCTTCTTACCATCCTCTTGACCTGCCGTCTCCATTAGTGACTCCTCCTGTTCTGCGCCTGCCTACTCGCCGTGTGACCACGCGTCATCCAGCTATGCGCCATCCTCGTGAACTCTCGCCGACACTTCCTCAGCCATCGCGTCGTTTGCCAATGCACCAGGATCCTCTGCAGCCCTCTCTTGTCCATCAGCATGTTTGCGCTCTTTCCAAACCTTTAGCTGTGCACTAGCATGCCATCGCTCTCCGGCACGTCAGCAGTCTCAAGCGCCCCAGCGTTCTGTACGCCAGTGCTCCCCAGGGCATCCACGCTCTCCAGCCCCTCAGCGTTTGCTAGCTCGACAGCACGTCGGTGCTCTCCTGCGTGCCAGCGTTCTCCAGCGCGCCAGCTTTCTCCTGCACAAAAGCGCTCAACAACACACCAGCACTCGCCAGGTAGGTATTCCAACAGGTCTCCATCGCCCCATTCCCCTCCCCACTAACGCATTACAGCGAGACTGTCGGGGAAAGAGGGAAAGGACACCACAAAGGAGTTCAAGATCCCGAAGATTCTAGTTTCAAAGGCAGACCCACAGTGTCATTGTCCACTGGAAGAGACTCTTCAAAGGGAACCTTCATTCAGGGAACTTTTCTGACCGTGCCAGCATCAGCAAGCAGCCCTGATTCAGTGCCGTGGTCAGAGCAGTTGTGCAAGCCATTGGGCCTGCTTTTCCTCATGCTCTTCAGAGGCCTCTGCAGCCCCTCAACATCCGTCAGCACCAGCAGAGTCTGGGCAAAGAACCTCAACTGCTTCGCCCCTGAAGAGAAAAAGAGGAGTCTACGACGCTATAACATCTCCTAGAGTGTAGCTGACCCCTGTGAGGCTTTTGAGGCCGAACTTTGCCACAAGTCTCAAACTTGTGACCAAACTCCATCTTGAAATGACGTAATTCAGTGTCTGAAAGATTCCATCAGCAAGTCCTGAATGCTGAGATCGGTAGTCTCAGGAACTCCTCTCAATAAAGATACTCTCTATTCGAGCCTAAGGACGTTGAATATGCTGCAGAGAGATGGAGGAAGTCTTCACCAGAGTGTTCTCCCTAGTGTTATCTTGGGCACTCAGGATCGGCATCCAACTCTGTTATCTGGACAACTGGCTAATCCTAGCAGACTCGTTGTCAACCCTTCTTCAACACGTGACAAACTTCTGAGGCTTTGGCAAGATCTGGGGATCATGATAAACCTCGAGAAGTCCTCCCTGCTTCTTATGCAAAGACTGGTATACCTATGCATGATAATAGACACCAATCTCCACAAAGTTTTACCGTCAGACGACAGGATAATGAGGCTGAGAAAGGTTGCAAGACCCTCTCTCAGACGAGAAGAACTTCCAGCCCAGACGTGACCACGTCTCCTCGGGCACCTATCATCTCTAGTCCGCCTAGTTCCCAGAGATTGCCTCAGGATTCGATCTCTCCAGTGGCCACTCAAGTCCTGGTGGAATCAAACCTTCGACTCCCTGTAAACCCGTATCTCCATGGGACCATTGGAACAGACGGACCTCAAATGGTGGGTGTCAGACGAGAATTTGCGAGAAGGCGTAAATCCTCTCGTCCTCCCCCCACCCAGACTTGATGCTGTTCTCAGATGCTTGAGAAAAAAAAGGGTGGGGGGGCCCACGTGCTGCAACACATGACCCCAGGCCTCTGGTTAGAGTCAGAAGAATAGCTCCACATAAATCTCCTTGAGATGAAGGACGTCTTTCTGGCTTTTCAACAGTTCCATCAGTTCCTGGCAGCCCGTTCGTTGGTGGTGATGAGTGACAGCACCACAGTTGTGGCTTACTTCAACAAACATGGAGGTACTCTTTTGCAGCCCGTATCCCATCTACCAGTAGAGATACTGAGATGGACTGAAATTCACTCGATGCCACTATTGACACGCTTCATTCAAGGCAAGAGAAATGTGCTTGCCGACAACCTGAGCTGAGCATCTCAAATAGTGAGTACCGAGTGGTCTTTGGATCATCTAGTAGCCAACAGAGTCCGGACTTTGTGGGGTTCTCCGAGTGTGCATCTCATCGCAACGGCCCTAAACTTCAGGCTCCTGTTGTACTGCTCCCCAGTCCTAGACCCCAAGGCTCTCTGGCAAGATGCATTCCAACAACGGAGGGACAATATCGACGTTTATGCCTTTCCCCCCGTTCTGTCTGATGAGGAGAGTACTCAACAAACTCAACAAGGCTAAAATATCGGTCAACCTCTCAATGACTCTCCTAGCTCTGCTATGGCATCATGCGGAATGGTTTCCAGATCTTCTGCAACTCCTGACAGAGTCTCCAAGAGAACTTCCTTCACGACACGATCTACTCAGAAAACTACATGCGAACATCTTCCACAAAACTTCACGCCTGGAAACTATCCAGGATCTCCTTACTCAGAGAGGATTTTCGCAACAAGTTGCAAAGAGGATGTCTGGATACCTGCGGAAATCATCAGCAACAGTCTATCAGGCAAAGAGGAACGTCTTCTGTGGTTGGTGTCGTGGAAGGGGTATCTCTCCGCATGATGCCACTATCCCAGCAATAGTGAAATTTCTTGTGTATTGCGGGATGAAATGCGCCGTTCAGTCTTAGCGGTAAAAGGCTATCGCTCAGCTTTAAGTCTTGCCATTAGACTGACTGGAATGGACATTTTCTCATCGCTGAAACTTTCCTTACTCATATGGAGTTATGAACTTACATGTCCTCAGTCGGAAGTGAGACTTTCCCCGTGGGACGTGGTTCGAGTTTTCAGGTCTCTGAAGAGACCTCCCTTTGAACTATTACGCCAGGTAACAGATCGCCACCGAACTTGGAAGACGGTGTTCCTGCTAGCTTTGGCTTCGGCCAATCGAGTCGGTGAATTTCATGGTCTTTCATACGACATTGCCCATTCAAGGGGATGTGGAGAGGTAACGTTCTGCTTCATCCCTGAGTTTGTTACCAAGACTCAGAATCTGTTAGTGGCGGATCCCAGATTCAAAGCTTCCGGATTTCTTGTCTCTGCTCTGTAACAGATGACCTTGATCATCTCTTACTCTGCCCAGTGAGGACTTTGAGGCTTTACCCCAAGAATACAGCTGCAGCCCGTCCCCGTGTGCCTGCACTTTTTGTCAGCACAGAGAGGAACAAGAGGTGGGTCACCAAGAATACCATCTCTGCTTAGATTCGCAGGGTCATAGACTAAGCCACTGAATCTAGACCCTCCTCCTTCACGTCGATCCAGAGCCCACAATATCCGGGGTTCAACGACGCAGGTTCTACATGCTGGGGTGTTGAAACGTCAAAATATGTTCACAGCCCACTACCTGCAAGACATGACCCACAGGAGGCTTGATACATTCTCAATTAGCCCTGTGGTGGCTGTAAAACAGCTGGTATAATACCTCATGCTCCTTATTGGACAGGTAGCAGAAGGTTTAGGGCACTGTTTCCTGGTTTTAGTCTGCGTGAATGAAATGGTTTTGCTGGCTCTTATTCTTTTCTTCATCCACCCCTCTCTTGGGGAAAATAGCAACCTGGGTTCTCTGCACAAGCTTACTTTAATCCACTGCAGGTAAAACATGCTTCCTTTTGTACAGTACCGAGTATTAAGTTACTGTTGTGTCCCCATACTCCAGTGAGGTGATATTGAGAAAGTCTTGGCTACAAGAGTTTTTCCTACAAAAGACTCAGAATAACTTTTTACCTTGACAGTTGCACAGCTAATATCTCAACACAGTGCTTGCATAGGCCGCGTACCTTGCATAGCAAGGTTTAGCGAGGTGTAGGGACTCCCTATTTTTGGTACATACCTATTCAAAATAAGGAGCCCCCTTGTAGCCAAAAAGCTAGATTGTCTGGGACGTTCACCCTCCTAATGTGCAAGTCACCCCTAATAAATTGCGTATGTTTATATTCCAGTTACGGAACAAATGACAAATTCGGAGATATGTATTTTTCCTAAGGATACAAATCTTTAGCTATTCATACAACCCTAGCCCCCTTGAAGTTCTACCTCCAAGCAAAGTGAGCTCAATCACAAGTGAGTGAGTTGGAGGGGTCGTGAACTACCCCTTTCCCTCACTGACTAGCAGGATAGGTAGTTAACCCTTGCTAAAATGTAACTTAAAAGACTTGGTTCTGGAGTGTAGAGTATCCATGCCAATCTTAATTTATTTACTTGTTTTGTGGCTACCTAAATTCCTATCCATAGCAGATGTAAAATAAAATGTTTTCAGAATCTTCATTTTAGATATAAGAGGCTACACTGTACATATAGTTTTTAAGTAAACAAATTTTCAGTCTACCAATGAGGTTTGATCAATTTAACTTGAACTAGTTGATTGATTTAATATAAAAAACTTTTGTCATAATAGTAGTATTTATTTACAACAGTATAACTGTATTGTACAATATTTTCTAGGAATGCAACAACTTTGTTTTTGAGACCAGTTTTCTTTTTTTTTCACACAGGGAACTGCTCCTGAACAATAACCAGTTAAGAGTACTGCCATATGAAATTGGTAAGTTATTTAACTTACAAAATATTGGGTTGAAAGGCAACCCGTTGGCAATGGAGATTCAAACTGTGTACTCCGAGACCAATGGAACGCTGAAGCTGCTCTCTTATATGCTGGACAACTTGGCAGGTAAATGGAATATTATCACACTTGAGTTACTCCTTTCACCTTCACTTTCTATCTTAATTTACACCTTTTACCCTACCTTGCAGTCACTTTTACCAAAATTTGGGAGTTTTGCATTTTATCAACCCTTAATGTTAGTAGAAAAAAAAAAACACTTTCTGTTGCTCATGATTCTTTTTCATGGGAGGATCCCATTTTGGAGAAGATTGGAAAAATGTTGACGTTTGATAAATCAATGAAGCTTTTGGTTCGCTCCTTTCGAGTTTAAAGATTCACCCTTTATTGTAGGAATAAAGCTGCTTTTGATTACTTGATGAAAGTCAAAGAATCTTAATTCCCTACTACAAGGCAGATTTCTTACAGAACCTTAAGGAGTTAATGTCATGGATGCCTCTTAATATGACAGTGAAATCATGGAAATCTTTATAGCTTGGGTCCACAGCCTACAAATCCAGAATGATTCCACTCATGTAATATTCATTTTATATTTGTATTGATGATTACCCAAGAATTTAGAATGCTTTTGACATTCCTATATCTCGTATTATCATCATCATCAGCCATTACTAGTCCATGGCAGAACAAAGGCCTCAGACATGTCCTTCCACTTGCATATGTTTATGGTCTTTCAGTGCCATTACAACCACTTTATACTTCCTTAGTTGGTCAGTTCATCGTCTTCTCTTCCTTCCTCTGCTTATTTTACAATCTGTAGGGACCTGTTCTGTTATTTTTAATGTCCCTCTATTGTCTGTTATTCTCATTATATGTCCTGCCCATTTCCATTTCTTTTTCTGACTTGTTAGAATATCCTCTACTTTAAGTTTGCTCTTGTATCCATGTTGCTCTTTTTGTCTCATAGTGTTATTCCCATCATTATTTTTCCATAGTTCTTTGAGTTGTAACTAGTTTATGTTCTAAGGCTTTAGTAAGGCTCCAAGTTTTTGTTGCTTAAGGTGACCGTCCGCTATGTCCTGCATTTTTTTCTAATTATTCAATATACACCATTTCTATATATATTTTAGACATATATAATACCTTCATCATATAAAAATATCAAGTCATTTGATAAAATAAAACTTTTTGATTTATTAGCAAAATTCATGATTTTATTGAAAAACTTTACATAAATTTTTATCCACTAATATGTCACCAATTGTATTGAAAATCATACCATCAAAATTTTTTAAAAATTTAGATTTTCCTTTTTCTTTTTTTTTCTAATAATTTTTTTCCTAATTTTCTTCGTCTAGATGCAAAATTGTAGGATTTTTATTCAATAATATCTTTGATTTTCCTTTTTTTTATATAGTAATTTTTTTCCTAATTTTCTTCGTCTAGACGCAAAATTGTGGGATTTTTATTCCTCTTTTCAATAATATCTTTATAAAATTGAACAATCAATAAGTGAGAAAAATGTACCGAAGTGTGAATAAGTATGTTTTTGAGTTTAGAGCTCCAAAAGATTTGCTATAAATTTCTGCTTTTTTTCTTAGAAAAATCAAAATAACATTATTATAATAACCTTACTTTGTACTTTTATTGTTTATTCCTGCATGAAAGCTCCCTAAGCAAGGTATTTGAACCCTAAGTGTACAAATACACTTGGTGTAAGTGTGTCATGAGCTGCCAGCGGCCTCTCATTGTTGCCAGAGTTTTAGTTAGAATGTTCAAGCTTTGTACTCTTTTTCATATTTCCTTCTCTTCTTGGTTTAGTTCTTTTTTGTTGCTCTCTGCTTACTTTTTGTTTTCTTTGACCTAAGGTAACATTGTCCTTGCTATAAAGATCACAAGGACGTTGTGAAAACATAATGTACATTTGAACTGTAAGTAAACGAACACATTATTATTATTATTATATCTTGCTAAGCTACAACCCTAGTTGGAAAAGCAGGATGTTATAAGCCCAGGGGCTCCAACAGGGAAAATGACTCAGTGAGGAAAGGAAAAAGGGAAAATAAAATATTTTAAGAAGCGTAACATTAAAATGAATATCTCCTAAAAAAGCTATAAAAACTTGAACAAAACAAGAGGAAGAGAAATAAGATAGAAGAGTGTGCTCAAGTGTATCCTCAAGCAAGAGAACTCTAACCTAAAACAGTGGAAGACCATGGTACAGAGGTTATGGCACTACCCAAGACTAGAGAACAATGGTTTGATTTTGGAGTGACCTGCTCCTAGAAGAGCTGCTTACCATAGCTAAAGAGTCTCTTCTACCCTTACCAAGAGGAGAGTGGTGGCCACAGAACAATTACAGTGCAGTAGTTAACTTCTTGAGTGAAGAAGAATTGTTCGGTAATCTATGTTGTTAGGTGTATGAGGACAATTGAGAATATGTAAAGAATAGACCAGACTATTCATTGTGTGTGTAGGCAAAGGGAAAATGAACCGTAATCAGAGAGACAGGTCCAATGTAGTATTGTCTGGCCAGTCAAAAGACCCCATAACTCTCTAGCGGTAGTATCTCAACAGGTGGCTGGTGCCCTGGCATCATAACTTCTATACATCTTTAGAAACTCGGCTGGTCCTCTCGTAGATTTGCGTTTTACTACCTTCTACCAATGCCTTCCATCTCTGCCAAATGTACAAGATTTTGAAGCAGGTGAAAAAATCGCTATATACGTACAGTGGTACCTCTACATACGATCTTAATTCATTCCAGAAACTGCTTCGTATGTTAAAACAATCGTATGTTGGAGCAAATATTCCCATAAGAATACACTGTAATTTGTATAATTCGTTCCACACCCCAAAAATGTATATTAGCTCCTTAATAAATTACTACATTTAATTGCACATTCAATAACATAACTGCATAAAATGAAAGAAGCATGTAAAAAAGATAATTATAAAGAAATAATAAATAATAAAGAAATAATAAATAAAAAATGTGTTTTATTGTCACTTTACCTTAGAGACATGCCAACGCAGGTGGAGGATTTGCTACGCCAGGAGGAGACGGACGATCGGCGAGAAGGTAGACATGGTGTTAACATGTTCTTTAAATAAATACTCTCTCTCTCTCTCTCTCTCTCTCTCTCTCTCTCTCTCTCTCTCTCTCTCTCTCTCTCTCTCTCTCTCTCTCTCTCTCTCACTTTTGTTCTTCTTCACTGTTAGTGTTAGAGACGTCTATTAATTTTTTCTGAGAGAGAGAGAGATTAAACAAAAATGTGTTGTGTACATATGATTTTTAACAGGGTCAACGAGTTGAAAGACAGTTAAATGTAACTAAAAAAACAATATCAGTAAATCTGAATTCCTTTATTAACTAAAACAAATATTGATACAAACACACTCATGTGCGTATGGACAAATACAAACACACGCAGGAGGAGACACGATCGGCAAGGAGGTATAGATGGTGACTGTGATAACGTACCGTAACTTATTTATTTTTTTTTATTTTTATATTTCATATTTTATACATTTTTTTTTCTTTTGATTTTTAATTTTCATCACTTTCAGTGACGAGTTACGGTACGTTATCGCAGTCACCATCTCTACCTCCTCCCCGACCGTCTGTGTCTTACTGCGTAGCAATTCTTGCACCTGTGTGTGTGTGTTTGTGCATACGCACACGAGTGTGTTTGTATAAATATTTGTTTTAGTTAATAAAGGAATTCAGATTAGCTGTCATTACTTTCTTGTTACATTTAATTGTTTTTCAGCTCGTTGATGCTGTTAAAAATCATATGTACTGTAAACACATTTTTGTTTAATCTCTCTCTCTCTCTTTCTCGGAAAAAAATAATAGACGTCTCTAACACTATAACAGCGAAGAAGAACGAGAGAGAAAGAGAGAGAGAGAGAGAGAGAGAGAGAGATTTTATTTAAAGAACATGTTAATGATATGTTTAGAGAGAAACAGAAAAAGAGAGACCTTTTTAAAAGAGCTTGTTAATGCTGTCTTGGTTTTCTTTGCTTCACTTTTTTCTTTCTTTCTGTTCATCACGCTGGCCCTTCTCACAAATGATCGTTGCCAACAATCTCTTTGTCCTTTATCCCTATCAACAAAAGGCGTTCTATCTCTTCCAGGGTATTGCTACAATGTCTTGTAATAATGGTGATCCCCTTCGATGGTTTATCTGCTTTAATGACTGCCTTCTACTTGATGATCGTCGAGATCATAGGCCTATTCCGGCCATATTGTTTAGCCATATCACTCACATGCACACTGCTCTCATTTTTTTCTATAATTTCTTGCTTCAATTCTAATGAAAGAATTGCCTTCTTCCTTTTCTCACCACTACCTGTCCTGAAACTTAGCTTCTTAGGCACCATGATTATAGGTAAAATTAAAAAGGAAGTGTGAGAAAAGGAAGAAAGTAAGCACTGTTAATAACAGACCAAACAAAGGACAACCACACGATACACAAGAACAGAGAACAGAGCACTCGACGCTCAGTGCCGTCCCTCTTACGTGCTGCCATCTACCGGCGTGAACAAGATCTACATCGTATGTTGGAGCATTACTTCGGGTGTCAAGACAGAAATTTGGTCGAATTTTACTTCGTATGTTGGAAAATTTTTATGTTAGGACAATAGTATGTAGAGGTTCCACTGTATATGCAAAAATAAACACGCAAAGACGATTCTGTCAAACTCAGTCTTGCAGACAATGCAGTAATGATAACGTCATCGTTTAAATTTGCTGAAATTTCTGGAAAGCATTTACGACATGTTTCTTTATACATAGAAACAATAAAATGATTTTTTATTTTTTCAAGTTGTTACGTCAAATACCTTAGTGGACGTTTCCCTTAAGTTGATAATGGTAGGACCATCTCCTAAACACCTTTGGTACGAGGCACTAGTTCCCGCTCAGTAGCTGTATATGAGAATTTTGACTCTTGGATATATTTCTTTTAACCTGTAATATCATGTTTAATTTGTATTTCTTCCCATACTAACAAACCTGGAATTATGTGGATTATCTTTCGGCAGCTGCTGGAGGTAGCCATAAGACTTTTAATTGTGAGGTGGCAACCCCGCGGGACCGGGTAGGATGGGGTGGCTGGGGGGTTCCCAGCCGCCTCTGTATATATTCTCACTGCAGTGAGATACGTCACTTTTTCTTTTGGCTCAGTAGAGATCGGACGTGTCCGCTCTCCTCCTGACTGTAGTTGGACTTTTTCAATCTTGCTTTTCCTGTTCAGGTGTATTTGTGTCTTCTCTTGCAATCGATATATACCAATGGCTTCAAATCTGGTGCTGGTGTTGGATTTGGAGTATATAGTAGTTCTTTTAACTGTAGAGGTGCACTTCCTCCAATATTTTCTATATTTACTGCTGAATTATATGGTATACTAACTGCTATTGAGAAAATAACATTAAAAGATAAGGGCAATTTTACCATTGATTGTGATTCAAGCCATCAAGAGCCACCAGTTCCTTCCTCACAACAAAAACGGGGTTCAAGAGGACATCACTAGAATACAAAATCAGTGGCAGTGGCCTGGTTGATAGGAGGCTTAGGATCCTGAAGGCTCTGCTCATTCAACATAACAAGAGAGGTCTAACATGAACACAACCCAGATGTTCCTCCTCTACTCCTGCTGAGGGAACACCTTCAATCAACCTGGTAACAACGACGATGGTGACAGCAATAAGCAGCCTCGGCAGCTTGCCTGTGACTGAAAATTTCCTGGTGATTGCCTCAACCAATCATACCCTCTCCTGTTGATTGCCTCAGTCAATGGGAGAGCAGCTCTTTCCCAGACCAGATATGGACTCCGCCCACAAAAATCAGTCAGTGACCAGCGGCTGATGTGATGAGCCTGACAATGAGAGAAAACACTCGGCACCCTCTCATAAAACGTAGCAGCCGTACTTTACTTATTGTACCGATCTTGATTAGTTTACTTTAGTAAGATTATAGATTTTTTTTCTATCCATTCTGCTCTCCCCTAGCACAGCACAGCATAGTAACTGGCAGAACGCAAAACTGACGAAAGAAGAAAATGCGAAGAAAAAGCCCAACTGCAAATTTAATGCTACTGAACCAGCTATTATCTTCAATGAAACTTTATTAATAATGTGTTACTGAAGAGCTTAGGAATACCTATTATAAGATGGAAATGAAAGATGTAGATGATGAGTAATATAATATATTAGCTTTAGACATTTGATCAAAATACCCGCAGTATATGGAAAAAAGGAAGATGTGTGATCAGAAAAGTAGCAAAAAAGTATTACAATAATGATAAATACAAAAAAGAGTTCCACGGTGAAATATATAGTAAAATATTTCCAAAGCGTGCTATGAAAGTACTAGATGAAAAGGTTACTAAAATCTTAGAATATGTAAAGGCTTTTATTGATTCATGTAAGGAAAATCTGTAACAAAAGCAATCTTTATAGTCGAGCAACCACGGGAAATGTATCATGCATAAAGGAAGAAGTTTTCATCATATATTTTGGGATATTATGGAGAGTATAGAGACAAGCAGTTAGATGAACATTATGAAAGCTGAGGATACACACAAAACTTTATAGCCAGAGATGTTACACTATTATAAGAGTAGACCCAGAGTGAAATTGTGGTCTATATATCATCACAAGTGGTGTCCATTAAGAATCAGAATGAAGTTTGCTCTTTATCACAGGAAAAGAGAAGGATACAAAGTACTTCAGAAATAGAATTCCAAAGGAATATCAGTATTGTACTCAGATGACCTGGTATTAGCAGGCGAATCAGAAAAGTATCCAAAATCTTTAAAACACGGTTGAATGAAATGTAAAAGAGATTGTTGGAAATCAGTTTAATCAAAAGCAGGCTAATGATGACAGGAAATACAAAGCAAATATTTCTGTTGGCATTTACACTTCACCTACAGTATGTAGACAATGTTACTGCAATACCATACTATGAAACGGATTTTGAGCAAAGCGGAAAATCTATTTTTGGGTGAGAGTGCCATGTTGTCCTGATGGAAGGTTCCTTTACGTAGCGTTCTAAGGGATATTGGCTACAGTGATACTCCCAGACAATTAAACTGAAGGTCTCCAGGATTCTAACATCTGGTTCGAGTATCCAGTAAAAGATATCACATGAAATCAGGGGACGTATATTAGATACGACACATAGCAATCTTCACCCCGAATAGATTTAACTCTTTGATGTAAGGGGGAAGAGTGGCAAAAGAATGGGGTGCTGATCTAGGTACCCGGTGGACCTCCATCCCTACTGCTACCGCGACGCCATTCCTTTTCTTGTCGTTAAGCAGAAATGGCCGCAAATAAAGTCATTTTGGGAGGGATCCGCAAAAGGGTGGGTCCATCAGGACGACATTGCACTCTCACCCAAAAATAGATTTTTCGCTTTGCTCAAAATCCGGTTTTTGGGCTCGGGCCATGTCGTCCTAATGGAAGCATACTAGAGAATTAACTTGAAATTACTATAGCTGTGGGTTTGTGTATGTGCCTTCTACCTTGAATGGATTTCCTTATCTGGTCTACTAGACCTGTATGTGAAATTCCAGGTAACTGTCATTTCCACTAAGCCTGGAACTGGTTAATGCTTCCTGCCCCCTGCAGGGAAAGTGTCGACATCGACAATAAGTATTCAAGGTTTGTATTTCCAAAGGAACAGAAGGGAAAACTTTGGAGCTTACCTTTTACTTTCCATGGAAATCTGTATTGTGATTTCAAGTTCTAGGCACTTATAGGGATTAGATGAAACTAGCATGTTTTATTTGTCTGCAACTGAGGTAGCAGTAATAAGATGCAAATGCGTTTTCGTATTTTTATTTTGCAACTCGATCATCAAATGTATTTACAATAGAGTATGAATCTGATCCAGCATTAAAACCCATCAGGGTCCATATTTTCTCCTGTAAAAAAAATATATAATTTCATTATCGGAATAATGCCACTCAATGGAGATGTGAAACCAAATCTGTCTGACATGTTCAGATTTTTTGAAATGCATAAACATTGTAATGCAAACGTTCACTCGGCACTAGTGTTATTGGTCAGATATGCACCTATATGGAACAGTATGATAATCATTGTTGTGATTTGCACTAAAAGGTAAGTATACCTATTCACCTGATGCACTGTAAAGTCCCAAAACAATGCACTGTTCATCGCAGAACTAGACGACGGGTTTAATGACACTACCTGCCGCCACCACAAAATGTTTCATTTCATGTACTTGCTTCGCATACTGTTTGTAGAAGACCCAGGAAGATCTCAACCCAGTGTATGAGTGGAGTCTTTCAAAGTCCATACGTTGAAAGAAGTTCAACGAAGAAGCAACTTTCCTCGGATCGTGATCTGGGGGGGTACTGTCAGGATCCGCTCTGCGATTAAAGTAGGTGAGCTTCGCTCTCAGTTGTCTGAGGGATAGGTTTGATCCTGAAGTTTCGCCTCTGAAGAGTTGTCCTCCCTTGAAGTCTGAAGTTTTCCGAAGATAGACCTTAAGACACTCTACTGGGTACAGTGAGGCATCTTCCTTCAGTGGACAGATTCTCCAAGGACCCCACCTCTTAGTGGGTAGCTCATTCTTGGCAAGAGAGGCAGGATCAGGAAAAAGGTTCAGTTCTCCTGCGTCTAGGAACTGAATATGGCCTTCGTTTTTGGATAAGGCCACTATTTCACTAACTCTAGCCCCTGAGGCTATTGCAGACAGAAAAATGACTTTCTGTGTTAGATCCTTTAGAGTACAATCCTCATTGTTTAGGTTCGAAGCATAGTGCAAGACTTTGTCCAAAGACCACATGATGGGCTTTGGTGGGGTTGCTGGCTTGAGTCTAGCGCATGCTTTTGGGATCTTATTAAAGATTTCACTCGAGAGGTCCACTTCAAAGGCGTACAGAAGTGGTCTAGCCAGGGCCGACTTACACGAGGTAATCGTAGTAGAAGCAGAAGCCAGGCCTTTCATCGTGTAGGTATATGAAGAATGCGAGACAGAAATCTATCGATATTTCTGTCGGTTTCTTTGTTTTCTCAAAGGAAACTCATTTCTTCCATGACGATTCATATTGTCTCCTAGTCGAACTTGACTTATACTCTTCAATGAAGTCAACTTTATCCTTCGAGATTACCAACTTTTTGTTTGCCGCTAGGGCGAGAAAATCATGAGATGTAGGTTGTTGGTTCTCGAGGATGAAGCGTAGACAATCGACTTCTGGACCAGTTGAGATAAAACTGGATCCGGCAGAGGAAACATCTTCAGTTTCAGCTCTAGAACTAGAGGGAACCAATTGCTTTTGGGCCACTTGGTGGCCATTACTGCTGCTGTCCCTCTGAAGGATCTTAGCTTGTCAAGGATTCTTAGCAGGAGGTTGGTTGGTGGAAACAGGTAAAGGCGATTCCACTTATTCCAGTCGAGGGACATGGCGTCCATCGCCTCTGCTTGAGGGTACATATACGGGCTACGTAACGAGGTAGTTCCTTGTTGTCGCTCGTTGCGAAGAGGTCATTCTGCAGTTCGGGACTTTTTCCGAGATGAAGGAGAATGAGTTGGCGTCTAGGGACCATTCTGTCTCTATGGGCTTTCGCCTGGATATAGCGTCCGCCGTCACGTTGCGGAACCCTTGTAGGTGAACTGCTGACAGGTGCCATCCCTTCTTCCTTGCCAGGTAGAAGATGGCTAATATCACATGGTTGATGTGAGGTGATCTCGAGCCATGTCGATTTAGACATTTTACTATCTCTTCGTTGTCCAGGACCAATCTGATGTGGATTGCTTTGTTAGGGGATAGTTTCTTCAACGTCAGGAAAACTGCCAAAGCTTCCAAAATGTTGATATGAAAGGTTTTGAACTGGTGCGACCAATTCCCTTGCAATTTTCTCTCGTGAGAATGGCCTCCTCATCTTTCCAAGGAGGCGTCCGTGTGTATCACCACTGATGGTTGTGGTGGTTACAGGGGAATTTTCCGTGCTAGGCTCTTGGCTGTTGACCACGGCCTTAACTGCGTGCGCAAAAGGGGCGGGGTCAACCTTAGTTGATCTCTTTGAGCGTTTGATGCGTATCTTCTTCAGACTCCTGTCGCATCTTTTAGATGTACTTTTAGCACCGGGTCTGTCACTGCTGCGAACTGGAGAGAGCCCAATACTCTTTCCTGTTGGTGTCTTGAAATCCTCTTGTGACGGATTAGTCTCCTGACAGATCCCGCTATCTCTCTCCTCTTCTAGGATGGAATGGAGAGGTGGTGTGACTTCAAGTCCCATTGGATTCCTAGCCATTGGAACTTCTGAGCTGGAGAAAGGCGAGACTTATTGTGATTGATCTTGAAGCCCAGGTGTTCCAGGAACTGGATCACCTTGTTGGCTGCCTGCAGACAAGTAGTCTTGGATGCTACCCATACCAGCCAATCGTCAAGATATGCTACCACTTGAACTCCTTCGGAGCGTAGCTGCTGGACGATTGTGTCTGCTAGCTTCGTGAATATCCTTGGGGCTGTGTTGAGTCCGAAAGGCATTGCTCTGAAGACAAACTTCTTCTTCTGTAGCTTGAATCCTAGGTAGGAGGAGAAAGGGCAACTCACTGGAAGATGCCAGTAAGCATCTGCTTGGTCTATTGAGACTGTGTATGCCCCTTTTAGTAGAAAGGTCCTTAAGTGTTGCAAAGTAAGCATCTGGAACTTGTTTTTCTCGATGAACTTGTTGAGTGGAGACAAGTCTAGAATGACTGAGTTTGTCCGAGTCTTTCTTGGGATCACAAAACAGCTTTCCCTGGAAATTGATGGACTTCGCTTTCCTTATTACCTTCTTGTTCAAGAGTTCTGAGGTATATTCTTCTAACAAGGAAGTGGAGTGTTGGAAGAATAATGGAAAACGGGGTGGAGTTCTGTTGCATTTCCACCCGAGTCCATTTGTGATCAGGCTGTGGGCCCAGGGATCGAAGGTCCAGCGATCCCGAAAGTGATACAGTCTACCTCCTACCTGGAGCCCCCTCATTGCTTGGGGGGTCCTGCGGATTTGTTTCCGTGACCACGTCCTCCTCGGCCCCGAGAGGAATCACCTCCGGAAGAACTTCTCTTTGGGCCTTTTCCTTTCTGACAAGGGTGTAAGGAAGTCGACTTCCTCTCAAAGTTAGGGTTGAACACTGGCGACTGGGGTACCAGTTGTTGAGGGACCATCTGGAAAGTGGTCTGAGGCATTGTGGTCATAGTCATGGCAGAAAGTTGTGCAGGTCTGCGTCGTCTCCTTGCCTTTTTATTCTTAGGCTGGGTACCTCTGTCCAAGGAAGATTTCCTCTTTGAGCTCATGTCCCACTTTTGGAGAAGGTTTCTATTCTCCGTGGCTGCTCTGGCAATGATCTCTCGGACCAGTTCCTATGGGAAAAGGTCTTTGCCTTAGATAATCGAGGTAATCAGCTTCCTTAGTTCGTGTCTGACGGTCGCTAGGGCCAACGCGAACTCTCTGCAGGCTCTTCTTGCTCTGAGGAAAGCATATAAGTCTTTCACAAGGGTCTCCATGTGAGACTTAGCCAGGAAGATGAACATTTCTGGGGCGTTATGTAGACCTGCACTCATTTCCAGGTACTTATGAGAAAGGGAGGCCGGGAGGCCGCAAGTCTCTCCTTCGTCTCCTGTTCCCTCCTCAGAAGATGGTCTGGCAACTTCGGAAGGTTCTCATTGAACTGCTGGCCTGCTATCTCTGGATCCAACTTAGAGACGGAGAAGGTTAGGTGGACATCCTTCCACTTCTCCTAGCAGGTAGGCAGTACTAAAGAGAATGGTTTGCATTCCTCTAGGGTTGGGCAGGGTTTGCCCTCGTCGACTGCCTTGACGGCAAAGTCTAGTGTTTTCTCCGAAAAGGGGAAAGAGTTGGAGGAAGGATCCAGAAAGGTGGGATGTCTCTTGCTCAGTGTATGTTCAACCCGCAGTCTCACGTATCAGTCTGGGTAAGCTGAAAAGTTAGGCCAGAACTCAAGGTCTTCAATTAGTTTGGCCCCCAACTTCTCAGAGACGAATAGTTTCCTATTCATCTTGGGCATATGCTCCGCATGCTTCCAAGGGTTGGTTTCGGAGCAGTGATGGAGATCCAACACTCTAAGGGGCTTCTTTGTGGAGCCCATGGTAGGTCAAGGGCGGTCCACCCTCTCCTGCAACAGTATCTGCTGCTGCTTGATTGATTGTTTCATCGTCTCTTGTTCCTTTTGGAACAATTCCATCATCCGTTGAATCGAAGTGAGGATCGCTTCGTTCTTGTCAGCCTGTGTCACTGGTTGTGGAGTTGGGGTTGAAGAAGTTGACGGCATAGGTTGGTATGCCGTCACGGCAAACTGAGGATCTTCGGTTGCCGTTGAAACGGATCCTTCTTCCTCCGCTTGTGGATATTCCACATCTTCTTCAGGGCCTCCTTGCAGTAGGTCCTGCTCAGTGTCAGTGGACACTTCTGACATCCTTTCTCGATGGATGTCCATGCCTTCCAGTGCCTTATTTATGTCCGTGTCGATCTTCAGTTGTATGAGAGGAGGCTGGACCTGTTCCTGGGGCACTACCGGGTTTGGTAGGGCCTCGGGGAACAGTAGGCACTTTACAACTCTCATGCCCTCCATCTACCCAAGCTCACCATCAGCCAACGAGTCAGGATACAGGACACAACGACACTTCGATGGGACAAGATTGGTATCGTAATGGGCCGCGGAATGTCCAGAGAGTATGAAGTACACCTTCCAAGTGGTCGTGTATGGTTTCGAAACCGACGACATTTACGCCCAGTGGCTAGTATAAGTGATGACACCTCTCCCCAGGACCCTGTGTCCCCTTGCTCTGGCCAGGAAAGAGAGCCATCATCCAAACCCTCCAATGTCCCTCATCATTCACCTCAACTAGCCCAGAAAAATTAATGTTCCGCTCGAGACACTGCTACGAGCGTAAAGGGGGAGGGAGGTGAATAGATATCTAATATTAGGCTGTATATTGTTTAAATTATGTACAGTTTATGAACATTAATGTACATTTGCTTTATTATTATTTTGATGAAAGATATTTATTTCCATTTATCTTTTCCCATTACACGTACTGTAAGACCACTTTTTCATTATGCATCATGGCAACAATGTAATTACATGTGTCAACAATGTAATTACATGTGTCAACACTGCTTTTCTTTCCGCCATGTGCATTTAGTAGTCAGTCGTTGTTCAGTGGTCACTGTAGTGACAAGCATGGACCTGCTTCCCGCTGCTGTCACATTTATGTTCGTCTATCTTCAGTATACAAGATTTTAAAGAAAATACTAGTTTAATTTGTTACCTCCCATTCATTCATCGCATGGATGTATGTGGCAGTATCACACACAGTTGGGATTTATGATGGCTGATTCCAGGATCTTTCTTCTGTACGGACAGGTACTCCTAAAAAGCAAAGACGACTCACTCCAGTTAATCTGGTGCCTTAAATCTCTAAGGTGAATGAAAATCCCAGTTTTCAAAGCCATACTTAACAGATCTTTTATGTTCAGATAATCTTCGAGATAGAGAATGGCCCGTTTGTCCAACATAGACCTTTTCACAATCCCCACATGGTACTTTATATATGCCGGATTCTATATCTCTTTTATTTTGATAAACATAATAAGGACGCTTCTTATGGTCTTGGGATATGAAAAAACCAAGGGGTTCTCAGTTTTAATATTATTTGTTATATTTTTGATACCTTCTATATATGGGAGTTTTATCTTATGTTTAAAATCTATTTGGTTGGTGGCCTTTTCTATGACATAGAATAGCTGGTCGAGTTGTTCACAAATGATTTCAAATTTTTTACTTGAGTAGGCTTGGGAACAGATTCTCAAGCCTCTTAACCCTTTTACCCCCAGGCTCTTTGGAAATTTCCAACCCTTAACCCCCAGGGGGTTATTTTTTTCCCAGCACATTTTGCAGTATATTTTTTTTAAATTGCTCTAACAGCCTTAATTTTTGTCATAGAGAGGTCAGGTTGGTCTCATTCTCTTGGAAAATGCCTGAATTTTCTCAAAAAATTATCAAAAATATGAAGAAAAAAAAAATTTATAGAATATTTTTGCAAGGACGTACTGGTACGTCCATGGGGGTAAAGGGATGGGTTTTGTGAAACGTACCAGTACGTCCTTTGGGGGTAAAAGGGTTAAGAAATAGATTACATGCTACCCCAATTTTTACAGAAATATTGTGATAACTAAAGAAATTAATGTTAGTTTTCAATACACAGTGAAATTGTACTCTGACGATTCCTTTTAAATTAATGTAAAAAAAAAAAAGGCTAATTTTCCATCTTTTTCCCACTCAGTTTTAAATTTTATGTTAGGGACTAGGGAATTTAGATTATTGAAAAATATATTAAAATATCCCAGCTATCATCCCAATACATGAAAATGTCATCAACATAACGTTGCCAAACCGTGTTCGTAGGTTTAATCGTTGTTTGAATTTCCGTTTCAAAGCACTCCATTGGTAAATGTGGTGATAACGGGCTGATGGTATGTGCAGAGATCTTTCCTCATATGTACTGACTGGTGCTATTAATAGTAATGTGACTCTCTCCGAGAAATTACATAATAAATTAGAGAGACTCATACGAAATAGTACTTGGAACAATTTAGGATTAGGAAATAACCTTTTGAACTTATCAAACCTTCCACTCAGTTAATAAACAAACATCTCTAAATCTAGGTATCTCTTTTGCTATGAAACCTGGACGGGAAAGTCATTTTGATTATGGGGTGGTCTTTGATAAACATTTCTCTAAAAATAATTTTTAAATATTTAACTTAGCCGGTGAATATATAATAGCTGCAACTCTGTTGCTCGACAGACAAAAAACAGTAAAAACTCGCCAGCGATCGCTATACAGGTTGCGGGTGTGCCCACCAGCGCCAACTGTCGGCCAGATACCATACTCGATGTAAACAAAGACTCAATTTCTTCTCTGTCGACGTGTCGACAAGACGTACTTTACTCGCTGTTGAAACCTGGAGTTTTTCCCATCATATTTGGTGAAGTACTTTAATTTGGTTTTGAGCTTTCGCAGTACAGGTGTTTTTCTTCAAATAAATCCTTGAACTCTTTTTTGTATCGGATTCATTGTTGATGACTTAGATCGTTTTTTGGAATTTTCCCTTGACCAATTCAATATGGCTGACCTTTCACAAGTTCCCAAGTTCAGAAAATGCAATGCTAGGGACTGTCATAGGCGTCTTCCAAAGGCTTCTCTCGACCCTCACACTGTTTGTTCCAATTGTCGGGGTAAAACCTGTCAATTGGAAGATCGGTGTGAGGAATGCGTGGGCCTTTCGGAATTCGATTTTATCGAATTTGAGAAGTATACACGCAGACTAGAGAGAGATAGGGTAAGGAGAAGTTCTTCTAGGTCGGTAGATTTTTCCTCTCCTCATGCCCCTCAACCTAATCCTTCCCCTGTAGTGGTTGTTCCTAACCCCCCCTCCTAGCACTCAGGAACCATCGATGGCAGACATGATGCGTGCTATCCATGCCTTGGGGGAGAGAGTTGAGTCCCTTGCAAGTGACCGCAATCAACTTATGGCAGACGTAAAGGAACTAAAGTGCCGCGGGAAGTGTTAAAGTGCCTAGTGTTTCTCAAAGTGTTGTGAACAGTGTTGCGCTTGAGGGTTCGTCTGTTCGTGCCTGTCGTCCTCCTAGTCCGGGACCTCTTGCAAGCTCCCAAGCCCAGGGGAGAAGCAATGTCGTACGACTCATGGGTTCGAGAGGCCTTGATCAGCGAACAGACGTTCCCTCTATGGTATCAGGCGTATCTCCCCAAGATCGCCCCTACCAACGTAAGACGAGAGAGCCCATTTTTACCTCGTCGTCCGAAGGTGTTTCTCGTAAGAAACTTTGGACCAAGGTCTCACGACCTTTGAAGCGTAAGTCGGTCCCTTCAGGACAAGTCCAACGTCCCGGTTGTAGCCACTGGGTCAGTTCGGACTCGTTGCCGTCATCTGATGACTGCTCGCCGCCTAAGAGAGGCAAAGCGGTACCGCCTCAGTCGCTCACCCCGTCTGTTGCCGCACCTGCTGCCGTAGACCCTAAATGGGTATTGCTGCAGGACATGCAGTCCAAGCCTGCGTCCTTGATGGAGGACTTCAATGCGGAGAAGGTTGCTGCTGAACCTTCTGGCCAACAACCATCCAAGCGGTCTGTTGTGCGTCCTGTTGACGCTGAGGTAACTTTCTCGCGTCTACCAGTTGAGGTTGTACCCCCACCGATGCGACCCAGTGTGGCTTGCCAGCCGCACGTTGACGTTAGGCGACGCACGGAGGTGGTTGTTGACGTTCAGGACGTTCAACAACCATCAGAGGTGACTTGTTTTGACGCGGTGCGTCAACCTCCGCAACCCGGTATGGTGTTGACTGCACAACCCAGACGGTCTACACAGTCTCGGGTGGACGCTGTGCGTCCTCGCGCACCCATGGTTGTTGACAGTTCACAGACTGTGCAGCAGTTCCATGACGTTGCGTCCGGCTCCGTCACGCATGCACCAGTGCGACCGGACTCAGCGAGCCAAACGTTGCCCACTCCTTTGCCGTTTCCTCATCAGTTTTCGGATGAGGAACTTTCAGATGAGGACGTTGCTGAACCACAAGAGGATCAACCTTCAGAACTTGACGAACCTAAGGCAACTCAACCATCCTTGGACTTTAGAAAAGTCATGGCTGTATTTAAGGAGTTGTTCCCTGACCACTTTGTTTCTGTGGCTCCTCGTTCGCCGCCGTCAGAGTTTGTATTAGGCGTGCCTGCTACCGCACCTGCCTTTACTAAACTCGTTCTCTCTCGCTCATCCAAGAGAGCTTTGCGGCTGTTGGGAGATTGGTTAGAGACTAAGAAGAGTTTAGGAAAGACAGCATTTGCCTTTCCCCCATCTAAACTCTCGTCTAGATCGAGCGTCTGGTATGCCACGGGAGAAGTTCTCAGCTTGGGAGTTCCTGCCTCTGCCCAGGGCGACTTCTCAAGTCTTGTAGACTCTCCCCGCCGCCTTGCCATGAGACGCTCGAAGATTTGTTGGTCACCATCGGACCTGGACCACCTTCTTAAAGGTATTTTTAGGGCTTTCGAAGTCTTTAACTTCCTAGACTGGTGCCTAGGAGCCCTGAGCAGGAAAATCTCTTCTGCAGATAAGGATGTTTCCTTGCTCATTATGTCCTGCATGGACAAGGCCGTCCGTGATGGGTCCAACGAGCTAGCCGCCTCATTCACGTCCGGAGTCCTGAAGAAGCAAGAGTCTCTATGTTCTTTCCTGTCTGCTGGAGTGACGCCATGCCAAAGATCTGAGCTACTCTTTGCTCCCCTTTCCAAGTGCCTGTTTCCTGAAGTCTTGGTAAAGGAAATTGCCTTATCTTTAGTTCAGAAGGACACCCACGATCTAGTTGTGTCCTCGGCTCGCAAAGCTCCCCCTTTGCCTACATTGTCTGCTAGACCGAGGTTAGACACTCCAGCGTCTCGCTTTATTCCGCCCTTTCGTGGCAGAGCCTCCAGCAGAGGAGGTGCTCGTGCCGAAGGGAAGCGAGGGAAGAGGAAAGGATCCAAGTCCTCTAAGGGCAGAGTCTGACTGCCCGCAACTTCAGACAGCAGTAGGAGCCAGACTCAAGAACTTCTGGCAAGCCTGGGAGAAGAGAGGCGCAGATCAACAATCTGTGAAGTTACTCAGAGAGGGGTACAAGATCCCTTTTGTACGCAAACCCCCTCTAGCGACGTCCCCCATCGATCTCTCTCCCAGGTACAGAGAGGAAGAAAAGAGACAAGCCCTGAAACTGGAAGTGTCTCTTTTGCTAGAGAAGGGAGCGGTGGTCAAAGTCTCGGACCTTCAATCACCGGGGTTTTACAACCGTCTTTTCCTAGTATCAAAGAAGACAGGAGGGTGGAGACCGGTGCTAGACGTCAGTGCTCTGAATGTCTTTGTCACAAAGACGAAGTTTTCCATGGAGACCACAAAGTCAGTCTTAGCAGCGGTCAGAAAGGAAGACTGGATGGTCTCGCTAGACCTAAGGGACGCCTAGGCTACTTCCACATCCCCATTCACTCAGACTCCCAACCTTTTCTGAGATTCGTCTTCGAAGATGTGGTTTACCAGTTTCGGGCCCTATGCTTTGGCCTAAGCACAGCTCCTCTCGTATTTACGAGGCTGATGAGGAATGTGGCCAAATTCCTCCACTTATCGGACATCCGAGCCTCCCTTTATTTGGACGACTGGCTTCTCAGAGCCTCTTCCAGTCGTCGCTGTCTGAAGGATCTCAAGTGGACTCTAGATCTGACCAAGGAATTGGGACTCCTAGTCAATTTGGAAAAGTCGCAGCTGGTCCCATCCCAAACTATTCTGTATTTAGGGATGGAGATTCACAGTCAAGCTTTTCGGGCTTTTCCGTCGGCCCCCAGAATAGATCAAGCCCTGCTATCCATCCAGAAGATGCTGAAGAAAGAACGCTGCTCAGTCAGGCTGTGGATGAGTCTGGTAGGGACGCTGTCATCCCTGGAGCAATTTGTATCACTAGGAAGACTACACCTCCGTCCTCTTCAATTCCATCTGGCTTTCCACTGGAAAAAGGACAAGACGCTAGAGGCGGTCTCGATCCCGATTTCCGGAAAGATAAAGTCTTGTCTGACTTGGTGGAAGGACAATATCAACCTAAGAGAGGGTCTTCCCCTGGCTGTTCAGATACCCAACCACGTTCTCTTCTCGGACGCATCGGACTTGGGCTGGGGCGCGACGCTGGACGGTCGGGAATGCTCAGGTCTGTGGAACTCGAGTCAGAGGAGCATGCATATCAACTGCAAGGAGCTGTTGGCAGTTCATCTGGCCTTGAAAAGCTTCGAGTATCTCCTTCGAGGCAAAGTGGTGGAAGTAAACTCGGACAACACCACGGCCTTGGCGTACATCTCCAAACAAGGAGGTACCCACTCACTGACGTTGTACGAGATCGCAAGGGACCTGCTCATCTGGTCAAAAGGTCGAGACATCTCCCTAGTAACGAGGTTCATCCAGGGCGACTTGAACGTCATAGCAGATTGTCTCAGTCGGAAAGGGCAAGTAATTCCAACCGAATGGACCCTCCACAAGGATGTGTGCAAGAGACTTGGGGTCAACCAACCATAGATCTCTTTGCAACCTCGCTGACCAAGAGGCTTTCAATCTATTGCTCTCCAGTCCCGGACCCAGCAGCAATACATATAGATGCCTTCCTCCTAGATTGGTCACATCTGGATCTCTACGCATTCCCACCGTTCAAGATTGTCAACAAGGTACTGCAGAAGTTCGCCTCTCACGAAGGGACAAGGTTGACGTTAGTTGCTCCCCTCTGGCCCGCGAGAGAATGGTTCACCGAGGTACTTCGATGGTTAGTAGACGTTCCCAGAAGTCTGCCTCTAAGAGTAGACCTTCTACGTCAGCCACACGTAAAGAAGGTACACCAAAGCCTCCACGCTCTTCGTCTGACTGCCTTCAGACTATCGAAAGACTCTCGAGAGCTAGAGGCTTTTCGAAGGAGGCAGCCAGTGCGATTGCTAGAGCAAGGAGAGCGTCTACCATTAGAGTCTACCAATCGAAGTGGGAAGTCTTCCGAGACTGGTGCAAGTCAGTTTCTGTATCCTCGACCAGTACCTCTGTAGCCCAAATACTGTAGCTGATTTTCTCTTATACCTGAGAAAAGGACGAACCCTTTCAGCTCCCACTATCAAGGGCTACAGAAGCATGTTGGCATCGGTCTTCCGGCATAGAGGCTTAGATCTTTCCAACAATAAAGATCTGCAAGACCTCCTTAAGTCTTTTGAGACCACTAAGGAGCGTCGTTTGGCTACTCCTGGATGGAATTTAGACGTGGTACTAAGATTCCTCATGTCAGACAGGTTTGAGCCTTTACAGTCAGCCTCCCTGAAAGATCTCACTCTTAAGACTTTTCCTGGTATGCTTAGCCTCAGCTAAAAGAGTCAGTGAGATTCATGCCTTCAGCAAGAACATCGGATTTTCGTCGGAAAAAGCTACAGTGAACCCTCGCTACTTCGCGGTTCGACAATCGCGGATTCACCACTTCGCGGGGTTTTGCCATAACCCATATATATATACATATCGCGGATTTTCCGGAAAATTCGAAAATACCGCGAAATCTGAAGACAACCAAATACGATATTTTGTTACCTGTAATTCCATTAATACTGTAATTAGTAATATCTGCTCTTACTGATTGTTCATTGCATTACATATGATATATAATTCAGCACAGAAAGAAATAAAACACGAAAAGAGAATGTGATCATACGATAATTCAGTACGTAGGAAATTTAAATCGAACATGAAACGCAAATCAGATGCAGTCATACCATATTAGAATGGTGTGTACTGTAATGGATGTGCTTCTTTTCCATGAATCTTTTGTATGTATACGTACGTAGTACAGTACTGCATCCAATAATATTCTTTGTTGCAAAAATCACATTTCGAATACTGTAAGCGTACGAGAGAGAGAGAGAGAGAGAGAGAGAGAGAGGCGTAAAATAGCGTACGTAAATTTTTATTATTATTGTTATTATTATTATTATTGTTGTTGTTGTTAATAAAATTATTATTATTATTATTATCATTATTATCATTATTATTATTATTATTACTGTACAGTATTATTATCATTATTTATTATTATTACGGTATTGTACTTAATCTACGTACGTTCATTATGCGCGGGGCATCTTCTATGAGTAACCAACGCATCATAGTACTGTAAGACGGGTTGTGATTGGTTCAAGCGCTGATAGATGACGAATCAAAACTCAAGTTTTGTTATCTAGCCTGTGATTGGTGTTTTGCCCGCATCTTCTACCCGCAGCATCAAAGTTCTCGCGGGGCTGGATCGTTCACTTTCTCTTTCCGCGTATTGCTGAGTAGACGTTCTTAAGTTTGTGAAGTTTAATCTGTGCTGTGTGCGACTGTTTTAAGTTGAACTTTTTGTTGAACTTTCTGTTAAATCCTACTGTACAATGCCTCCCAAGCGTTCTGCTTCTAGTAAGGCTGGTAGTGAGCCTAAACGCCACCGAAGGATGATGACGATAGCTGAGAAGGTTACGCTTCTCGACATGTTAAAAGATGGTAGAAGTTACGCGGCCGCCGGCCGCCATTTTGGCATCAACGAATCCACCGTTCGCTATATCAAAAAGGACGAGGCGAACATTAGAAAGACTGCTGCAATCACCTTTAGCAGATCAGCGAAGCGAGTCGTTACAACGCGTAATAAAACGATCGTACGCATGGAAGGTGCTTTAGCTGTGTGGATTGCCGACTGCCGGAAGAAGAACATAGCGTTGGATACGAACACCATCCAAACAAAGGCTTTGAGCTTATATGAGAATTTTGCTGCAAAGGAACCTAAAGACGTCAACGGCAACCATGCTGAAGATGATGATGATGCAGATGATCCTCAACCAGGGACATCCACTGATTCCCAGCCTCAGAAACGTTTTTCCGCAAGCAAAGGATGGTTCGCGAAGTTTCAGAAACGCTTCGCCCTGAAAAGCGTTTCCCTGCATGGGGAGTCTGCTTCCGCTGACACTGCCGCTGCTGAAACTTACGTGAACCAGACTTTCAAGAACATTATCGCTGAAGGTGGATACAAGCCGGAACAAGTGTTTAATATGGATGAAACCGGCTTGTTTTGGAAGAGAATGCCGTCGCGAACTTTCCTGTTCAAAGAGGAAGCCAAAGCCTCTGGCTTTAAGGCATTCAAGGATCGCGTTACCCTCGTGATGTGTGGCAATGCTGCTGGATTTTTGTTAAAGCCGGGGCTTATTTATAAGTCGAAAAATCCTCGCGCTTTGAAAAATAAAAATAAGAATCTCCTTCCCGTGTACTGGATGCATAATCAAAAAGCATGGATTACGAAGATGCTGACCTCCAACTGGTTCCACCAGTGTTTCATCCCGCAAGTCCATGAATATCTCTTAGAGAAGGGCTTGCCATTCAAGATCCTTCTCCTTATGGATAACGCTGGTGGACACGCAACTGACCTGTCGCGTGAGGGCGTTCAGGTTGAGTTCCTGCCACCCAACACCACGTCATTAATTCAACCGATGGACCAGGGGGTTATCAGGGCGTTCAAGGCCCTCTACACGAAGAATTCCTTGGCGGACCTCGTTGCGTGTGTGGAAGCTGCCCAAGATGACGAGGATGAAGATTTCAACTTGAAGGCGTACTGGCGGCAGTACACCATAGCCACGTGCCTGCAGAATATTCAAAAGGCACTTCAAGAGATGAAACCTGCAACCGTGAATGCGAGCTGGAAGAAGCTGTGGCCCGATATTGTTTACGACGACAAGGGATTTACTCCGTCGGAAATCCAACACTCTGCAATACGGAAATCTGTGCAGTTGGCTGCCATAATTGGAGGTGACGGGTTTGGCGACATGACGACTGAAGACGTCGACGAGTTGTTGGACTGCCATTCCCAGCCCCTAACTGACGCAGACCTCGAAGACCTGACGAAATCGGCAAGTGAGGAAGAGAGTGAGGGTACCCAGGAAGAGACCCAAGAAAATGTCGAAGAAACGGGCTTAACATTAGAACGGCTTGCCAAGTTCTGCAACCATATGAAGGAGGCGAAAGAAATGTTACAAGAGTGGGACGAGGATATGGTTCGCTCGATGCAATTCTCAAATAAGGTCGATGACATCATGACTCCCTACAGGATGCTCTTGGATCGAAAAAAGAAGCAGCGGCAACAACTTCCGATCACAATGTTCTTCCAGCCTCGCAAAAAAGAGCCAGTTCCTCCTGCTAGTACGCCTTCGGAAGAAATTGAAGAAGTTTCCCAGGAAGAAGTTGAAGAGGTGTCCCAGGAAAAGACACCTCCGTCTGAAGAGACGTAAAATACTATCATTGACTGCACAGTAGAACACATTATCAGCTTCATCATCATCATTTCTACTGTGCAGCAAATTCATCGCCATCACCATTCAAGTTTTTCTTCAACTTCTTTCGTGGTGAGTACAGTAACAATCTTTATTTTTTACTTTAACCTGTTTTATAGTTTAGTAATGTACGTACTGTATGCATTAAGTTAAAGGGAAGGTTTTAAAAGTCTACATGTTGTAACCTATCATATTTTTTTTGTTTAAAATTTACATTTACGTACGTAAAACAATCTCTCTCTCTCTCTCTCTCTCTCTCTCTCTCTCTCTCTCTCTCTCTCTCTCTCTCTCTCTCTCTCTCTCTCTCTCTCTCTCTCTCTCAAATTGTTTTCCTGCTTTGCTACGTACAAGTACTGTATAATTTATATTTGTAAGGT
>NC_090730.1:91052938-91087938 GCF_036898095.1 Palaemon carinicauda | reverse complement strand
CCGTCTCTCTGGGCTTCCACGAGATCGGCAAAGATGGCGCTCGCCTTATGCGAAATTACCGATTGCGTGAGTGTATCACCAGCGATTTCCTTCTCTTTAATCCATAGAAGAAGGAGTCTCTCCATCTCGTCGTTGATTGAGGTCCTTCCACTGGCAAGGACAGTCATGCCTTTAGAAGACTTACTTGCTTTAATGGCTTCCTTATTCTTGATAATTGTACCAATCGTAGACTGGTAACGGCCATACATACTAGCGAGGGTAACGATGCGCATGCCTTCTTCATATTTCTTTATGATCTCCAGCTTAGTATCCATAGTAATCATCTTCTTACTTCTCCCTTTAACATCATTAGCAATCTTGGGACCCATGGCTAACGAATTAAAGTTATAATTAAGCACTAAAATGCACAAAAAATACGATATCGCAAGCACTCACACGAGATCAAGTCTTTACGAAACGCACACAAGATTCTGAACTGAGCGCGTGTAAAAAAAGGCTTCTGTCAAGTTCCTCTATTTTTACGGCAGAACTGTTAGCAGGTTTGACTGCTTTGAAATTAACTTTTTATAATAATTTTTCTAATACAATTTTTACCATTTTTACCGACTCATTGAGTGTTTTATTAGCATTAAGAAGTTTAGTCTCTTGCCATCATTTGGTGCAAGAGATACAAGATTGGTTTTATATTTTAGTGAATAGAAAGCATTTTACGATTAAGTTTTGCTGGGTTCCATCCCATGTTGGAATTATAGGAAATGAGCGAGCCGACTTTATAGACTTAATCACTTTTCCAGCATGGGTGTCCCAATATCAAGTTTTAAAAGTAGTATTAGGTTTTATTGTAGAGACAAGTGGCAGGCTCACTGGTCTAATTTAAATGATAATTTTAAATTAAAGTCAATTAGGCCTTCTGTCCAACCATGGTCGCATTTACAGGTGGACAGAAGATCTAGCATTGTTTTAACATGTTTGCGTATAGGGCACACACATTATACTCATAGGTATCTGATGGCAAGTGGGGTGGATAGGCTGGCTCCTCGCTGCCCTGCTTGCCAAGTAGATATAACCGTTGAACATATTTTAGTGTCCTGTACTGTTTTTAGATGTCAACGTAGGAAAAATCATTTAATCAATATGTCCCTTGAGGAAATTTTAGGTGAGACTGCTCCAGTGGAGCAGGTTGTAGATTTTTTAAAGGAAATTGGTATTTTTTATGAGTTATAGATCTATGGTTATATTGTGATTTTAAATTTTTAATCTGTTGGTTTTATTGTGATTTTGAATTTTAATCTTGGTTTTATTGTGATTTTAAATTTTAACCTGTTGTATAGATTTATTTTAATTGTTTTACTTTTATTTATATACTTATAATCCATTCTAAAAGATATATATGCGCTGAATGGCCTTGCGGCTCCGGCATTTGGCTTCGGGCCATAAATTTCATAAATCAATCAATTAAACCTAACCAGTGGGAGACCAAGGCATTATTAAGAGAACCTCTAGAGACGCCCATCTGATGCTGTTTTAATCTGACTGAGTTACCTTTGGATGTTTGGCCAGCATAGAATAAGTTACACTCTGAACAAGGAATGCTATATATTACATTCTTACCATTTCCAGAACTATTCCTAATCAACACTTTTTTTAACGTACAATTATATTTAAACACTACGCCAATGTCTAGTTTTTTCAAAAGGGGTATAACATCTAAAAAACAAACATGAAATGGCAAACAAAGCATATTATTAATTGTTTTCTTCCTCTATAACTGGACACTATAAAATGTTTTCTTAGCCTTATTCATAAATTTTTCTAAGAATTATTTGGGATAGCAAAGATTTTTTGCAATTTTTTGCAATTTTAGTGAACTCGTCCTCAATGTACTCTGGGCTACAAATTCAAAATGCCCTAAGATACATGGAGGAAAAAACTGAATGCTTTATATTTTTAGAGTGACCGGAGTAGAAATGTACATATGAAAAATTATTGGTAGGCTTTCTATAAATGGAAAACTTAAATTTATGTTTCTCTATAGTCCAACCAAACGAAAGTGGCGGGTGAGGGAAGCTCTTTGTGTATTAACTGATTTATCGTACCCGAGTAATCCTCTCTTTCTCCAATTGTAGTTTGACATTTAGCTTTTCAACTTCTAGTTATTTCCATTTCTTTTAGTTTTAGTTCTCATTTTAAGGGGAAAATTTGCAATCACATCAGTTTTATGTACATTTTGTTAATTTCAAGACAACCTAGTTCTCTCTCTCTCTCTCTCTCTCTCTCTCTCTCTCTCTCTCTCTCTCTCTCTAAGTGTTGCTGTATGCCGGTGAGTGAGTACACTTGTGTTACCCGATAAATATCCTGATTTAACGCGGATAACAAAAGGCTATCAAGTGCAATATAGCTACCAGTTTTCGTGAATAGTCGGTAATTAGTTTGAGGTCAGAAAAGTGGGATAAAACGTCGGCATAGGATAGTTATCTTGTGAATTACTAAAAATCTGATCAAGATGGCGCTCTATAATACTGTACAGGCAAAGCTTGGAGGGACATTGCTGCAATCAGCAAAAGTAAATTCCATGAGTTAGCGAAACAAGAACTCAACCGTCTGATAACAGAGGTCGCTAGTAACTCCAACCAGTGTGACAGAAAAATATTCGCAGACATATTGAAACAATATGATCCAACAAACTGAAGCAAACTGCGGAAAACATCAGCAAAACAATAGAAAAAATTCCAAAGAAGATCCAAGTGATAAAGAGACTTATAAAGAAAGTTTACATCAATCAACACATTCCATCAAAGAACAATAAGAAGTCCAATATGGTGAATATGCTGATGGATGCATTTGGAAAAAGAATGGCAAAATGGTGCAATACATGTAAGATATGGTATTCCATTATTAATCTTCAACAACTGATCAGAAAATGCGATGCCTGTCATGTTCCAACACACCCTACATGTGCTGAAATACAGCAAAAAATAAAAGCTAGAGAGACAAAGGTATTCTGCTCAACATGCTTAGTATGGATAGAAAATATAGTTAAGTCGAGACTAAATCTGCAAATAGTTGAAGAAGAAAAAGAGAAAAATAAACAGGATATGTGTAAGGATGCAGAGGAAATCATAGATATAACATGATGCCATCCAACAACATACGAAAAAATAAATTATCAGATGGAAACAAATAATAGATCCAAGAGACTCTACCCGGACCTACATACTTTTAGGAAAGAGCAAGAATAAGGAAAAAAAAATTATATAGTCTACAATTTGCAGAGGGAATTGCAGATTTGCCGAAAGATGCTACTACAAGCATCCAAAGATATACCATAATTATGAAATATATGGTAAATGTGCGTATTTAGACGGATATGGAGACGAATGCAGAGATCTCCATCCAAAAATATGCAAAAACCTAAAAGAAGGAAAAGGATGTAAATTCAACAAAAAATGTCAATATATGCATCCTGCAACCATGAATGAAAGTAAAACTCAGAAAACTTAAAAGAAAAATGAAAGCAAAAAAGAAACAAAAAAAGAAACAAAAGCAGGCCGTGTATATACCGCGCTATGAACCAAGAGCCCCAAGATATGAGGCCTTTCAACCCAAATATGCACATTCAGAGCCCAACTACAAAGAATGCATCTATAATGCCAGGGGTTGGTGCAGATATGGGGATAATTGCAAGTATACACACAAAAATAAATATGAAGGTGAAAGAGCAAATATAATAGAAAAGTTGGATTTTTTAATGGCAGAATTCCTGGAAATGAAGAAGAGAACATCATATCAGAACAGGAAGGAAGCATTGGAAAATCCATATTACCCATATTAAATAATGGGGATGAAACACAAACCATAATAGTGATGAATGCACAGTGTTTAGTCATGAGTAACTCTAAGGAAAATAGAGTTCTTAGAAGAACTAACCCAAATTGGAAAAATAGATATATTAAATATAAGTGAAACATGGTATTCCCAAGAGACTGGCAGTGATGACCAGATAAAGGGTTTCCAAACATATACAGTAGATCAGACAGAACAAATAGGAATCAAGGGGGAACCGCAATATATGGAAGAGACATAAATCAAGGAAAAGGCTGTGAAAAATACAGCAACACAGAATGTGAATTGGTTGTGGTAGAATTTGAATTTGAAAAACTAGTGAATATTGTAGTTTACAGACCCCCAAATACTAAGGAGTTTGACATAATAATAGAAAAAAATAGATGATATATGTAGAAACCATAAAGACTGGAATATACTGCTATCCGGAGATTTTAACTTTCCTTTCGTGGATTGGAAAGAACGGATAGAAGAAAGTGGTTGTATATATACATATAAAAAAGAGAGTAATAGTAGCGCAGAAGATAAGAGGCAATTTGAAAAGCTTCAAGATATGCTATTAGAACAATATGCAACAAATAAACCCCATTCCAACAAGAAAGGAAAATTTCCTAGATCTAGTATTTGTGAATGAGGTGAATTATGTTAAAGAAATAATTGCGTATAACACGGGAATTTCAGACCACAATGTCATAGAATTAATAGTTCATTCCAAAACAAGTGATCGTAGAGATAATCAAAGCACAAAACGTTGGGAGGGATATGGAAAATATAATTTTTATAGTAAGAATATAAAATGGTTAGAAATAAATGAAGAACAGAACAAAGAATGGAAAAATGTATTCGTGAGTGATAATATACAGGTAAATACGGACATACTGTACAAAATACTGGAGAAAATTGTTGAAACATATGTACCGAAAAAAAAAAACAATAAACAGCAGACATACATACCATAAGACAGAAGTATCTTATTTTAGAAAATTAGAAAGTGGAAGAAAAATTTTGCAAAAGAATAAAATGTGTGGAAAATGATGGAAATAAAAAGTAAGATAGAAAATGAAGAAAAGATTAAACAATCGAAAGAAAATGAAAAAAAGGACTTAGAGGAAAGGACACTTCAAAATATAAAAAAAAAAACAACCCAAAGTACTTACTCCTATGCAAAAAAAGATGAATAAAGGGAGATTAGAAATAGGCCCTCTAAGAATTGAAGGACGGTTAACGAATAAAAAAAAGAAAATATGCAACATATTAGCAGAAAAATATAAGAGTGAGTTCACGCCAAGAATTGCGAATGAGAATGATGAAACAGAAATAAGAGAAGAAAATGTTTAATATCTAACGGATATAGATATTAATGAAGCAGATATTATCAAGGCTATAAGCGAAATTAAAAATGGATCGGCAGCCGGACCAGATGGAGTTCCAGCGATTTTGTTAAAAAAAACTGCAAACACTATCGCGAAGCCGCTTTGCAATACTTCTAAGACAAAGTGTAGATATGAGCGAGATATATGTTAAACATAAATTAGCTCATATAACCCCTATTTTCAAAAGTGGATCAAGACGAGAGGCAAGCAATTATAGGCCAGTTAGTCTAACATCACATATTATGAAAGTGTATGAGAGGGTAATAAAAAGAAAATAATGAATCATTTGGTTAAAAATAATTTGTTTGATTTAGGTCAACACGGTTTTGTGGCCGGAAAAAGTACACAAAGCCAACTGATAGCACACTATGAAAACATACAAAAATATGATAAATGAAAAAGACACACAGATGTGATCTATCTAGATTTTGCAAAAGCCTTTGACAAGGTAGGCCATAATATATTAGAGAAAAAAATGAGAAAGCGTAATATTGCGGGAAAGATAGGAAAATGGGTAAAAGAATTCCTGCAAAATCGAAAACAGATAGTGGTTGCAAATGACGAGAAATCAGATGAAGATCAGGTAATATCTGACGTGCCCCAAGGTACGGTATTAGCTGCACTGCTGTTTGTTATTATAATCTCAGACATAGACTGTGATGTTAAAAACTCTGTAGTGAGAAGTTTCTCCGATTACACAAGAATAAGTAGAGAAATTACTTGTGATGAAGATAGGAACTCACTACAAAGAGATCTAAACAAAATATATGAATGGGCGGAGATAAATAGGATAGCATTTAACTCCGATAAATTCGAATCAATAAATTATGGAAACAGAGAAGGAATGGTATATGCATACAAGGGACCTAATAATGAGACAATCACAAACAATGAAGCAATTAAAGACCGGTGTAATGTTAAATAGGAATATGTTATGCAACGATCAATTAGCAACACTGTTGGCTAAATGTAAAGCAAAAATGGGAATGTTATTCAGACACTTTAAAACAAGAAAAGCTGAACACATGATTATTCTTTACAAAACTTATGTACGTAGTACTCTCGAGTACTGCTATATGATATGGTACCCACACTACCAAAAGGATATTGCACAATAGCGAGTGTACAAAGATCCTATACTGCTAGAATAGAAGAAGTTAAGGACCTTGACTACAGGGAAAGACTGCAATTTTCAAAACTATACAGTCTAGAAAGGAGAAGAGAACGCTAAATGGTAATACAAGCTTGGAAGCAAATCGAAGGAATTACTGAAAACATCATGGAGCTATAAATATCAGAAAGAGCAAGCCGAGGTAGATTAATAGTGACCAAAACTATACCAGGAAAACTAAGGAAGGCACACAGGACATTAATCCACTACTCACCAGCATCGATAATGCAGCGACTATTTAATGTGCTGCCAGCTCATCTAAGAAACATATCAGGAGTGAGCGTAGATGTGTTTAAGAATAAGCTCGATAAATACCTAAGATGCATCCCAGACCATCCAAGACTGGAAGATGCAAAATACACCGGAAGATGCATTAGCAACTCTCTGGTGGATATACGAGGTGCCTCACACTGATAGACCAGGGGGAACCCAAACATAGAATAAGGCAATAAGGCGCTATATATAGACATATATATTATATATATATATATATATATATATATATATATATATATATATATATATATATATACACACACACATATATACATTATATATATATGTATATATATATATATATATATATATATTTATATATATATAGACATAGATATATGTATATATATATATGTATATATATATATATATATATATATATATATATATATATATATATATATATATATATATATATATTATATTGTGTATGCATGTATCATATATACAATAGTTATATATAATTAAAGCTAGAGGAACAATCCTGTGAATAAGAAACGTGGGTTTTAAGGAAAAGTGTTTTTGAATGACTTGCAATCTACCAATGTCCTCCCTGTGTATCTCAGGTTGTCCTATAGTCAAACCATTCTGTGGTGCCCGCTGAAAAGAGCTCTTTGCCAGAACTTATCGTGTCCGAGCGTAAACACTTAGTTCATTTGTCCTTGAAGGAAGCTCTCGTTAGAGACAAGTCGAAAACCTTTAACAACAACAATAAAGGCAGATTAAGAGATTAGCAGTAATACAGGTATAAGTATTTTATTTTCCTTCACCCTTTCTTTACAACTCTACTTGCTGGGATAAGATCACCTTAAATAAATATATATATATATATATATATATATATATATATATATATATATATATATATATATATATATATATATATATATATATATATATATGTATATATATATATATATATATATATATATATATATATATATATATATATATATACATATATCTCTAAAATATGTAGACTTTCCCTAAGAGATTCTTTTCATCCATTGCATGCATTGTTTTCTCCACCTTCCACCAGTATTTTTTTCAAAGGTTGAGATTTCCTTTCGTGCATAAAAGTTTAACAATGTTCTTTTTAAACATATTTGTTGAAGTCGTAGAGAGCAGGATGATACTTTGTTTTTTCTTGAAATTTAGGTTTTTTATATTCATCTTGTGTGATCATTCGACGAATTATTATTTCAGTAACATTAGTGGCTTCAAACGTGTGGATACATGCGTTAGCTACTTCAGTAAAAGGGCCGCTGTTCATCTTCATTGTGAAATACTTGTACACACTATACTGTTCCCACGAGTTGGTTGGTTAAGTTTTCAATCGTTCAAATTTGATAGCTTATGCAGTCTTAAGCACTCCACTTTATACCATTCTGGAGATTAAACATGGCTCACTGATCTTTAACCTTCAAGATTTCAAACTCACCATCTGTCAGAGTCGTATTACGACAATAGGATATAACTGGCAAATAACCTGGGACTATGATTTCGAAAAAAAAAATGTTGTTGGTTCCAATTATCACTACTGGAATGGAAACCTCACCTTATGAAATATATAAGTTCGACAAGAATAGAGAGAGAGAGAGAGAGAGAGGGAGAGAGAGAGAGAGAGAGAGAGAGAGAGAGAGAGAGAGAGAGAGAGAGAGAGAGAGAGAGAGAGAGAGAGAGAGTCAAATCAAATCAAGTCAAGTCCAAAACCTTTATTCCATTATAAAATGGTTATTTTGCTACATAACAATATAAATTATTTACATAAAATTCACAATAATTGGATTGTAAAAATCTAGGATATATATACATTCAAGTAAAATTTAAGAAATATTGCTTAAGTTTCCTTTTGAATAAATCAGAACTAACATTTATACATTTTCTTATTTCCAGAGGTAGTTTATTCCAGCAAGCTGGGCCCCTTATTGCCATTGAGCGTGAACCCAAATCCGTTCGATAGCTGTCTACATATAGATTTTCATTCTGTCTTGTTAATGCATTCCTACAATTACCAACTGTAGGAAATGTGTATAGCCAGTTGGGATATTCTTTTCTCAAACTTTTAAAAACAAAAACGCAAACATCGTACATACACTTTTCTTTTAATTTTATCCACTTTAATTGCTGGAGGGTTGGGGTGATGTGATCGTGTTTTTCACCCCAATAACGGCTACTCTACCTGCAAAGTTTTGGATTTGTTTAGCTTTTTCCATGTGCATATCATTAGTTACCCCCCATATCTTGATACGGTAGTTTATTACCCTCAAGACCAGACTTTCCACAATCAAAGCTCGAGTAGTATCATCAAAGTAATCTTTTACTCTACTTAGATACATTAGAACGCCACTAACTTTTCTACTCAGCTCGTCAATGTGAGTACTGAATGTCATAGACCTGTCCATGTGTAAACCTAGATTTTTCACATGTTGACTTATCTTTACTTCATCACCATCGCATTATATTACAAAGTCATCTGGAATTTTGCTAATATACTGTGAGATACCCACAAACATGCACTGTTTTTTGGTGGCATTCAATAATAGCCCTTTTCTTGGAAAATATTTCTTAATTTTCTGCAATATTAGTTCAGCCCTTTTAGTCAAGGCATCTAGATTTTCTATTTGATCAGCCAAAAGAACCTGGGTGTCATCAGCATATTGAATTAGCAGGCAGTTTTCTATGTATTTAATCATATCATTAACGTAGACTAAAAACAGAATTGGGCCTCGGACAGATCCCTGTGGGACCCCAAATTCAACCTTTTCAATACAAGAATTTACGTCTCCTAATCTAACTACCTGACTTCTATCCTTCAAGTAATCCTGAAACCAGAAAGTATCAATGTAATGTTCCTTAAGAGATTTATACAATTCATCATGGTTGACACTATCAAATGCCTTTGATAGGTCTCATAAAATTAATATAGAAACTTTTTTCCATCAATACTTTGATAAATTTCATCTGTAAAATTTCATCAAAGCTGTTTCTCTTGATAAACCTTTACGGAATCCATGCTGAGTGTTAGAAATCAAGTTATTTTTTTCTAGATGTTCCATTAACTGATTACATACAATCTTCTCTGTTACTTTCGATATTAGAAACAGGATAAAAACAGGTCTATAATTACCTGGGTCGTCCTTGTCCCCTTTCGTGTGAAGAGGGTCTACGAGGGGTTGTTTCCAAATAGAAGGATATTTCCCAGTTACAATTGATGTATTTATGATAACCGTGATATAATATGCAATAACTGTAAGGGAATCTTTTAGAAAACTAGTAGGAATACCATCCGTCTCGTAAGCATTACTATTATTCAAACTCTTAACTGTTAATATTAATGTTTATACTGTAACTGGCTGAGGTCTAAACAATCTTATATTATTACCAAAATTATTTTGAGTGGTTCTAATATCTTCATTTTCGTACTTTTGTAGAATTTCCTGCTTTTTACCATAAGTTATTTTTCCTACATTAGCAAAGTATTGGTTAAATTGATCTGCCCTAGCTTTTGGGTTGTCGTATTCAATCTTTTTATTTGTTTTAGTAGATACAATATTATTCACAATTTTCCATGTTTCTTTACGATATTTATTTTTCTTGATCTTGTCTTTGTTATAATAAGCTTTGGCAGTACGCATCTTAGAATTGATGAGTTTTTTCATTTCCTTATACGCATTGTTCAGATTTTCATCATGTCTATTTTGTTTAATTAAGCCTTTCTTGCATTTTGTCCCTTTCAATCATACTATTTTTGAGATCATCGTCAATCCAAGGCGCACTGGGTCTCCTATTTCCCTCGTGGTTATTGGGGCACATTTATCTAAGGCACTATTATATACTTCATTGAAAATTCCTGTTTGAATATATGTGTCATCAGTGTGCGTGATTGTATCTAAAATTAGTTTTTGGTCTAGCAATGTATTGCACAACAAATCTGCAGAATATAGGTTACCGTGACTGGTTTACGCTTTGGCTTCTTAATATCTATGGTAAATGAAATATGTTCATGGTCAGCTACAATACTTGGATTTACCTCGATGTTAATAACACTTTCCTGCTTGTTATAGTCGGTCTAGAATGTCATGAAACATCGAGTAGGTTTGCGGCGATGCCAAACTTCCTCAAGACTTTTAATCTGACTCAAGCTAATCCCAGCATCTTTCCATTCCGGGTCCTTTAATGCGGTCGTAAAATTTCCTTTTTAATTCCATAATCTGAATCTTTCCAGTCACACAAAAGCTGAATGGTTGTTGTGGATTAAGTTGACCTTGTGTCTCGAAAACAGCTCATAAAGTTCATTGCTTTGTTTATTTTGAAAACATTCATGGAAATTATTTTAAAGGGAGAGTTCGAGCACCATATAAATTACGGGAGACAAGTAAATGTCCTTTAATACATATAGTATTTCTACAACTTTGAAGAGATCCATCTCAGATGAAAATAAAAATTTAACGTTCTGTACCCTACGATCAATCTAGTTCAGTACAATACTGGAATCTTAATGTACTAAATGTTTTCAAGCTTATTACTCATAAAGCTTTAAATTTTATTCTTTATATAATTTAAATTCTGATTGAATCAGTTTATATTTGAACAATATCAAATGTGTAGTCAGGTTCTTGAAGATATCTGTAGCCTGGCATCGTCATTCTCTCTCTCTCTCTCTCTCTCTCTCTCTCTCTCTCTCTCTCTCTCTCTCTCTCTCTCTCTCTCTCTCTCTCTCTCTCTCACCATATTTGTTGTAGAATTAATGAATGTGCCAAACAACAAATATTTCATAAAATAATACTTTTCTCCATTAAAACAATTTCTTGGATTTTAGGGTAATGAAACGATAAAATTAATAGACATTTTCTTTAAAATAAGGCACTGTTTTAGTATAAAAATAAAATTGTTTTGGTTAACAAGAAGTAAATTCTCATATAAGGATGAAACCTCTAACATAGAAACAAGGAGTAAAACAAATGTATGCAGTGAAATCAATAAAGATTTTTCCCATAAAATAAATTGTTTAGAAAAATGTGTTGTTTACCGTCTCAGAAGTTTTCATTAAATCTGTGTTTTTCAGCATTAATGTGTTCTGTACTATTCTTCATTAGATGAAGTTACTTCTATAACAAATGAATCAACAAACTGATTCACAGCAACTTCATTCTCTGTGTCTTTTATAATGATGTTTTCGACATGATTAATTGCTGTCGTGGGGAGCCTTCCATCTTAAACCGTCACGCTTGGGTATCAGAACCAAAGTGATAAGCTACTTAACCTTCCTGACCTGAGACAGAGAGAGATGTGGCAAAGTGTATGCCAAGTCTACACTCTTTTTCGCCTTAAGTGAGATTTAATGAATGAAATTGACGCAAAGCGGCAACGTCGGAAACCTACTTATGTTTCATGACATTCTGGACAGACTATAGTTATTAAAACGTCCATAGTAAAATCAATCTGTCGTGGCCGCTGAGACGATCTCTGACCCACTGTAAAGCGTACTCGTGTCAAAACGTTTCAACCACTTAAGGGAAAATAAACACAGTGCTTGGACACTAGCCATCCAAACCGAGTGAAATTGATAAAGCGTAGCCGCTTCATGACAGATGTCCTTCCTTTTTGACTAATCTCACAAGATTAACCAGAGGCTCTCTCTCTCTCTCTCTCTCTCTCTCTCTCTCTCTCTCTCTCTCTCTCTCTCTCTCTCTCTCTCTCTCTCTCTCTCTCTCTCGTTATTCTTGCCGAGCATATTTGTTTCATAAGGTAAGGTTTTCACTTTTATAATGAAAATTAGAACCAACTATATTTTTTCGAAATTGTAATCACAGGTTATAAGCCAGGTTTATCCTATCGTCCTAATAAGACTGGCAGAAGGAAGTTTGAAATCTGATTAACCAGTACATCTTGGAGGTCACAAAGGTAAATTTATCACAAATTTATCAGGGGCCATATTTAATCCCCTGAATGGTAAACTTTGCAGTCAATGGATGCAAAGAGTCTCTTGGGAAATTGCTACATGATATAGAATAGAGAGAACGAATATTAAATCGACTTTTCCTTTAAGAAATCGTAATGTTATAAGCTGAAAAACCATTGATTGACGGATATAACCCGAACACCACATGCACGGAAATATCGGCAGTGAAAGATAAGTATCTAACAAGGGCAGAACAATTAAAAAAATGTAATAGGTTTTGTCTTTAAAGGAACCCCTTTCAAGTTCATTATAAATATTGTTTAAGCTTGGTTATCCGTGTTCAGTATAGGCGTTGGAGATTATATATATATATATATATATATATATATATATATATATATATATATATATATATATATATATATATATATATATATATATATATATATATATATACACATGTAGAGATGATGTTATTTAGCCGATCTTATGCCAGCAAGTACAGTTGTAAGGAAAGGGTAAAGGAAAGTTAGATACTCGCCCCTGTATAAGTGTTAATCTCTTAATCTGCCTTTATTGTTGTTTTCAAAGGTTTTCGACTTGTCTCTAAAGAGTAATTCCTTCAAGGAAAAATGAACTAAATGTTTGGCTCGAACACGATACCTTCTCAGCGGCCACCACCGAATGGGGCTAACTCTAGTAGGTTTATTAATCATTTGATTTAATTTGGTGACTCTTATAATATTATGCATCTTTACTGAACCTTACATCAAATCATCATTTAGATCACCTATTACATAAATTGATTTATTCTTTAAAGAAACCATTCTCAGACATTCCAAAATGTAGTTAAAAGTATCATTTGAAGCATGCGGATGTCTATACAAGCAACCAATGATAACAGAAGGTAGCTTACGAGATTATACAGAGAGCCAAACCTCTTTTACCCCCTCTACTCTTTGAACATTAAGATTACAAATGTTAACAAAGATTATTTTTCACATAAATACAACCACCTCCACTTCTTCCTTTTTCACATCTATATATTGTATAATTAGGAAATTCAACAAGTGATTCGACAGCATTCGGGGTTAACCAAGCATTAATTCAATTTCACATATCTTACTAAGGAGAGACTGTACATTCATATATTCTACACACATAAGATCGTTTTTTGGAGTCACATGATTAGCTATCCCAGTACCAATGTCCGGGACGAGCTTTTCTTGTAGGAAGTCATATTCCCACGTAGACGCTCGTGACCAGTAGTTGTCATGGGAGAGGTCATGGTAGTCATAAGGTTGAGCTGAGTGACCTCTATTTGCCGACTGCCTATGGGGTAGTCTCCAATGGGCAATGGTATTCCTCAGTTTGGTATTGCGTGGGTGATCCTTGGGGTTTGGGGTATAGCCTATTATCATGGGAGTGGTAGGAGTGGGTATTCCTTCTAATCCCCGTCCGAAATGGCCGACGGCTTCTTGGTTGTTGACCGGTGGTATGACACTGCGTTGGTCCGTAGGGTCTGCTTCCTCCTCCTCCCTTTCTTCCTCATGGCCTTCGCTCTCATCCTCACTTTCTTCCTGGTGTAAATAAGTGTTGTGGATAGGGGGACGTGTGGGGGGGGGGGGGACGGCAGAGAGAGAGAGAGAGAGAGAGATTTAACTTCTGGTTAATCCTTTGAGATTAGTCAAAAAGGAACGACAGCTGTCATTAGGCGGCTACGATTTATCAGTTTCACTCAGTTTGGATGGATCGTGTCTAAGTACTGTGTTAATTTTTCCTTAAAGTGGCTGAATCATTTTGACACGAGTACGCTATACAGTGGGTCAGAAATCGTCTCAGCGGCCAGGACAGATTAGTTTTACTATAGGATCAAAATCCTTCCAAGGTTTTTAATTGCTTTCCACTGAGCACCTGGAAAAAAAAAGTGCTTAAAAGGACAATATATCCGGGATTATGACTGACGGACCCCACCCACCCTTAAGACCTTAATCCATCTTCTGTTATTGGACTTTTCTAAACTAAAATCTGCAGGTAAAATGACCGAAATCGTCAGAGTTCGACACGATATATTCTGTGTCTCACCCGCCACTTTCGTTTGATTTGACTATAACTATTAAAACGTCTAAAAATGGGATACGGTTATTTTTTTCACTTTCTATAGTAAATTTTATAGATGGTACTAATGAATTAATGATTGAATCAAAACCCTCAAGATTAAAATTTTCCTCCAAAACTCTAAAATACCTAGAACATCATCAACATATCGATACCAAACAATTTGGGAGGACCACACTGAAGGAATTAATCTAGATTCAAAAAATTCCATATATATATATATATATATATATATATATATATATATATATATATATGTGTGTGTGTGTGTGTGTGTGTGTGTGTGTGTGTTGAATAAAAGTGGGGACAAAGGATTACCCATAGCCATACCAAAAACTTGTTCATAGTAATCTCCATTAAAACTAAATGTACACTTTTTAATGCACAGACAAATGAGTTCAATAATAATATGGGTTGATAAAGGTAAATCATAAGCATCTAAAATACTCAACAGGAAATACAATAAGTCATCAACAGGCACCTTGGTAAACAACGGTCACATCAAAACTTACTAATCTATGTCTGGACGTAAGGTTAACTTTTTGTAATTTTTCGCAAAGATTTACCTTTATCAACCCATACTATTATTGAACATATTTGTTTGTGCATTTAAAAGTGCAAATTTAGTTTTAATGTAGATTACTATGAACAAGTTTTTGGTATGGCTATGGGTAATTCTTTGTCCCCACTTTTATCCAACATATATATGGAGTTTTTTGAATCTAGATTAATTCCTTCAGTGTGGTCCTCCCAAATTGTTTGGTATCGATATGTTGATGATGTTCTAGGTATTTTAGAGGAAAATTTTAATCTTGAGGGTTTTGTTTCAATCATTAATTCATTAGTACCATCAATAAAATTTACTATAGAAAGTGAAGAAAATAACCGTATCCCATTTTTAGACGTTTTATTAGTTAGAGAAAGTGAAAATCTAAGTTTTCCATATATAGAAAGCCTACCAATAATTTTTCATATGTACATTTCTACTCCGATCACTCTAAAAATAAAAAGCATTCAGTTTTTTCCTCCATGTATCTTAGGGCATTTAGAATTTGTAGCCCTGAGTACATTGAGGACGAGTCCACTAAAATTTTAAAAATTGCAACAAATCTTTGCTATCCCAGATATTTCTTAGAAAAATGTATGAATAAGGCTAAGAAAACATTTCATAGTGTCCAGTTACAGAGGAAGAAAACAATTAATAATATGCTTTGTTTGTCATTTCATGTTTGGTTTTTAGATGTTATACCCCTTTTGAAAAAACTAGACATTGGCGTAGTGTTTAAATATAATTGTACGTTTAAAAACATGTTGATTAAGAATAGTTTTGGAAATGATAATAAGGTAATATATAGCATTCCTTGTTCAGAGTGTAACTTATTCAATGTCGGCCAAACACCAAAAGGTATCTCAGTCAGATTAAAACAGCATCAGGTGGCCGTCTCTAGGAGTTCTCTTAATAATGCCTTGGCCTCCCACTAGTTAGGGTAAAGTCACAGAATTGGATGGGCAGAGGCAAATAAAATAATCCATGGAAATGACTAGATCCAAAGGAATATTGTTGAATCCTTTTTAATCTACTGTACCAAAGGTAGAAATTTGAATCTTAAGCCCAGGTCTGTTTTCCGTTAATCCAGTATTATCCTTTTATCTAAAATCTGACATTTCTGGAATTATTGAGAAACTGACAGCTGTTGGATCCCCTTCTCCTGTATAGATACGATGTCTTTCTATATGTATTCTCATTGTTGAGTCTGTTGATGTCCGTAATGGATGAAATTACTAACTCCATCAAGTCTTTTCATTTTTCCTTTCGTGGCTATAATACACACACACACACACTATATATATATATATATATATATATATATATATATATATATATGTGTGTGTGTGTGTGTGTGTATTTTTGTGTGCGTCTTATAACTGTGATCGAACAGTTTAGCATGTTTTTTTGTTTTTTTTCAAAACAAAAAGGCACATAAAAGAAACACGGGAAATATAAATAAATCACTATATTTCGGACAATAAACATTGGCCCTCTTCAGGATGTAAAGTAAAGAGGAGGAATACAGTGGAGAGTGACAGTTTGTATAGGAAAGCTAAAGGGTGTTTCCAATTGTTCTACAGTTGTTTTAAGCGCTGGAAGGATTAGCCAAATTTAATTCCATCCAGGTTCGTCTTCCTATTGCTGAGCCGCTCGGAGGATGTCTTGATCTCTGATGCATATCTGGTGGTCGGTCTCCGTGGATTATCTTCTTAATGATAGGGGTGAGAATCAACATAGCATTTTCACATATTGGGATGATAACTGGGGAGATTTTAATATATTTTTCAATAATCTAAATTCCCTAATCCCTAGCATAAAATTTAAAACTGAGTGGGAAAGAGAGGGAAAATTAGCTTTTTTTGGGCATACTAATTATAAGGGAATCGTCAGGGTACAATTTCACTGTGTATAGAAAACCAACTTTCTCTATTTCCTACATTCATTTCTTTAGTTATCACACATTTCTGTAAAAATTGGAGTAGCTTGTAATCTATTTCTTAGAGGTTTAAGAATCTGTTCCCAAGCCTACCTAAGTAAAGAATTTGAAATAATTCGTAAACAACTCGGGCAGATATTCTACCCGACGTACGTCATAGAAAAGGCCATCAACAAAGCCAACACGATATATTATAAATATCATGATGTTACCAACCAAAGAGATTTTAAAAATAAGATAAAACTCCCATATATAGAAGGTATTAAAATATAACAAATAATATAAAAACTGAGAACCCCTTAGTTTTTTCATATCCCAAGACCATAGGAAGCGCCCTTATTAATATCTATCAAAATAAAAGAGATATAGAATCCGGCGTTTATAAAGTACCATGTGGGGATTGTGAAAGGGTCTACGTTGGGCAAACGGACCGTTCACTATCTCAAAGATTATCCGAACACAAAAGATCTGTTTGGTATGGCTTTGAAAACTCGGGGATTATCGTTCACCTTAGAGATTTGGGGCACCAGATTAACTGGAGTGAGTCGTCTTTGCTTTTTAAGAGTACCAGAAGGGAGATCCTGGAATCAGGCATCATAAATCAATCAAACACAACGAACCTGTCCGGCGGCCAATGGACAGCTGACACAGTGGACAATACTCTTCTCAACCCTATATGCATCAGAGATCAAGACATCCTCCGAGCGGCTCAGCAATAGGAAGACGCACCTGGATGGAATTAAATTTGGCTAATCCTTCCAGCGCTTAAAACAACTGTAGAACAATTGGAAACACCCTTTAGCTTTCCCATACAAACCGTCACTCTCCACTGTATTCCTTCTCTTTACTTTACATCCTGAAGAGGGCCAATGTTTATTGTCCGAAATATAGTGATTTATTTATATTTCCCGTGTTTCCTTTAATGTTTTTTTTTGAAAAACACACACACACATATATATATAATATATATATATATATATATATATAATATATGTATATATATCTATATATATAATATATATGTATATATATATATATATATATATATATATGTATATATATATATATATATATATATATATATATATATATCTATATATATATATATCTATCTATATATATATATATATATATATATATATATATATATATATATATATATATATATATATATATATATAGTAAGCAACTCGTAAAGTGATTTGCATGACTAGATTTTAAATCTTGCGTCATTGCAATATTGCATTTGGTTAGAAGTGCGTATCAAAGCAATTTTTGGTAAGTGACGATGGAAGGATGTCAGTTACGCCCTTGCGTCACGATATGGGACAGTGGAGCTGTTGATTTCGTTCGTTGTCTTTGGTTTTGAAGGTTTTTCTAAGCCGTTGGTGGTTTTGCCTTGATTGTGTGACGCCATCTCATATTGCGTATCGTATAGTTGTTGGATTTAAGTTTATCAATTTTAATGGTTAATTAATTTTTTACACTTGATAATGATATGAATTCTGTAGAACAGTTGGATGTTGAACAGACCGCAGTTATTTAACCTTATAATGTGAGTGGTAATAGGCTATCTTAACAAGGTGAAAGGTTTGCGCACTACCATGCTCAGCAAAGGTGTATTAGTTAATAACACCAATACTAGATTGGTTTGCTGTGAGCGATCAGATGAAAACTGACCTGACTCCAGACAGAAATAAGGACATTATCGAGGTCTTTGTCCTGCACTGGACTAGAAATGGCTGTATTTGTTGTTGTTGTTGTTGTTTTAAAATGTATTATTAATTCTAGAATAGAAGATTTCTGGGATCTGATCTGTAAAATGTCTGCTTTTAAAGTATATGTTACCCATATCCTTAACCATTTTAACTGTAATCATAGATATGATCATTTATTATTTATGCCTTTTTTTAACTTTTCAAGTGTTGCGTTATTTTTATTTTTTCTCAAGTCTATGGATTCTTAGGTAACTAAAACCGATGTGCATTAAATGCTTGTTCGTGAATTGCTGTGATAGCTTGGATGTGACGATTTAGATATATCCAGTATGCAAACGACAGTCAAATCTTGCGTAGGGCTTTCCTGTGTATGACAAGACTGAGAAAATATCCCTCAAACTAAACTAAGTACTGTAGTAATAGAAACAAATTGTCTGTGCATAGAAATATGTTAGTTTTGTTTGCATATCACTTGTGCATTACATAATCAAACGTAAGTTGATTTCATTTATACCTAAGGTGATTCTGTTAACTTGAACCGAATCAATACAATTCATTCTGCAACAGATTTCTGCTATTATAAGTACATTGAGGACAAAGTGCGTTGGTGGCATTGCCATGCCAATTTGATAAGTGCTGCATAATCGCGCGTAGAGTATGCATAAATACGCATGGGAGCTATTTATTGTTAACAGGACACAGTTGTGTTTATTTTTTTGTCTAGCTTCATTATCGAGGTGTAAAGTGATTAATGATAAGAAGTAACTATAGAGAGACGGGGAGGGGTTCGTGTTTAGCAAGTTTTGAAAGAGGAAGTATTTGCGCATTCGTATGGGGGGAGCTCGTGAAGTGTGTTTGTGCGTGAACGCTGCAGGACCACGAGTTTCCAAATGAGAGAGAGAGAGAGAGAGAGGGGGGGGGGGGGTTAGGTGTTGGGATTGGGAGGGGCCAGGCGAGCCACCAGGCCATCGAGGAAACGCGATGCTATGCACTAATCAGTGTGTCAGTGGCTGTTCCAAGGCTAGGGTGTCTCTGTGAGTCGGACTTACAGTTCAGACACGTGATGTGACGATGGTGAATCGGAAAAGGCTGTCGGATCGAAAAGTCACATGGAGATTCAGTGCCTTTCAGCGTGCCATTATCTTTTCTGGAGAAAGAAAGTATAAAATACCTGGACAGAAGAAGATATCAATGTTTTAATGTGATGCAAGTGGATTAAAGAAGAATGTGCAAGTTTTGTGGTTGTGTTTTTTTTTTTCGTTTTTTTTTTTTTTGGTGTTAGACATCGGGAGTGAAGTTGGTGTAGCTCTGTTTTGACTATATTAGAGTTGTTTCACTTCTATATAGACACCGGAAATGAGACAGCTCCGAAAAGTAAATTGAACTTTCTTTCAATTATTTTGACGTCGTGATTTTACTAGTTACCGACTGTGATAAGTTTAGGATCTCAAGAAACACTCTTCATCTACTTTTGCACGAGTATAATGAAGAGGTTAATAAGCATATATTTTGTATTTCGTGATTCCGGATTTTTTTGGTAAAGAAAAGGTGACAACAGCTGATGTCATTTAGCAACAGACAGTCGGAGAGAGTTGAGAAGAGCGAAAGCAACAGGTCTGAAATGAGCGAGTAAATAAAACCAAGAAAATGACCAAAGAGAAAGTTGGCAGCATCGCCCAATCATAATCTGCCAAGAAGAGAAAAATATTCTCTTGTCTTGTCAAGCAAATCTAAGATACACAGACGAGCTTTTTCTAACCAAGTCAATTCAAGTTTTGTTTATTGGCTTTGATATACTTCACAGTCTTTCTTGTGGGGCGACTATTTGGAACTTACCCTTCCAACTTACACTCAGGATTAATATTGTTATGAATATAAGTACTGATTAATAGTTATTGTTTTTTAGTAACCATCTCAGGATCTGTCTCTTGGAAATATTTTGTTGATTCCCCTGTTTTCAGGGGTCGATTCTTGCCTATACACAGAATCTCTTCTCCATCCATTACCAGTACTCGTCAGAGTTGGTTTTCTTCTTTAGAGGCCTTCTATGCTATTTCTGTCAGAAGTATTACCATTAAAACTGACATTATTGTTATTGCTGTTTGCATTCAAATTAAAATGTGCCTGTGATTTCAGGAAGACTTCTGGTCATATTTTTCTTTTATTATAAATCGTAGTTCTGGCTTCTTTCTTATTCTGTTTGTTGTTAAATTGTTATTGATATCAGTATGCATGACGTAGAAAGATACCGTGGGCCTTGTCTTATTGTGGCCAAATCGGGCAATAATGGTGGTGTGAGTCCCTCTCGAGGTGGAGGAGGGCAAGGAGTGGGGAGAGCTCGTCGACACCCCAGTCAGGATGGATCACCACACTCGCGTCCTGCAGGAGGAACACCGCCAGCAAGTGGTTCACAACGGCATTCGACGACAGGTGGGACGGTGCATCATACCCAAAGTGGTGGTGGGTGTCCTTCTGCCAGAGGGGACAATACATATGCAGTTGAGGGTAATGGCGGGTCACCACTCACAGGCTTGCCACTCTTTTCCTTCATGCATCAACGTCGGTCGTCTGGAAGATCTGTCTCTCGCCCTCAGAATCTCTACAGCCACCAAAGGCCTCATAACCACCACCAACAAATGCAGCATTCGTCTTCCAGTGCCCATTATAATCATCACAGTAGTCCTTCACCTCATCCTCAGCACCACCAGTCGAAGAGTCATCACGATGGCTGTGGAGTTGATGGTGAAGAGATGGATGATGTGGAGCTTCTTCCTTTGGCACAGTTGGCCCTCCACACCCATGGTCATCCTCTTATCCTAACAGGGACGAGAGGAGGTGGGGGTGCTGGAAGTGGATCCGCCATGAGGGGGAGCAGCGCACCTCCACCTCCAGTTAGACATAGCCACAGTCATCATAGTACTAACAATAGTAATAGTAATAAAGTCAGTCATGGAAATCACAATAATCAACACAGCCAAACAGCATCAGGTGATTATTATCACCCTAACCACCACCATCACCACCACCATCATCATCAGACCACCCAAACTCACCAGACAACAATGGTCCCTACTGCCAGCGATAGCGTGTCCGTGACCTCGGATGAAGGCAGCATAGGTCATGCAGATAATTGTTTGCCGAGAATTATCAAGCCTCGGAAACGTCGTAAGAAAGATCGTAAGCCAACTGCAGGGTCCCCACCACCTCTGCAAGGTGGAAGTGGGGAAATTGGGCAAGATACTTTAGGCACCATAGTGACTTTGAAGCCTTACATGCCCATGTGTTATAACTACAATGATCCCAAACGGGAGAATGTCCGATTCCATGAGGAAAGTAAGAAAAGCAGTGAAATGGCCATAGTGCCTGTAAGTGGCAGTGGTATTGGGTGTGCGTGTGACCATTGTGTTACTGGACAGATGTTCCCAACACCCCCTCCTTCACCTGCGTCTTCAGCTTCATCTACTGTTATATCGTCCTCTTGCTCTTCCTCTTCTGAGGATGAACCACTATATGGCATCGTAGTCGGGGGAGTAACATCTTCCAACAGAGAGGCCTTAGGGTGTGCAGGAGATGGTGATTTCTTGGGGGCAATTGGCGATGGCAACAAACAACTTGTTAGATCACTGAGTGAGCCTCAGGCTCGCCCAAGTATTCATATCTCTTCATCAATCAGCCAGTCCTTTGCAGGGCACAGGGATTTAGACATACGCATTGTGAAAAGCTCCGCTAGGGACGTGCCCCCTATGCGGACAAGGCACTGGTCTGTGCCTGCGGTTGCAAGGCACCGTCCAAATCAGCAGCAGCATTACCTTAATCAAGGAGGTCCATTCAGTGGATCTCCATTCCTCTCATCACCGCCTTCTATATTGGACCGATATTTCATGCATCAGTATCATGAAGGTATGTTGTCTTTAATTGTACTAATTAAGGAAGTTTGCTGATTTTTTATGTATCTGTACTGGGAATTTTATATCTAGCATGAAATAAAATGTTGATAAATAATGTAGTCTGTAAGTTATTCACTTGATATTTGTATATTCAAATGGCCTCGTAGTTTCACATGTTTTTTCTTGTTTAGATATTTTTGGTAATTCATCTGCCATTGCTTGTTCGATTGATATTTCAACTTCACATATTTATTTCTTGGGGTTTTATAATACTTTCAGGATGCCTATTTTGCCAAAGAGACAATTACAGTGAGATACCACCATAATTGTCTCTAATCATACCATGTTGGAAAGCAAAATTTCTGTAGACGTGTGTAAATTGTTTTGCAAGGATCTCTGAAAATCCAATTTAATTGTCCAATTTATTAATACATCTATATATGATCAAGAGGGTCACTACCACATTCACCCTATAGGGTGATGGATCAAGGACGAACCACCAGCATAGAAAATTTTCACACAATGAACTTATATTTAGTGTCTTAAACACCTCTCCCTACAATCCCTGAGCAACTGGCTTATCTTGCTTGCACTCTGGCTTTGTGAATGTCAAAGGGCGTTTGATTCAGTTTCTTTCACCCTCCATTTACTCAGAATCTCTTTTTTCACATGATCATGCTGATTCTCAAGTTTATTGCTCTACTTTTATTATCTTTTTTTCTCACTACATTTGATCTATATATCTCACTTCCTCGATGGTTGGAGTAGTCTCAGACCTTTCATTTGACAAGCTTCCACCTTTTAATTTCATCTTTATCTATTATCCACTCTTCAACTCTAGAATGGAGAGTTCACTCAAGCTCTTTATATATTCAATTCTAGTTTCAACTAATCCTCTTTAATGTATTTATAAATAGCTTGATACCATCTTATCCCTTATTTTATCCCACTCTCACAATTCTTCTTTTATTATTTTGTGCATAAACCATAGACTCCTTTAAGGCATAAACACTAAACAATTTCTCCATTAGGTTTGGAAGTTCTTCTTCACCACACCTATCAACAGAGTACTATTGATAGATATCAGCCATTCCAGTATTTGATGTCCTTTCATTTCAGCAATACCATTTTGCATGAAATTTCTAGCCCAACTAAACTTATCTGACAGTATGTGCACTTTCTTACTGTCCATGCATCCATCTCCTAACCTTACCAGACTATGCTGATCTTCAAACTGGCCACCTTTAAGAATATATTTTCAACGTAAACATTATCAAAATAAGCAATTTTATTTTATTCTGTGCGTAGTCTATAGCTATTTCCTTGAAGGGTTTGCGAAGACCGAGTTTTTTAGAGTATTCTTTTCTCACTTACCATGTGTATTTTAATGGTTTTAGATGAAACTATATTCCCAACATAGAACTGAACTTTGTGTGGGTTTTTATTTACTGGTGTTTACAATGCAGGTGGTTCCAGATAAGAAAGGACAATGATCATTACCCACTTCATACCTTCCCTACTGAATTATCGACAATCCCATAAAGAAAATTTTCACAGCATTGCGCGCTTCATAAGCCTACTTCATGACTCTTAAACACGGGATTAAACTCCTTACCAATATACCTTTTCCCTTATATCACAGGTACTGTTGCATTTAGGTTGTAAGGTCATTATTTTACCATACCTCTCTACTGTACATTCTGCATCCTTTCTGTTCATCTTCTGCCATATGTGTTACACAGACAGTTGTTCTGAAAAGCTTTTTTTTTCTTTTTTATTCAGCATCCACACATAGCTTCTATAAAGGAAAGTTGGCTCATGTTTCCTTCATATACATTATTCAGACATTTTCCTCCATAGACACTTAATTCCATTCCAAGTGAACTGAGTGTAATGAATAGTTTGGATTTCAGGACTTCTGCTGAGGATTCAAGTGGCAAATCTGCGTTATCTTTCTTATATCTGTATTCTTCATTTCGAAACCTTTATCCCCTTCTAGTTTAATAATACTAAGCAGTACAGCATTTTCTTTGGTATAGTTTCTCTTTGAATATCTTGTGAGAAATTGAGCTCCTTTTGATAGCAAAGTTAAAAAGGAAGATGAATATACAGTATGCTGTCAAGTGACTCGTTAATATGAGAAACGCTGGAGACAAAAAAATAAGAATGGAATAATGGAGCAGCACACTAAAAAAATTTATCTTTTCCTTCTAAATACTATCCCCAATGACGTGAAAAGATCATAAGAATTTGATGGAAATTTCTTAAGAGAAGGACTATGCCTAAAGGGTATATATATACACATTTTACACAAACACACACACACGCGCACGCACACACACATATATATATATATATATATATATATATATATATATATATATATCATGTGTGGGTGGTGGGGGGGGGGCATGTATGTGTGGGTGAAAATCAACATTATCGTGCTCAAATAAATAAATTTCTATCATATTGGGATCGACCCGAAGCTCCGAATTATCATGTTTGTAATTCAAATTTATATGGACTAAGATTGTACCAGAAAAGGGTTGTTTATGCTGATGAGTCGGGATAGGGAAAAGGGTATCTACAATGAACCCTGTGGAACAGCATACTTTTTCCCGTGGAACCTCTGAGCAGACAAATACAGTGTGTCTAGCAAGTCTGTTCAGCTTTCCAAGAGTAGCGCTCAGATTCTCCTCTGTCCTCATACACCTGACAACACTGAGGTTACCAAACAATTCTTTTTCATCCAAGGGATTAACTACTGCGCTGTAATTGTTTAGTTTTTACACTCTTCTTGGTAAGGGTAGAAGAGACTCTTAAGCTATGTTAAGCAAATCTTCTAGGAGGACACTCTAAAATCAAACCATAGTTCTATAGTCATGGGTAGGGCCATAGCATCTGTACCATGGTCTTCCACTGTCTTCGGTTAGAGTTCTCTTGCTTAAGGGTACACTCTGGCAAATTATTCTATAATATTTATCTTCCTCTTGTTTTGTTAAAGTTTTTATAGTTTATACAGGAAATATTTATTTTGATGTTGATGTTTTTAAAATATTTTATTTTTCCTCTTTCATTTCCTCACTGGGCTATTTTTCCTGTTGGAGCCCCTGGGCGTATAGCATCCTGTTTTTCCAACTTAAGTTGTAGCTTAGCAAGTAATAAAAATAATAATGATAATAATAATCAATTTTTCGCTTTTTGGAACGGGCGAACCGAACTCTCATAACAAGCTGTTCTTGTATAAGCTTTGGTGGTCCACCAGGGGCCTTCTGGACGCCATCTTAGAGTGTTTGCGAGAACTGTTTATGGTAATCTGACCCAGCATTCCAGTTTACCATTGAGTCAATACGTGTTTTTAAGAGAGTAGAACCACCGAGCGTGAACATAAATGTTTCTGAGATGTTAGTTGTTAAAGGTCACCTAAGGGTCCTGAATGAACACTAAGAAAACGTTGAAGGCACTATTCCTAAGATCCCATTCAGTTCCAATGACGATAAGTCTCTAGAAATTTGGAAGACTCCTAATTCCAGTGGATTAAACTTACGTTTTATCCCATTGCGCAATATATTAGGAATCCGTTAGTTTAGTTGGAACAGACGGGTAGCTGTAGACTGCAGTTATTCAGATACCAGCAACTTGGGGGATTTAGTTCTTGTGATACATAAAATTGAAAAGTTGAATTTCAAAGTGAAAGGCGAAGATCTTTGACAGTCGGCTGCTGATTGCCCGTGTACTTGTGTTTTTGTAGAGGAAGAATTTCTCCTGGAAAACTTTTCAGCACATATATAAACATTGCTTTTGATTTTTCTGATAATATAGAATTACCCACCAGAAAGCACGTAGCGTTGGTTAATTCAATTGCGCTGTTAAAATAATTGCAACCTTTTTAGGATATAATCTAGTATAATTGGTGTGGCCTTTCATAATTTATTGCAGAGTTCGTTGGTATGAAAGGAAGCATTTGCGTATGTCATACAATTCTTAAATTTTTCTGTCAGAACTGTCTCATGCTGGCTTTAAACATAGAATTTTTAGGCATTGTGCTATTTTCTAATAGTTCCTTCATTAATATACATTCTTGTGACAACAAAGTTGCCTATCATCATGTGTTAATAATTGTTAATACATTAGTCTCCATGAAAGAATGTTTACTTGTATACCTCATTCATTATACAGTAGAAAATATCGATAGCCAGAATTCGGCTCTCTCTCTCTCTCTCTCTCTCTCTCTCTCTCTCTCTCTCTCTCTCTCTCTCTCTCTCTGTGCGCGCGCGCGAGCCCGCTCTGACGTAAAAAAACAATAGGCAAGTAATGATCATTATAAAACCAATGTGCCTCTGTTAACATCAATTCCTTACCGCTGCAGTTCTTGGTACATTAGAAAGCGTAACTTTTACAACTCTGTCTTCCGGAGTCTCAACCCTGTTGGCGCCAACGTGAGCTGGAGAGCAGAGGTGTTCTTTTTTGTAAAGCAGTTGGCGTGGCGAGCCGAGTCGGAGTACGGCAAAGTGGGCCAAACTGAGAGGTGATAAGCGCGGGGGGAAGGTGATAAGTGAGGTAGGGCGCTAAAACGAGGCAAACAGTGAAAGGACCCATTATTATTATTATTATTGCAAGCTTACTTGGAAAAGCAAGATGCTAAAGCATCTTGCTTTTCCAACAAGAGCTCCAACAAGGAAAAATAGCACAGTGAGGAAAGGAAACAAGGAAATAAACTACCAAAGAAGAATAAACAATCAAGATAAAATATTCCAAGAACAGTAACAACATTAAATTAGATCTATCACACATAAACTATAAAAAAAAGACAGAGGAAGAGATATAAGATAGAAAAGCGTGTCTGAGTGGAAGGCCATGGAACAGAGGCTAGGGCACTACCCAAGACCACAGAACAATGGTTTTATTTTGGTGTGTCTATCTAGAAAAGGTTTTTACCGTTGCTAAAGTCTCTTCCACCCTAACAAAAGGAAAGTAGCCACTGAACAATTACAGTGCAGTAGTTAAACTCTTGAGCGAAGAAAGTTTGGTAATCTCAGTGTTGTCAGGTGTATGAAGACAGAGGAGAATGTGGGAAGAATAGGCCAGACTTTTCGGTGTATATGTATTTGTAGACAAAGAAAAAATGAACCGTAACCAGAGAGAGGTACCCAATGTAGTTCTGGCTGGCCAGGCAAAGGACCCAATAAGTCTCTAGCGGTAGTTCAACGGGTGGCTGGTGCCCTGGCCAACCTACTACCTATAGTATTGAGGAAAGGAAGGCAATAACACGCAGGTTTTTGTTTTCAGCATTTGAAATGGAACAATCGTGGCAATGGTATTTCCATACTCATATCGGGTAGAATATTGAGAGGATCTATTCTTTTTGAAGGCATTCACTAGGAGTGAATAGATATTAATATAAATGAGTACGTTGAAAATCATTCGTAAGATCCTGCGGTTTTATTATGATTGATACTTAGTTTTTTATTCTCTTTCATTAGTGTTGGGATTACACCAACAGCGATAATTGTTGAAATGGTAGCTTTCTGAGCTTACTCATATATAAGCGTACAAACATGTTTGTAAGATGAGAGTCTGGAAAACAATTATTTTCAGTTTCCTTAATATATCTGGTCTGAAATATGAGATTTTGTGTTGAAATTCGGAATTATGATATGAATGATTTTGGGGGTTGGGGAGAACGAAAGTTGAGATACTACCGCTAGAGAGTTATGGGGTCTTTTGACTGGCCAGACAGTACTACATTGGATCCTCCTCTCTGGTTACGGTTCATTTTCCCTTTGCCTACATACACACTGAATAATCTGGCATATTCTTTACATATTCTCCTCTATCCTCATATACCTGACAACACAGATTACCAAACAATTCTTCATCACCCAAGGGGTTATTGCACTGTAATTGTTCAGTGCCACTTTCCTCTTGGTAAGGGTAGAAGAGAGACTTTAGCTATGGTAAGCAGCTCTTCTAGGAGAAGGACACTCCAAAATTAAACCACTGTTCTCTAGTTTTGGGTAGTGCCATAGCCTCTGTACCATGGCCTTTCACTGTCTTGGGTTAGAGTTCTCTTGCTTGAGGGTACACTCGAGCACACTCTCCTATCTTATTTCTCTTCCTTTAGTTTTGTTAAAGTTTTTATAGTTTATATAGGAGATATTTATTGTTGTTACTCTTCTTAGAATATTTTATTTTCCTTTTTTCCTTTTCTCACTGAGCTATTTTCCCTGTTGGAGCCCCAGGGCTTATAGCATACTGCTTTTCCAACTAGGGTTGTAGCTTAGTAAGTAATAATAATAATAATAATAATAATAATAAAAGAGTTGTGAATATGCATCTTTTCTTTGTTAATACTCTTCAATGACATTTTATTTACTTGGGACAAAACAGTTACGGATTTCAGTTACGTTGTCACCTTCATGTGGGAACCGTGGAAGCAATTTAAAACGGTTTTGTTCATTTCAGTGCTAAGGAAAATCCTTATTGTTTTGAGGTACTTCACAAACACACACAACAGTCTCAATTAAAAGTCTAAGGTCTCTCTCTCTCTCTCTCTCTCTCTCTCTCTCTCTCTCTCTCTCTCTCTCTCTCTCTCTCTCATATATATATATATATATATATATATATATATATATATATATATATATGTGTGTGTGTGTGTGTGTGTGTGTGTGGATTAAGCGTAATGTTTCTACAGAAAACCTGTCAGATGGCATTCTAGATATTTCTAGAATGTCAACAAAATTGTATATTAATTATAAGATACAAAGGATATTTTTTTAGTATAACTATAATGCTTCCTATTGTAAATGGAGCTTCCTCCTACGCGGCGAAATACGCTCGGATAGAAACTCTAGTTATAATAGTTACAATGTCCTTAAATCCGTAACATGGTCTGGCCTGCTTAACTTGACCTTGGCCCCTTCAGAAAAGTTGGCAACACGACTTGATAATATTTTTGTTCGTTTTCTTTAATGTATTTATTATTGAAGAGAGCAAAAATGCCACGAGAAGATTTATATAAGAAAAATGAATTACAGAATATTTAAGATCTACATCCATTGAAGTTGTTATCAAAATAGAGTGCCAAGAAAGTCCCGAAAGACTTAGGCGGTAGTGTCTTGATGTACTGTAGGTTACTACTCCATTAGTTGATGGGACTACAGTATGCGGTGTATGTACGTTCCAGTGGACGAAGAGTGGGCTACACGAAAATTGAAGTACTGTAATTCAAGTATATGAGTGATTTTGAAGAAAATTCTGGTTAATGCCGATACATTCTTGAATAGCAAAGTGAAACTTAAATTTTGCCATGCTATAACTTCTTGAAGAGATTTTGCTTTGTTAACGAATACCGTGGCCTTATTAGATTTTCTCTTCTAATTGTGTGATTTGAAATTTTTCTAACATCTGATTTTTTTCTCTTTACAGGTGAGATTTCGCTTCTGCATTTATGGCCATCTATCGTGAGTAGTCATGGTGGATTTAATTACTGTACTTTCTTTTTATTCTGTCGAAAATTTTCGATCATATAAAGTGTGCTTTCGTGTGTATTCACTTACATACTTTTAACGCTCAACAACGGTGAACTTAAAAGAAATGTCCCTTTTACAATTACCGTTGATCATTATAGGCCAACTCTTTTAACTGGAATTCCTTATATACTGTACTGTATACTGTATGAGAATAGAGGTACAACCGTACATTGGTCATAGCTTCGGGCCGGTACGTAGTGTCTTTACGCACACACACACACACACACACACACACACACACACACACACATATATATATATATATATATATATATATATATAATAATAATGTGTGTGGGGTGGTGTATCGTGGTTTTTTTGGTTAGCCAGCTTTGTTTAGATGATAAGAAATGGTATTAAATCTTTGCCAGCTAAGAATTGTAATATGATTTACGGACACTTATGCAGTTTTATTTCTTTATTTAGTTTTTGAATGAACACACTATAACTATATTCCGACAAACGAATAAGTTTGCAGATATTATCCATTGGTGATTGAAGTAGGTGTGCAAAAGGACTTACTGATCCGTTCCATGCCATATCTGTGATGCCAACAGGGACTTAATGTCCTCCATGATCCCATTTGTAGCCCATTACCACCCATCTGTTGCGTCTAGAACAACACGGGTCTCTGAATGTTACTGTGTGGAGCAGCAAACCATATGGTTGGGTTGTCTTTAAACTTCAACTTCCTTTTTGAAAATGAATGACATGGTACGTGGCTTTCTGACCCTAACTTAAAAAAAAAACTGAGAGCACACCCTGGAACACTATTCTGTTTCTTTCGCATTTCCTTTCCTCACTGGTCTATTTTCCCTCTTGGAGCCCTTGGGCTTATAGCATTCTGCTTTTCCAACCATGGTTGTAGCTTAGTGAGTAATGATATATTATTATTAGACAATTACAACCCTAGTTAGAAAAGTAGGATGCTATAAGATCAAGGGTTCCAACCGGGAGAAATAGCCCAATGAGGAAAGGAAACAAGAAAATAAACTTCAAGAGAACTAATGAACAATTTAAATGAAATGTTATAAGAACAGTAACAACTTTAAAATAGATCTTTCCTATGTAAGCTTAAAAAATAATAAGGGGAATATAGTGCCCTAGTGTACTCTCAAGCCAGAGAACTATAATCCAAGACAGTGGAAGACCCTGTAACAGGCTATGACATTACCCAAGACGAGAGAACAATGGTTTGATTTTGGAGTGTCCTTCTCCTTGAAGAGCTGCTTGCCATAGGGCAAGAGCCTCTTCTATCCTTACCAAGAAGAAAGTAGCCACTGAACAATTACATTGCAATAGTTAACCCCCTTCGGTGAATGTGTAGGCAAAGGAAAGAGCCGTAACCAGAGAGAGGGATCTAATGTAGTAGTGTCTGGCCATTAAAAGAACACACACACACATATATATATATATATATATATATATATATATATATATATATATATATATATATATATATTATGATAAATTTTGCTCATTTAGACGTTTTTCATATTCAAATAGGCCATATATTTTAATACACTAATGTCTGGATTCTCTTTTCAACCACGGGATTAGAGCCCAAGGAGGAACCACTCAGAAAATAGCTTCTGACTAAGCCGGGAATCGAACCCTGGCCCAGGAAGCTTATATTACAGTGATATAGCACTTCGACGAAGTGCTATATCACTGTAATACAATCTTCCTGGGCCAGAGTTCGATTCCCGGCCTGGTCAGAAGCTATTGTCTTTGAGTGGTTCTGCCTTAGGACTCTGATCCCGAGGTCGATAAGAGAATCTAGACATTAATGTATTAAACTATATGGCTTATTTGAATATATATATATATATATATATATATATATATATATATATATATATATATATATATATATATATATATATATATATATATATATATACCTTGGCTTATAGCATCCTTCTTTTTCAACTAGGGTTGTAGCTTGGCTAGTAATAATATGTATATATATATATATATGTATATATATATATATATATATATATATATATATATATATATATATATATATATTTGTGTGTGCGTGCGTGCATGTGTATGTATGTATGTATGTATGTATGTATTATACACACCACATGTATTACAAGGGTGAATTCTAAGACAACGGCGACTTCGAGTAAATAATAACCAAGGCCAATATAGCCTTGATAATAACTAACTACCCGATCGTTAGCGAGTCACTGTGAGTGTCTGGTTCATGGGGATAATTTTTTGGCCTGGCCCGACTCCAGATTGACAACGTTCCGTTTAAAATCGGCTGTGGTTGTTGACCTTGCTAGTTATTTGGGTGGCTGGCAGTTAGACGACTGTGCTGATTGTGACCACGCTTTAAAAAGGTGTTGCGTTGGCCCAGAAAACGTAGTCACAATAGAATATGAATGAACATATATTAAACAATGAATGAATAACAGTAAAAAAAAAAAAAAAACGTGGGTCGGGAGAGAGGACACTGTAAAAAATGTTTTTATCTCCGATTTAATCTTTTGATTAATGCACAGATATTTATCATGACAATTTTATGGAGATAATGCTTTTGAATTCATGATATCTTGTGATTATTATTATTATTATTATTATTGGCTAAGCTACAACCCCGTTGGAAAAGCAGGATGCTATAAGCCCAGGGTCTCCGACAGGGAAAATAGTCCAGTGGGGAAAGGATACAAGGAAAAATAAAATATTGTAAGAGAAACAACATTAAAATAAATATCTCCTGTATAAACTATAAATGCTTAAACAAACAAGAGGAAGAGAGATCATTATCATTACTAGCTAAGCTACAACCCTAGTTGGAAAAGCAAGATGCTTTAAGCCCAAGGGCTCCAACAGGGAAAAATATCCCTGAGAGCAAAGATTTCGTAAAGTAGCATGCTTTGATTTCATGAACAGTTTCCTTGTAATTACAAAAACCGTACGTGCAGTTACACACAGTTATCCAAGATTTAAATTTTAGTTATATGCCTTTTAACAAGTCAGATTGAAAGAAACAGAACAGTATTTCTGTTAACGCTATATGTCAGTTTCTGATTGAATGCTCTTATTGAGTATTGTTGAGGAATCTGGGAAGTTGGTGAATGGGCTTCCATGGGGGGGGGGGGGGGGCGTGGCTGTGGCAATAATGGTGAAGGGTGGGGTGGGAGGGGGGTCAGGCGTCGAGCTTAAACCGTTACTTTTGAGGGAGATTGGGGGAAGGGGAGAAGTCAGATGGATCTCGGGTTCACTGGGTAATGGGGACTTATGGTCAGACCTCTCTCTCTCTCTCTCTCTCTCTCTCTCTCTCTCTCTCTCTCTCTCTCTCTCTCTCTCTCTCTCTCTCATTAGTAAAATTCCTTAGGTATTAATTTATTCTGGGAGTAAATCGTTTCATTCCGCTGCTGTTTCAAATGTATTGACGAATGCCAAATTCCAATGTCTTTCCAGTTGGCAATTGACCTCGTATTGGAGTGACATGGTAGTTTAGTTGCTTCGTGACCTATCATCATTGAAGGTCGTCACGTTTCCTCTCTTGAAAGCCATACATACCTCTTGTGTTCTTAGCTTCATATAAAGAAGAATTCCCTATCTTTTTCTCTGGTTGTTTCAAGTCAGGGGTCATTTATTAACTTTAATTTCCTGACTTTCATTTCCTTCCTTTAGATGTAATGATTCCTCGTAGCTTCCTGGTGAAAAATGCGCAATTGAGATAATGTCCCTGTCATTCTAAACGCATTTTTCTGTACGAACTAATCTTCTCGTCTTGAAGAATGCAGTGGTTACTATGAGAGCAGGGCAACAGAATTTCCAATGTTACCCAAATGTTAGTATTTTTGAGACCTATTTGTAGCTTCATATTGCTCTTTTTTATAATGTGTATAATGCTTCACTTTGCATTCTATTCAAGAGTTAGCGAGTTATTCATGAGAATATAAAACGTATAAAATTGTATTTTTAAATTAGTTCTGGCATTGCTATTGTGGCTGTTATGAGCTGCTTGTAATATTTTAAACGGTTTCTTTCACCAGATTTTAGGAATTGCTGTTTTTATAGCTCCTACATTTGTATGATTTAATCTGTTAATGTCTATCGGGGGGATTTCATTCATAAGAATCCAGACCAAGCCTGGTTTTAACGGTTAATTTGTATGCGTAAAGACGTTAAATGTACTCTTATAGTCCTGCAGCTTACGGAATTGAATTGGCTCTTAAAGCGGTACGAGAAATTGCCCCAAATACGACTTGTCGAAACGCTATCTCTGGGCAGTTGACAGCAGCGTTGTCAACAAGATAGAAACCTGAAGTTGTACAAATGAAAAGTTATCTTATCATAGTGGCTTGTGTTATCAATGGTTACAGCCTATATCATTCTTTGTTATTACTTTCTTCGTTTTCAATTTTGTTATTGATGCATCCTTTGCATTCAGATCTTCCCAGACATTACCATCCTGCTCGTAATTCTAGGTATGTAGTTATTTTAATAGGCAGGCCTATTGTATCATTTCCGTTAGGTCATTTGTTGGACTCAATTGGAGTTAGTGTATCACTGAATCGTCATTCTAATTCACACCAGTAGTAATTAAATTAGGAATCCTGCTCTTTTGGGTATTCTGCTTGATGCTCCGAAAACGGTGTTTCATTAAGTATGCAGCCATTTCTTTTGGTGTCTGTGGCCAAAAGGCTAATGCTTAGTTT
>NC_090730.1:91022938-91047938 GCF_036898095.1 Palaemon carinicauda | reverse complement strand
TAATATATATGTATCGTTAGAAGGTATATCATTCCGGGTAAATTCTTCTTGTATCCTACTTGATTGATTAGATAGTGACTACGCCTTTTAGAAGTGCGCCTGTTATTTGTTTGATGGACACGATTCTTCAACACGGCTGAGACGTCTATATGTAATTTGCATTCTGAGCATGGCTTACAAAGTTTGAAGTGGTATACGCTCATCTTAGGAGAACTACTGCTGCGTATTCAGAGAGCAGCGACCTTATCTCTTGTGAATATTGAGGCCAAATATCTGTTGTAAAGAATACAAAGATCGGCGAGATCCTGGAAAAATTCTACATTAGAGGAGAGCTATAGTTATTTTTCCTTCGTTATTGTTGAAAAACTTCCTAAGCCAGGCCTTGAAAAAGCTACCCTTTTGTAAGGGCCGTTAAGAAATGTTTGTTATTTAAATTGCGTATACAGAACGTGTATTTCATCGTCACACAATTCGTCTTGTAATAGTTAACCCCATAAAAGATTATAATAGTCGTTTCCAGTTTGCTAGAACAAAAGTTCGGCCTTCCAGTAAAAATGACGTCACCCATTGTTGGTTATAATAAAGCGCGCAAAGTAGAACATCAAGGCCAACTTAGAGTTCCATTTTCAATATCTTGTCATGTGTGAATAAAGAAGAAGGAGAGAGAGAGAGAGAGAGGAGAGAGAGAGAGTAGAGAGAGAGAGAGAGAGAGAGAGAGAGAGGAGAGAAGCTTAGGAGTAGACGGTGATGATATATATATATATATATATATATAGTAATATATATATATATATATATATATATATACACACCACACTTATTGTGTGTATAGGTATATATTTTACATTCATTGTAATAATATAATAATTCCAGATTTTCCCTAATTACGCATGTCCATATATCTTTTTTTGGCATTGAGATGTCCTTGCTTGTTGGATTTTGACGCCCAACTTGATGATGATTATCCAAGGTTAAAAACTTTGCGTAAAGTATGAAACATTTTTGGTAACTTGATTAGAATTATCTGAATTTCTTTCGTTTAGGAATATTTTCCCGCTTATCATGTTCGTTATCACAGGCATATGGGTGGGATGTAAATACGCGTAGTAGGAAGTATGTCAAATTGGAACAGGTTTTATTGTGACAGAATGTCACAGTTCGAATGTATTTAAGCCTCGGACATTACACCACTAATTAAGCATATGAGATGAGGACGATTTGTCCATGGAGTTAGTTTCTATTTACAATCATTTTATTCCAGAAGTTTTGGGTTAAAATTACATTTTACATTGGGGTGTTTAGTGAGCAAAATGTATAGATGCTATTATGCATATTTTGAGTTCGCTTGGGTTCATTACCCAGTGTCTTATCTGTCCCCGTAAGATTGCCCCTTATCTAGATGTCACAATCTTTATATGTCGTTTGTGTGTTGGCGGGCGGGCGGGCGTGATGTCCGCATTGTTTGCACCCTGAGCATTGTGTGATAACGAGTGGGAAAACTGAAGTGAGCTTGGCAATGATGACGACGCGTGGCCCAAGCGTCCAACTCCTTTGTGTGGTCAGTGCTAAACATTGCGTTGCCATGATCTGTAGTTTTTGTCCTTTGTAGTCAGATTAATTGCTAGAGGCGTTGTTGGTGCCGCTTGCTTTAATAATAAAGTCCTTTTGCTGGTTTATCAGCAGACAGACAGTTGTCTTTTGGGAAGTCTCTCTTGTGTAAAGGCGTGACTGGCGTATTCTAGACATAATTGTTCTTAATTGGCTTTTACAATCTGTTCTGGGGAATTGTTACGTCCTATTGCAAAACCTCTTCTGTCGTAAGTGCATTTCCTTTGTGCAATTTGTACTAATTTTTGAATGACAGTGTTTGTGCTACTTGAGGTATAAGGTGTTGACTCAGATTGATAACTTTGGGATTATTCTACTCAATCGAGTGCGGTTTTCTCTCTTTTTGGTCCCCATTTTCAAGACTTTTCGTTATTGTAGAATTGATCTTTGTTGAAAATATGTTAACAAAGAATTTTTTCCACACATTACATCTTTGCCATAATTTATTGTAAATAACTGGTCATCATTATTATCATCGCTATATAAATTCTATCACTTCTGATAGGCCTTTTATTTTCACATCCATGTGGGACGAAAATTCCTCTATCCATTTATATATATATATATATATATATATATATATATATATATATATATATATATATATATATATATATATATAATTCATTTCTATTTCAGCTGTTTGTACTTAGATCGAAATGAACCCATTTCCACCATGAGAGCCTACTGCAAAATTTGTAACTCTCGTCTTTTCAAGGTAGTTTGTCACTAACACGCGTGACTTTCATACATTAATCATGGGGCCACAATTTAATTTATAGAAGTCTCCCTACCTTGGGAATGAAATCATTAAGGGGACTTTATTTTTTTTACACAAGGGCTACGATGTGAACCTATGGCCCAGAATCTGAACAAAACTAGACATTAGAATAGATCAACTCTGCTATTAAGAGATACAAGTTGATTCTACAACTTTTGCACATGTATCTGACGAATTCATGTGTTTATACTAAGAATGTATATCAAACCATCTCCATTATGATACCATAATGCTAAGTTTAGAATAGAGGAAAATGTGGGAAAAAAAACTTATTGTGGATTTGATTTAAGATTAATAGTCACTGCGATTTCTCCAAGTCGATTTTGAAACTGCCTTTAGTTTTACCAAGTTCAGCTTGTGTACTTTCACCCGACGCGACGCCATGTCATCTTGGAAGACAGTTCCACTTTTTTCTTCTCATTTCGAACCCTTTTACAGTTAGTGGTTTAGTTTATTATTATTGTTGTTGTTGTTGTTGTTAGTATAGGTTTAAATTTCTAATTATGTAAATATACAGGTAAAGCTTGTGAACTTTTAAGAGTTTCATTTCAGATTATCATTAAAGAATGTCTTTTAAGGTAAATTTATGAAACGTTGAGTTTATGAGAAGAAAATAGTAATGTCTTTATAGTCAACTTCGAAATAATTTTGTTCTTGAGTCAAGATGTTTCTGTTTCCTAATTTCAACTTTGCATTTCCTATTATATTGCTGAAAATACTATCGTTTAATTTTTCATCTGATATTATTATTGTCATTATCAGTAGTAGTAATGATAATAGTATAAATATATATATATATATATATATATATATATATAGTATATAGTATATATATATATATACTATATATATATATATATATATATATATATGTTGTCACGTGATTCGTGTAACACCATTGCATGTCAACATCATAGTAAGTAGCATTGTAAACGATTCCGTATAAATAAGCTAAGAATAATATTCCGTTATATAACTATGTGATCTTTTTCAACACAGAATAAGAGTGTGATTTAACATTTAGCACAGAATATTTTAAACCTCTGATTTTTGTTGTCCATTGAAAGTGATACTGAACAGTAAATATACGTTAGAGGACTTTCCGACATTTGATGACGTAACTTTCTCTCTCCGCCACATATTGGTTTAGGAACCTAATGGCGTTTTCCACATTGCTTGACTGACAGATATGTGTCCATTTTATAGTTTTCAAAGGCCCTCTTTTGTTGTGTGCGTGACGAGATGATTGTGTCACTTCTAAGAATAGCAACAGGTGACATATTACCCAGCATGAATGTTCTTTTAAAAAACACATGGAGCCTTCTTTGTTCTTTCACCTTGCTGCTATTGCTTTGTAGATATTTCAACAGGGATATTTCAGTTTTGTTCATCTTTCTTGTTTTTGAAGAGTTCGAAACGCAAGAAATGTCCTATTGTAAACAATATATTTCTGTCATCAGCAGCAGAAGGCCTTAAGGAGATGTGACGAAGGGAAAGTAGGTTCAGCGATAGAGAAAATTACGTTTGAAACGGAAGAACTTTTGCCGAGTAAAGATGGCGTGGGTGTTGTTGGGTGGTGGCGTGAAAGTAGTACTACTCTACAGCACCTCTCTCTCTCTCTCTCTCTCTCTCTCTCTCTCTCCTCTCTCTCTCTCTCTCTCTCTCTCTTCCTCTCCTCTCTCTCTCTAGATGTAACTAAAGCTTGTCGAATGACGTCTTTTCTTAGGTTTTGCCTTGTACTTCCCTCCCATTGTTTACGTAGATGGCAGACAAAACACACTCCGAGGTACGGCAGCCATTGGAGAGTAACTGAACATGTGGATATCTCTCTCTCACTCTCTCTCTCTCTCGTCTCTCTCTCTCGTCTCTCTCTCTCTCCTCTCTCTCTCTCTCTCTCTCCTCTCTCCTCTTCTCTCTCTCTCTGTTTTTGTGTTTGCAATTCCCCCAAAAAGGAAAAGCTACATCGAGTAAATTAATTGTAAAGTTTCTAGTTTTTTTTTTTTTGTCATTTATTTATAATCGTTGGTACCCTATATCTCCCCTAAAGACACGCTTTCATTCTTACCTAGAAAATAGAGGTGCTCTAAAGATTTCTTCGTTTATATCATTGTAGTAGGTTTCACTTCAGTTGCTTCCTTTCTGACCAATGAACCCGAGAAAATAGGGGAAGGTGCCTCACAATTGTCTGTTTATATTTTTCTTCATTCTGATCAAACATTCAGTCATAGTTGACGAGGATGCTTTATTGATTGTGCGTTTTTTTTTTTTTTTTTTTTTTTTTTTTTTTTTTTTTTTATTTTTTTTTTTTTTTTGAAGACACAAGTTCAAATGGATGTGCATTTGACTTTTTTAGGGGGGTGGGGGAAGTTATTTTCATTACTTCCTTTACTTTGTATGTGGGATTCTTATGATCGCATCGTTTTCCTTGTGACGAAATCTCTATGAAGGGGAAATAATAAATTTTCGCCATATTTGTATGGGAAGTTGTGGTTTCTCCAGTTTTGGATATGTTTATTTCGTATGATTATCTCGCCTTGAGTTTGTTTTTTATTTAGGGTGGAAAATTCATGTTTCCTACTCTTTGGATGTGTTACTCATATACCCCATCTTATTGAATTAGAAGTTGTCATTGTTGGTTCGTTCTGGAATTAAAAAATCCATTGTGATCGCACCATTCCTCGTTTTATGACTTGAAAGAGTACCTTGGGCTCCCTTCTTTAGATGTGGAGTTGTTCTTGTTTGGATAAAAAGTCCCAGTAGATCTCTTATTTGGGGTAAAAAGTCCTGTCATTTTGAGAGAAGTTTCCAAGGTTCCTTTTTTTTTTGTGGGGGGGGGGGCGAAGGCCTCATAGTTCCCTCGTGGTTGAAAATACAGTAGAGTCTAGGGACGATCTTGCTTCGGAGTGAAGTTCTCATGGTTTTCTTTTTTTTATTGAAAAGTTCTTGTGGTTCCTTAGTCTATGGTGGAAAGTTCTAATGAATATATCTTTTTGGATGAGGTCCTTTTAGATGCTGCACTTTGGCATGAAAAGCTGTTAGGTTCCCCCATGGGTTAGAAGGGGGAGTCTGTGTGTTCACCTTGGTTTCTGTGTCAAAGGGTTCTCTTGTTGTGAGCTCCATCTCTCTTGTTTGGCCTTTGAAGCTGGTGTAGGTTTCACTGTGCTTTGGATGGAAAGTATACAGTGTATTGTTCCCTCGTTTTGGATATCAAGTCCCCATGGTTCCTCGGAACTTTATGTAGAGTTTTCGTGGTTAATACGTCAGTGCTAAGTTATTGTGAACCCTTCAAACACCATGTTCTTGGACATGGTTTCCCTTATCTTTAACAGTAGATTCACTTTGGTTCTTTATTCATTAATGTTTGTGAATTTTCTTTGTGGTTCCATTTACTTTTGCACCATTAGATTCGGTGGCAAACAAGTACAGAGGTAAAGTCTCCCTAATAGAAGCACGTTCGTGTTCTTGCTGGGGCAAGTTTTTGTAATCTTTCATTGCTGCTGCTGTCGCCATTGTTCTTTTTCTCTCCGGCTACTCTCTAAAAGTATCTCAGATATTTTTCCTATATATCTTTCTCAATTATTATGTATACCTATCAGTTAAACTATCAGAAGTGTTTTCATACCCGCAGAAGGTCGTCTTGAAACCAGGAATTGGATAAAGGTGGGGGGTAGGCAGGTTATCAAGAAATAATAGGGAATGAAATGTATTTTTTTTTTTAAATTCCGGCTAATTGCGCGTATCATTTAGGAAATAAAAAAAGAGACTAGATTTGTATGTTATTTCCCCACGGAGGGTTGGAGGTTGGTTGACAATGTCTCACACTCAGGAAATGTTCAAGTCGCTATGCATCGTACTCTGCATTCATTCATTCATATTTTGTCATCGTGCCTTTATTTTGATTTCACTGTCCTTATGTTAACGTGTAGGAAATGTGATTGTTGTCTGGGCAAGGCATTGTTGAAACGTCTTTCGTCGTTGACGTTTACAGGTTTGAAATCTCCTTGGAAACAGTCCGTGGTCAAGCGTTGTACGTGATGGGTCGGGTAGTTTTTGTTGTGCACCCTTTGTCTACCATATGAAATTATATTAATACTTTCTGTGTTGTTGTTTAACAGCGGACGATTACAACAAATTACGCATTGGTTTTTTTCGGGCTGTAATTTTTTTTCTTATCTTTGCACTTGGCGCTTGTCATAAATTGGAATTCTTATTAGCTTCCTGACAGATTTCCCCTCCAATCTGAGGTCTGTAGAGTAGTACAGTATTGCCATTGTAGACATTACTCAAGTGTCTTCAGCATTGAATGGGCCTCTATCTGTACAGCACTTACTTTATATTCCTTTTAATGTACCCGTCCCACTTCTTTTCTCCTGATTGCACTTAGGGGCTGAATAGTCTCACATGCCTCAGTGCAAGGTGCTAAATGGCCTAAGTTCGCAATCCATTCTGCCACCTGAATTTATAATCGTTGATATCTGGGTCTAGGTTTACGTACCATTGGTTATCTTTAAAGCAATTATCTTTATTTTTGATTGTTTATCATTTTAGGGATTTTGGTAAAAGCAACCTTAGTTTCATTTGCTACGCTCTTGCAAAGGTTGAAAAATATTAAAGTTTCTTCTTGAACTTTATGGTGTTTCATGTGAGTTTTCATTCTGTCAGTGAAGGACAGGTCGTATCCATGAGTTGGCCGAGTCATTTTCTGCCATTAATGATTTTTGTTTTTTAATGGCCGTAGTAACCCCGAGGGACAGAAAGACCGGAAATCAACTTTTCTACTATGTTTCTGTATGATCCATATTCAAAACAAAAAAGTAGCTCGAGTGGTCCTGTTCGATTTATCGGTTCATGATTACCTATTAATGAGTCTTTTGCATTTGAATCCCATGTTACAATTCTTTCTTCAATTGGAACATCAAGCTTACACCATTCAAAGGAAGGCTGTCGGTAATTAACCCATTACATGTTTATTATTATTTGTAATGAATTATATTTTATGTAGATTTTATTTTCGTAATGACTAAAGTTGTTATTTTAACGTTAAGCAAAGACAGTGTAGCATCTCGCAGGATAAGTTTGCAATTGATTAACCTATTGCTTTGTGGTATTTGTTGACTTTAATTGGGAAATAAATAGTTTGGTTATACATAACATTTTGTTCAACCATTTTTTTTATAGAGGGGCAAAATTCTCTCTCTCTCTCTCTCTCTCTCTCTTCTCTCTCTCTCTCATCTCTCTCTCTCTCTCTCTCTCTCTCTCTCTCATGTCCTTGAAATCAATTGCTTGATGGACCAACATTGTAGGTGAGGAAATAAACGGTGAAGAAAGTTGCTTAATCTCTGACATGAAGAGATCTGCCTTTTGAAACATGGGCTACAGGTGGTTGTTCTGTGTAAACACCTGTTGATATAAAGGTTGATCCGGAGAGAAATTGCTTTGCTTTATGGTGCATTTATAATTGATAGAATGATAAGCTTCATTTATATTTATCTCATGTGGTACTGATGAATTGGGAGACTTACAGTACTGTGTGTATATATATATTATATATATATATATATATATATATATATATATATATATATATATATATATATATATATATATATATATATATTGAGAGTTTTTCAAGATTTTTGGTGATCAATCTATTCTGAAGAAGTGTTTTTATTCTTTCATTTTATCTTGTTTCGAGTATTGTTCTCCTCCTCTGGTCTTCAGCTGCTGATTCTCATCTCAAGTTGTTGGACAGGAATCTTACGGGTCTATGAAATTTCTTATTCCTGATCTAGATATCAATCTCTGGCACCGTTACTCTATTAGTTCACTATGCATGTTGCATAAGATTTTTTTATAATTCTGACCATCCTTCACATTCAGATCTTCCCGGACAGTTCCATCCTGTTCGTAACACTAGGCATGCAGTTGATTCTAATAGTCAGGCCTTCTCCATCATGGGGCTCAATACTACACAGTACTCTAGAAGTTTTATTCCAGCTGTGACCAAGTTGTGGAATGATCTCCCTAATCGAGTAGTTGAATCAGCTCAGCAGATCCTCAAAAGTTCAAAACCCGCAGCAAATATTTGTTTATGTTGAACAGGCTTACATAAGTCCTTTTATAGTTTATAAATCAAATATCTGTTTTAATGTAAATGTTTTTAAAATGTTTTTTTTTTTTCAATTTTCATTGCTTATGTCGTTTATTTATTTCCTTATTTCCTTTCCTCAGTGGGCTCTTTTTCCCTGCTGTAGCCCTTAAGCTTATAGCATCTTGCTTTTTCAACTAGGGTTGTAGCTTAGGTAGTAGTAATAATAATAATAATGATGTGTGTGTGTTCCGAAATGAATCCTTATCACCGCCCAATAAATAGGAGGCTTCTCTATTTTAGGTATAAAAACAGCTTTATTTTTTATTTGCATATCATTTCACTCACTTCTTTTGTCCAATATGTTGCTGAAAAGGAACTTGCTGTATTATGGAACAGGCATACAAGGTCACTAACTTGCGTTACCAATTTCTTTTGAACATAGTAAAAAGGCCGTTTATTGAAGAGAAATCATTAAAGGCAATTACCAAACAAGAGATGAAAAGACCAAATAAGTAAATAGACAAACATACAGATTTATGATATACATCTATGAGCTATAATGAATGTGGAAGGTAGTGAGACTTTTGGCGAGTGTTACTTTCGCAGTAACATTACAGGCAAGGTCCTTTAATGGACCTTGATTACAGGTTCTCTACTTGAGAAGCAGGGGCATCCAGAACAACGTTGCAAAGACTATTCAATGGTTTAGCCTTCTTGTGAGAAGGCTAATAAACATGATCTCTTCCCAGTATGGTCTTGAGCATGACACATGCTTCGTCCATACCCTCTCAATGGCTTGAGTCTGCTTTGCTATTCCCATATCAATCCTTTTGTTACCTATCCCAGTCTACACTTATATTGGATACCATACACCTTCTTCAGCTGTACTAGATAGTGTTGTCATCCTGTTTATCTTACAATACTATAGTATTGTTCCATTTACAGAGAGAAATATTTTGACCTGGTACCCTTCAGAGTAAACTGCTCGCATGCGTTTTTCTGTCTACTAGCAAAACCTGATACCCATTTCCATCTATATCGACTAGCTTGTTTGTACTTTGATATGCATTTGGTATAATCGGAAGGGCAGATGAATGTTGATTGCAGTGGATCCCAACCCCAGGGTCGCGAGGGGTTTTCTAAGGGTTCTAATAATACACAGATGTTCACATTTTTATTTTTATTAATGTAACTGATTTACTTTAGTAAGATAAGGTAGAGATTCTACTGGACACAGTAACAAAAGAGGCGGACTCATAAAATACCTTACCCATATAACTGTAACATGAAATGGTTGGGTTTATTATTACAATTGGGGTCGCTACTCCAGGTTAAGGCTGCATCTAAGGTCGCAACCAAAAAGGGTTTGGAAACACTGGTTTATTGCAGCATTGGAAATCAGCACGAATATTAGGACATTGTGATTATTTGGTCTAAGCTAATGAATGGCGCAGGTCGATGCCTTCCTTTTTTTTTGAACGGAATGGGTCTCTTGCCTTGATCTTTTCTTATTTCTTTTTGAGCCAGAAGACTCGCTTGATGGCTTAACGCTGAAATTGATTCTCAATTCCACTTGCATCGGGTGATCTTTTTCTTTTATTGAGATTTACTTGTTCATATACTTTTTGACAACATGGAAATGGTTTGGGTATGTTCTTTGCATTCCCTAAGAGAGCTTATTTCACCAAACTTTCAACTGGGCTCCACAAGACACTAGAAGAATTGGAAGACCCAGGCCCACATGGCTTAGGATTATGAAGAGTGAAGTTTCAGATGAATGGAGAAAGTATTGATTTACAAGCTCAAGATAGAGATGACTGGCGAAATCTAACCGAGACCCTTTGCGTCAATAGGCGTAGATGATGATGATGATTATATATATATATATATATATATATAATATATATATATATATATATATATATATATATATATATATATATATATATATATATATATATATATATATGTATATATATGTATATATATACATGTATATATATATATATATATATATATATATATATACATACATATATATATATACAGTATATGTAACTTGTTTCTAGTTAAAAAGGCTGATTGATACTGATTGATATGTAATGGTAACAACGCATCAAACTATACCGCTCCATGTCCAGTACAGTAAAAAATGTTTTGCAGTTTCTCGTGAAATCCTTACTAAATTAATTGTATTTCTGAGGAAATGTATTTTGTTGGTTGTTATAAAGCACTAGGTACTTGAATCCCTTTAAAATGTACTCTTTAACCATGGAAGGTACGTAAGATAGATTCAAGTGGACCTGTTTGTGTTTATGAAGTTGGTCCTCATAAATAATTGATTATTTTCTATGTCTTTTGCACATTTATCTGTGAGCGAGTGGCCAGAGTACTTCATTTTAAGCTGTGTACCTTGATAATATTTAGTAAGGTTGTTACGTCCCTCCATTCTTAATTCGTGGCCAAGTATGGCGAGGGTTTTGGAGTTTTTTTTTAGGAAAAGATCATGACAACGCTCTTTTTTTTGGATTTTGTTTTTCGGTTTGAGCTAATGTCTGTCTCTGCATCTGTGACATTTTTTCTCGATTTCGATCGAGGTTCCATTATGGAGCGAGTAGACAATAAAATGGATTTTAGCCCAATAGTATATTCAATGTCATAAGTAATTCAATAGTGCACTGATGAGAGAGAGAGAGAGAGAGAGAGAGAGAGAGAGAGAGAGAGAGAGAGAGAGAGAGAAAACTTAATCATTCATATATGAAATTCACGGTGACTTTTCAGAACTTTATATTTGGCTTTAGTTCGTTTGAAGGTTGCAGGTATCATTATGTCAGCGAACAATATGATTTCATGGGTATTTTTTAGAGAGCTTTTCCTTCTGATGTGTTCGTCTGTATCATCGTTGATTTTGAAAACCTCTTTATGATTTTTACTCAACTTCGTGTTCCTACGTACATGATCAGCCAGTTTTATTTCTAAAATGAATGTTCTGGCAGTGAGTGATAGACTTTTTCTATAAACCTTATTGTTAATGATTTTCCTTGACTAACTTTCAGCAAGTTCAACATTCTACAACTATTATACTGTCTTGGAATGTGAAGTATCATTGGTTGTGGTGAGCAGGAGGCAGTGGCCTATCAGGTTTACAGCCACCTTTGGAAAGCAGTCGTACAACTAGAACAAAACGTACAGTACTAGCAGAGAGAGAGAGAGAGAGAGAGAGAGAGAGAGAGAGAGAGAGAGAGAGAGAGAGAGAGAGAGAGACTACTCCTATGAGCAAGTACATTGATGGGCATTTGTGTCATTATGAGAATTATACGTTTATTCTTCTTGGACAAAGGCCTTCTTCCAAAGTCAATTGTTACCTCCACAGTTCAAGAATACTGGAACAAGTTTTTTTCATAAAAATGGTTTTGTGGGAACATTTAGCGTACCGGTACTGTATAAACATATTGTGGGATTACCAAGGTTACATTAATCATAATCTGACGTCTGTACCTGTATGTGAAAGTTTCCTTGTAGCTTAGATTAAATTGAGAACTGAAATGGTGTTTTGAATATTTAAATTAATTAGACTGCAGAAGATAGTTTGAAATATTTTCAATAGGTTAATGTAGTTCAAAGGAATTTGTTAAGTACTTTATGAGTTGTATCTGTGATTTTGGTCCGTTTTACAATAAGGCTGAGATTTTATTCCGTCATTATCAGTATTATTTAACAGAAATCGTAACTTTTTTAGATTAAATGTTTTGTTTCATGGTCTCTTTGTTCTCCAGCTTCTGGCTCAAAAGATATTGCAGTTTTAAAAGTCTCGACAGGTAGCGGTTTCCGGATTTAACCCAACTCTGTGTTATACTAGCCCAAAATAGACAATCATTTCACGTCTAGCATAATTATGTCTGCTATTTGTGGTAGTGCCTTATGTCAGCACGGGCTCATGCTCCTTAAGCTGTCCCGATTGGCTTCATTATTTACCTCGAACTTTCAATGAAAGGTCGGTCGGTATTTTTGTGCTCTGTTCTTTTTTTTTTCTGCCCCCCCCCCCCATTTGTTGTGTCGAAGCGGACCTTTTTATCATTTGGCCGGGTTCTCACGTCTTTCATTAGCCAACACATCGTTAGACTGTTATGATTGCCCTTCATGCTGTCTTACTTGCTATTTTGTTGAATTCTTACTAGTTACCCAGGTAAAGGAACCCGAGTTTAGAAAAGATAAACTTGCTCTCTCTCTCTCTCTCTCTCTCTCTCTCTCTCTCTCTCTCTCTCTCTCTCTCTCTCTCTCTCTCTCTCTCTCTCTCTCTATATATATATATATATATATATATACTGTGTATATATATATATATATATATATATATATATATATATATATATATATATATATATATATTTATATATATATATATATATATATATATATATATATTTATATATATATATATATATATATATATATATATATATATATATAAATTATTATTCAGAATGATTAGCAATATTCAATAGAGATTTAGTTGCAATTACGTGCAGTGTCAAAATTCTGATTTAAAAAGATCAGATTTTCTAATGGCTTGCTTATAATATTAACATTTCCCTCTTATGCATTTTTAGATAGAAGATTTTAGAACTAATTTCCATGTGGTTATAATTGGTTGCGAGTATTGTTTAAATTCATTGCCATATGCTGCTTTATTTTTTTCTGTCTAGTAGATATTTGAATATTTCATGGACAGCGAAACAAATACACTGAATCCCCCAATGTCATATTGAGGTTCATAGATTTACTACAGTAGTCCCGTTTTGTTGTTCTGGGAATTGTTTATTTTACTATCGGTGGTTATTGTCGTTATTGCTAATTTTGCCAACGGTGTTGCTTCTTTCGACAGCGATGTGTGTACACCATTAAAATCGCTTGATTAACCATCTGTAATGGTGTGAAAGTGTGTATCGCAACTCCATCCTGAGCTGATGAGTTGAATACCCTACTCATTAGTCGTATAGGTGGCCGCTAGCCGGCCACATTGAGCATTTACAAAAACTGCTGCAGCTTTTCTCAACAAAAGTTTAAGGTTGGCAGAAGGGAGTCACAACTGAAATATGGCAGGAAACAAATACACACACACGCACACACGTACGTACGTATGTTCAACCGTCCGGCGAGGTCACAGCTGACGTAAATTCAAACCCATGATGTTTTTCCTCTAGAGGGAAAACCTCAATAAAGAAGGAAAATGGAAAGGTCTTAGGATCTCTGTTGACCTATATTCTCTTTAAAGCTTTGTGTTTTTTTTTGTTCTTGGTTTTGTTTAGGTGAAAATGTCGTTTGTCTCACACTTAACCTGTATAACTTAATTCAGCCGATCACATCTGTGTCGGCTCCAAACAGATATAACTAATTAGGTGACTAATTATCTTACCCTCATTGATTGTGACCAACCGACAATTGGACCAAAAAGTCTCATTAAGATTGAGTTAATAAAATTAAGGAAATCTCGATAAAGAATGAAACTAAAGCACAATACCTGCAGACTTTTTGGAACGAACGGTCGTCAAAATCTTTAGCCCTGACGGCTTTAACTGTTTAACAGGTAACTGCTTGTCAATTAGAAAATTGACAGTTGGTCACGTGGTCCTCTATCCCTCCCCCACCAATGGTGGGGGTGCATCCCTCCACCAACCGGTTATTGAGCCATTCTTTATTCATCTGTTGTCACAGAAGCACGTTTGTGCTTTCGCTCCAACACTCTGATATAATTGAATTCTTTTTGGTTTTGTTAACGACTACACCTTGGATTTGTCGTCTTCAAGTGATTTTGGATCCTTTGATGGTGTTAGTGATTTATGAATATGCCATCTGACTCTGAGACTCGACGCTCCTGCACTAATTGTTCGACTAGGATAAGTAGAAAGTTTGCCTTTGATACTCATTCTCTTTGTCAATCATGTAGGGGTATTAAGTGTGACATTAATGTTACTTGTAACGAGTGTAAGGGTTGGTCTAAAGAAGACCGTAAGTTATATGTTAAGCATATGGATTCTTTAGCCAAGAAACGTAGTAGTTATAAGTCGAGTAAGACCACGAAGAGTGGCCTACCGGAGGACGAGATTAGGTCTTCTCCTTCCCAGGAGATTAGTTCAGCCTTAGGGGAGGGGGTAGATCCTCCGGAGGACAATGTCCCGGTAGGAGGGGTTAGTAGTTTTAGCTCCTCGGTAGATGTTGCCCGGTCCGTTTCTCCTGCTACAACGGTTACCGCCGAGTGTTCTAATGCTTTTATAAGTTGTCTTGAGAAAGTGCAAGCTATTTGGGAGGCTAAGTTCTCAAAGGTGAGTGAGGACATTTCCTCTTTAGTGAATTGCTTTAATGCTTTAAATGTTCCTGTATTGCCTTCCAGCTCTGCACCTGCCCTTGGTACGCCAGTCGCTGAGGCGAGCGGACACCGTGAGGTGATCCCCTCCCCAAAGCAGGGCAGGTCGCAGGTCCAGTTCGCCATCACCCCTGATGGGTGTATGAGCAACTTGGACGAAGAAACCCCATCGCTACTTCGTTCTCCCCATCGTCAGCGAGGGAGCACCCCGACTCCGTCGCAAGCTCCTTTATCTTCAGACCCAGGGAGGTCAAGATTTCGTTCTCCTAATTGTCGACGAGGGAGCTCCCCTGGGCCTTCGCAGGACCATGAACCTTCAGACCCAGTGAAGTCTTCTCCGCGTTCCAGTCGCAGGAAATATTCTCATAGAAGCTCGTCTCGCAGTAGGAGGCAATCCTCTCTTCAGTCCAACTCAAGCATGTCTCCTGAGGGTAGATCCACATCAAGACCCTATCATAGAGACTTATCTCGTCACTCTTCAAGCCGCACACCCGGACTTTCATCCCTCAGGTCCCTGAGGGACTCCAGTGTTTCCTCTGACCGAAGGTCCAGAAGCCAGTCTTCAAGGAGAAGCAACCGGAGTTGGTCCCATCATTCCCCAGACCACCTTTCTCCTTATTCCAGGTCTCATTGGAAGGACCAGAGACCTAGCCGTTCATCTGTTAGATCCCACCATAGATCTCCTAACAAACATTCTCGTCGGTCCTTATCCAGTAGTACTGGGAGACGTCTCTCCCCAAGCCATTCCCCTTCCAGGAGTAGACATCTTTCGTCTACCAGAAGCCCCAGATCTTCGCAACGTTCTCAGCCAAGGACCCGGCATGATCACAGGTCTCCTTCTACAGGTTCATCACCCAATGATGGAGATGCTGAATTCTCCAGGAGACTTTGGGCAGCAGCGGAGAAATTTTAGAATTCTTCAGGATGACGAGATGGATGACACAGCTCTTGAAACTTTGATCCCTAATTCCTTCAGGGAATTGATGAGTCTTTCCGAGAATGCCTTCCCAGAGAGTGTTCGTCAAGTGAAGGAGGTTCCTGCTTCCTCTAAGCCCCCCCTGAATCGTTTTGTTCAGGGTCTAGAGAAACAGAAGTTTGACAGATTACCCAAATGGACCCCATCAGAACCCTTAGAATTAGCTCGCCAGGGAGTCAGGAAACGAGCAAAGGAAAGATGTCAGGCCGGACGCATTCCATACCCCACCATTGCTCTAGGCAAGACCAAGAGATACCTGCAGCTGGAAGAAGAGTCTTACGGTCCAGCTCCCACCCCTCTCAACCCCTCCTTTGAGGACGTGTTACCCTCACGAGTGAAGGGTGAACGTGCCTTGGTTGGTATCTCTGTGGAAGAGTGCAAGAGACTGGAAGCCTCCACTAGAAGAATACAGGAGATTGGGAACATGCTGGCCTGGCTGTGGTATGTTTTGACAGCTTTTCTGAAGGAACCTTCTTTCCTCACAACGCATCGACCTCTCTACCTCCAGATAGCCAGGTCTATTGGGCGCTGCCTTGAGGACCAGATGAAAGAGTCTACTTTCCACGAGGCTTACCTGACTGGTAAAAGAAGGGACCATTATCTCAGCAGGGCCCCTGCTTCTCTCTCCATACGTCATAAAGATCTACTAAGGGAATCCCAGATGTTTGGACATCACCTTTTTGAACCTGCTATTCTGGAGGATGTTCTCTCTCGGGCCCAACTGTCTTCCAAGATGCGGAAGGAAGATATGTTAAATGACTTGTTAAAGAAATCACTTTCATTTAAGCCGCAACAGAAACAGCCCTACCCTCAGAGGGATTCGGGCAAACGCCCTATTCCTCAGCAAGGAGGTCGAGGAAATGATAATAGATATGGGAAGAAGCAGAAGTCCACAGTTGCTGCTTCATCAAATTTCCAAGCCAGGAAACAGGACAAGAAGAAGGACTTTAGGTCCTCACAGAACCCTGTCCCAAAGGGTTTTCAGAAATAGGGGCCAGTTCCTTCACACGAACACGTACAAGTGGGTTGCTGCTTACAACATCATTGGCAGGCTTGGGAGGCCCTGAATTCGGACCCTTGGGTGACCATCGTACTAAGGGAGGGGTACAGGATACCTCTCAAGTCTCAACCACCCTTGACCAGTCATTCGCCACCATCCATCAGTTACTCCGGCAGGTCCGTAAAGCAACAAGCGCTCAGGGAGGAGATGCTTCAGCTGAAGTACAAAGGGGCCATAGAGCTAGCCCCGCCCAACTCCTGGAGTTTTCACAGCCACATGTTTGTGGTGACGAAAGCTTCAGGAGGGTGGAGACCCATCATCGATCTCTCTATCCTCAACCCCTTCGTAGAGATTACGAAGTTCAAGATGGAGACTCCGAAGACGGTTCTTCTAGCTATAAGGGAAGAGGACTGGTTCTTTACCATCGACCTCCAGGATGCTTATCTCCAAGTCCCAATTCATCAGGACTCTCGCCATCTTCTGCGCTTCCGCTGGGGAGAGGAGACTTGGCAGTTCAAGTGTCTCTGCTTCGGACTGGCAACGGCTCCTCAGGTCTTCACCAGGATCATGGCCCCAGTTGCAGCCAAATTCCACCGGATGGGTATTCGGATGTGCCGCTATCTGGACGACTGGCTCTTCCTATCTCCTTCCCTTCAGGAAGCTCTTCGTGTGAAGGAATTGGTCCTGGATCTTTGCAGGACTCTGGGAATAAAGATAAACTACAAGAAGTCTGCTCTCACACCATCTCAACAGACGACTTATTTGGGAATGAAGATTGTATCTCCTCTCTTAAGGGTCTTCCCGTCTCAAGAGAGGAAAGACAACCTCAGGAGAATTATAGAGGAGTTCTTGTTACTTCCGACCCCAAGAGTTTCTCTATGGATGAGCCTTCTAGGCCACCTTGCTTCTCTCACGTTACTAGTTCCCAACGGAAGACGCCGTATGAGGGATCTTCAATTCACATTGAGACAACATTGGGACTGGCAGGACAACACCAAACAAATTCAGTGGACAGCACGCAGTCAGGAGGATCTTCTTTGGTGGTCCCAGGAGATACACTTGAATGCAGGACTGTCTCTCAAAGTCCTCGAACCTACGCTTGTTCTGCATACAGACGCTTCAGACATAGGATGGGGAGCTTCTCTAGAGCAGGAGAGCATTGCTCGTTTATGGACTCCTTCCCAGATCTCCAGGTCCATAAACTGGAGAGAACTCAAGGCAATCAGGGAGGCTCTTCTCCATTTCACTCCTCTGTGTACATCCGAGGTAGTCGCAGTGTATGCAGACAACTCCACCGCGATCTCCTATTTGAAGAAGGAAGGAGGAACAAAGTCCCAACCTCTCAACCTTCTCGCTCAGGAGATCCTACAGTGGGCAGAGGATCACAACGTTATTCTCCGACCTCAATTCATTCCGGGAAAGAAGAATGTCATTGCGGATGCTCTGAGCAGGGGGGACCAGGTGCTAGGTTCCGAATGGACTCTTTGTCAGGAGGTAGTAGATCGCCTTGTTCACCTTTGGCCAGCAAACATAGACCTGTTTGCAACTGCTTTAAATTTCCGTCTTCCAGCTTATTTCAGCCCTCAGACAGATCCTCAATCTGCAGGGGTCGACGCTATGCTTCAAGACTGGAGGGACCTTCAGACTTACGCCTTTCCACCATTAGGGATGATAGACCAGGTCTTACACAAATTTCAGTCATCGCAGAGGTGCACAATGACCCTGGTAGCCCCGTTCTGGCCTCAGAAAGAATGGTTTGCAAGACTCCTAGAACTTTCCATAGACATTCCAAGGAGGTTGCCTGTCAGGTACGACCTCTTACGCCAACCTCACTTCCACAGGTTCCACCTTCGACCGTCCTCGTTACTTCTAACCGCCTGGAGACTGTCAAGCGTATCGCTAGAGCGAGGGGAGTATCTTCAGCAGTGGCTGAACAGCTCACCAAGGCACGAAGACACTCTACCAATTTGAACTACCAGCGTAAGTGGGTAGTTTATAGAGGTTGGTGTAAGAGGAACCGCCACACCTCTTCTAGACCTACAGTTCCAAAGATTGCGGATTTCCTTCTTTATCTACGGAAGGAGAGAAAGCTTTCAGTGTCGGCCGTTAAAGCTTATAAGTCGGCACTAGCCTCTGTGTTTAGGCTGTCTTTTGGTGAGGTTTTTGAGGACCCTATTCTCTCTGACCTGATCAGATCTTTTGAGATTGAGGTTCCCAAGATTTCCATTAGTCCTCCCATGTGGGACTTGAATGTGGTTCTCAAGCTTCTAGCTGGGGCTCCCTTTGAACCTCTCAGGTTAGCTTCTCTTCAAGACTTGACTACCAAGACACTTTTCTTGGTTACTTTAGCTACAGCCAAGAGACTGGGAGAGATACAAGCCATCTCTGCTTCTGTAGGAACAAGAGGAAAGGACATGGTCCTTACGTACCTTCCAGAATTCAGAGCCAAGACGGAATCAGAGTCCAACCCTCTTCCTAGAGAGTTTCTTCTTTCCTCTTTAAGTGAAACTGTTGGGCATCTGGAAGAGGAGAGACTGTACTGCCCAGTGAGAACCTTACGCTATTATCTAGCCAGAACCAAGGCTATCCCTCACAGACCCCGGGCTCTCTTCGTCTCCCCTAAACTACAGTCGAAGGCCATGACGAAAAATGCTGTTTCTTTCTTTATCAGGAGACTCATAGCAAAGGCTTCTCCCCAATCTTTATCAGGCTGTGCGTCCAAGAAGGGAAGAGGTACCCACAGTCTGAGGGGTTATTCCACGTCTCTTTCTTTTTGGAAGAACTCTTCATTGAAGTCCGTCCTGAATGCTGCTCTATGGAAAGGGAATACAGTTTTTGCTTCCCACTACCTTAAGGACGTGGAGTTGGTGTATGACAACATAAGATCTCTCGGTCCAATTGTCGCAGCTGGAGAAATTGTTGGTTAACATCTACTTGGCCTTCTACCCTAAATACTTAGTGTATGTAAGGAAGAATGTAAGGCATGAATGAGATGGGATATGAATAAGGGCTCACTCCGTGCGAATGAAAACCTCGCGTAGGCAGGTTGTATAAATGCATGAGAGGAAGTAAGGTAGTGACGGCCCATCGGGGGCCTACACCTACCTTACTTCAGAGACATATGACTAAACTAACGGACTTAACCGACGTATGCAAGTTGTTGATACAAGGTTAGGAACTTAGTTTAGAATAGGGTAGTTAGTCGACTAGGCGTTAAGACTGACCCAGCCATGACTAAACTTGACTGTTGGGGATCCAGTTCACTACAACACATGGAGATGTCCTATATCAGTCAAGGTAACTACTCTGAGGTCCTCTCAGGTCTGTTTGTATTCTTTAAAGATTACTTAATTATATCAGCTGTTTATATTTCTACTTATGCCCTCCATCCAGGATAAATGCTGGTAATCGGCTGAATTAAGTTATACAGGTTAAGTGTGAGACAAATGAATTTTTAAATTTAAAATTAATTTTCGAACACTTACCTGTATAACTTAATGGAAGACCCTTCCCACCTCCCCACATTATCATAAGCAGCTTTACGACAACATATTCTTAAAGAATGGCTCAATAACCGGTTGGTGGAGGGATGCACCCCCACCATTGGTGGGGGAGGGATAGAGGACCACGTGACCAACTGTCAATTTTCTAATTGACAAGCAGTTACCTGTTAAACAGTTAAAGCCGTCAGGGCTAAAGATTTTGACGACCGTTCGTTCCAAAAAGTCTGCAGGTATTGTGCTTTAGTTTCATTCTTTATCGAGATTTCCTTAATTTTATTAACTCAATCTTAATGAGACTTTTTGGTCCAATTGTCGGTTGGTCACAATCAATGAGGGTAAGATAATTAGTCACCTAATTAGTTATATCTGTTTGGAGCCGACACAGATGTGATCGGCTGAATTAAGTTATACAGGTAAGTGTTCGAAAATTAATTTTAAATTTAAAAATTCATGTCTCTCTCTCTCCTCTCTCTCTCTCTCTCTCTCTCTCTCTCTCTCTCTCTCTCTCTCTCTCTCTCTCTCTCTGCTATGAAAACAATTCCTTGTAGAGGACATTGCTCGAGAATATTTTTTATACTCTGTTCCCATATCTGTGTACGTTTGTATATTATGCACATGGACATGAACCATCGTTTGGCAATGTGTCCAATTAGGAGAATTCCCTCCCAGCGCCCCTTTCTGTTGCACTTCTCCCAGAGTGAAAGTCTAACGCGATATTTGCACAAAGAGCGATTTTTTTCCTTAAAAGTCTTGGTTGCCATGATAATCGACTCCCGTCATTACGTACTCAAGGCTGGAGAACAGTGTCCTTTGAATTTAAGCCAGAGTGAAAAAGTTAAATCACCCTCATTTTTTCTTAATGGTGGCAAGGTTACCCTCTGAAGGTGGAGCCGCTGAAGTTGTCACCCGCCTTTTTATTTTGGTGGTGCAGAGTACTGTAGTTTCCGCAATGGATTTTGCTTTGGCTGAACTGAGTTTTATGGCGTCCTTTTTTATTCCTCCCAGACTCGGCGTCTCAAGGACATTGTTGAGATTCCAAAGTTAAGAAGAACGACATTAAGGCTCTTATCGATAGGAATGGTGTATTTATTATAGTTATTTTAGTGTATATAATATTATATATATAGTAGTAACTCAGTAACACTTTATCAATCATATATTATTATTATTGCTATATTTTTCAGTGATGAGGCAGATGTTCATATTGCGTATCATTCAAGCTTTTGCCGGAGGATTTCTCCCGTCGTCGAAAGATCTTAGTTATAGATCCTAAGTTATTTATTTTGTAATGATGGCAATGGGATTTTTGTCCTGTTCAACTTGGAATTGTGCAAGTGGGTATTGCATCCTTTATGTGATGCTGATGTTGCAAAAGAGAGGCTTCCCACCAGAGTGTTAGCACGCACGAGTGCTCGCACTCCCCGTTGTATCGCAGTCACCCAAGTTTCATAGCTTAGTTTATAAGAGAATACTAGCCAAAGTCACTTTCTTCTTGAAAGGACTTTTCTTTAGGTCTTTTCGTGGAGGTTCAGAGATTTTAGGAATGGGTCAAAGTTGTTATTATTATCAGTATATGTGTGAAAATCGAGTCAACATTCATATATAACCATCCTTAAAGGCAAATGACCAAGAAAGCAAGTGTCGATAGAATATGCAGTGAGAAGAAAAAATAAAGATTAGAAGATTAATAAAACGTATTGAAAATTTACCTCCATTGACAACAATGCAAGAAAAAAATAAGGACCTAAAGCTGTACATCAGGTCTGAGAATTCGTGCTATGAAAGCCACAGCTCAAGACGTGATCCGGGAATTGCTTTCTTACAGAATAACTTACCCTTAACAACCATTTAGATTTTGTATTTTTAATCGTGGCCAATATTTTATAGCATCCTTTTTTTGGTATAGTACCTTCATTGTTGCAATTGTGTATGGTATCTTTGATGAGGTGGAATCATTTAAATATTTAGGAACCATGATCTCTAATACAGGATCTTTAGAATTAGAGTTTGATGAAAGATTGAAAAAAACAAATCAGATAATGGCTAGGTTTTAAGTAAAATCTGGAAATCAAATCGCCTGAAATTTCATAAAAAAAAATCAGGCTATATATCAGTTTAATGAGATCGGTGTTACGGTACTGTATGGGCATTAGTCTGGGTATGACATGGAAACAATATCCTACTGATTTAGTAGATTTGAGAAAAAAGCCCTCAGAAGCACATAGGGAGTTAAATGGGAGGAGAGATTAGAAATGAAACCATAAGAGAGATGACTCGACTGCCATATGTAGATGAAATCATGATGAGGGATAGATGGAGATGGTTTGGATATGCTCTTCGCACTACCAAAGAGAGATTAGTTCACCAAACTTTCTTCTGGGCTCCCCAAGGCACTAGAAGAGTTGGAAGACCCAGGCCTACATTGTTGAGGTCTATGCAACGAGAATTACGAGGTGATGAATGGAGAAGTATTGATTTAAAAGCTTAAGATAGAAATGACTGGCGAATTCTAACAGAGGCTCTTTGCGTCGAAAGACGTAGGAGAGGATGATCTTACCTAAGATCATCTTTTTGGACAGTAAATTATACACATAAATCTTTTGTGTTGGGTATTAAACTGCATATTTCCCTTTTTGTTTTCTTGTGCGTGTGAATCTTATTTTTACTTATCTCAGTAAAACTGGGGAGATTTTATTCTATGTCTGAATATTCAATCTTCGTTTTACTAGTTCTGATTTCTAGAAAAGCGCTGCTTTAATCAGTTATTTATATGCTCTCTCTCTCTCTCTCTCTCTCTCCTCTCTCTCTCTCTCTCTCTCTCTCTCTCTCTCTCTCTCTCTCTCTCTCTCTCTCTCTCTCTCTCTCTATAATATATATATATATATATATATACACAGAGTGTGTGTGTGTGTAATCGCTATTTCCCCATACCATTCATACTTCAAATAACTTTGGAAAATCTTCATCGAAGAAACCTCAAATTAGAAGAGTGCAAATTAGCGTAACATTTGCTTTCTCCTGATGTGCTCTGCTGGTGCATTGCATTCTCTCTCTCTCTCTCTCTCTCTCCTCTCTCTCTCTCTCTCTCTCTCTCTCTCTCTCTCTCTCTCGTAAACAAGTGAATTTGGTATGATTTACATGTATTGGTCAGTGTTTATAATTCAGTCTAGACACGCAACAAGGGTATCGTATTGTGTCACTCCCTGTATGAGAAAAAAGTCATAAGGCAAATACATTACATACGTACGCATATTGAGTCCTTTTTGGAGAACTACAGATGGATAATACGTTTCAGTTTCTAACTTTATTAACGAATTTAGTAGTAAAACGAATAGACGTTATTGATATATTTCCAAAATTATTCCTGAGAAGATAATATAAAGCTTATTATTATTATTATTATTATTATTATTATTATTATTATTATTATTAGCTAAGCTACAGACCTAGTTGGATAAGCAAAATGCTATAACCCAAGGGTTCCAACAGGGAAAAGTATCCCGGTGAGGTAAGTAAATATGGAAATAAATAAACGATTTGAAAAATAATTAAACAATTAGAATAAACTGTTTAAAAACAGTAACAATATCAAAACAGATATTTCATGAATAAACTATAAAAAGTCATGTCAGCTTGTTCTACATAAAAACATTTGGTGCAAGTTTGAACTTTTGAAGTTTTATGGATTCAACTACCTGATTAGGAAGAGCATTCCGCAACTTAGCCACAGTTGGTTAAAAACTTCTAGAATACTGTGTAGAATTGAGCCTCATGATGGAGAAGGCCTGACTATTAGAATGAACTGCTGTCTAGTGTTACGAACAGGATGGAACTGTCCTTGAAGATCTGAATGTAAAGGATGGTCAGAATAATAAAAAATCTATGCAACATGCATAATGAACTAATTGAACGACGGTGTCAGATTTAAAATCAAAATCGGGAATAAGAAATTTAATAGACCGTAAGTTCCTGTCCAACAAATTAAGATGAGAATCAGCAGCTGAAGACCAGACAGGAGAACAATACTCAAAAGAAGGTAGAATAAAAAAATTATAACACTTTCAGAATAAATTGATCACCAAACATCTTGACTTTCTCAATAAGCCAATATTTTGTGCAATTGAAGAAGGCACAGGCCTAATGTGTTTCTCCAAAAGTAAATTTACTGTGGGTAATCACACCTGAAATTTCAAGTGTTTTACAAAGTTAAAGAAACATTACCAATGCTGAGATCCAGATGTTGAGGAACCACTGTCCTTGACCTACTTATAATCATACTTTGAGTTTTGCTAGGACTCAATTTCATGCCCCATAATTTGCACCATGCACTGATTTTAGCTAAATCTCTATTAAAGGACTCAGCCTCCCCAGATCTACTGTACATTCAGATGGAATTGATGCATATGCAATACCATAAATATGTTTTAACTGTCAAGCTACGGAATGGTGGAAGAATCCGCCTTTCTGTCAGTTCACTTAAAGGTATAATTATACTCTGACACTTGCTCAAAAAACATTTACTTTGTTGGGGAGACGGTTCTCTTCCTCCTCCAAGGTAGGCAAATCCAAGGGAGCCGTACTCTGTCCCCCCCCTCGACCATCTTTAGTTTTCTCTGTGGTAAATCTGGTTGTGCCCCTTTAAATACGGTTATACTATGGGTATTGCAGAGAGAGAGA